>NC_086319.1:246229792-246547292 GCF_036172605.1 Pelobates fuscus | reverse complement strand
AAAAGACAGTGTTTACAGCAAAAAGCCTGAAGGTAATGATTCTACTCGCCAGAACAAATTCAATAAGCTGCAGTTGTTCTGGTGACTATAGGGTCCCTTTAACCATATTCATTGTCAGCCAGTTCACACAAGTTTTGTTCCCATACATCCCTCTTAAGTTTCCATACTTAAGTAAGAGTATGTGAAAAGTAGTTAGGGTTGCCACCTTTCTTGGAAACACATACCGGCCTTGCTAATTTGCATAATTAAATATGTATGGATGACATCACATGATGTAAATCACAAGGAGTGACATAAGAGAAAATGCTGTAAAATCACCAAAAAACTACTTAGTTTGATTCTGCTGTATAGATGGATTCCTGTGTCCCCATGTGTCTGTATCATAATGTCTCCCAATGTCCCTTAGTGTCTCAGTGTATGTCTCCTTGCAGCCTTTCCCCCCATTCCTTAGTTCGCTGAGCTGTAGGCTGTCTCTGCAGGGTGGAAGTTGCTATCTGGACTCTCTGTAGCTGCACCCCTGCAGATCAGTGAGTATAGATAGGCAGGGAGGGATATGCTGGAACTTCCTATCCCTGCCTGTCTCCACACACAGCGACCCCTACTGGCCAGTGCTGGTATTGCATAGCAGTCTCTTGTGTATACTGAGGAAAATACCAGCATTTGTATTGCCAGTATCACTGCTCTATTGGCACCAGCCAGGCAGCTTCAAATACTGGCTGTGCCAATAGAATAAAATCCAGGTGGAATCCCTAAGAGTAGTGTGTGGGGAAAAAAAATGTAAAAAAAAAAATTTCTTTTTTTTTTTTAAAATCAATGGGCCTATTCCATGGGCCTGGGCCTGGAGCTGCAGCTCCATCAGCCCCTATGTTAATCCGGCCCTGCCCGGTGCTCAGCTGCACAAGTATACAACATATGGAAAAAGCTAGCACTCAAGGACTTCAATAGGTAAAAAGTAAAAAACCTTTTATTCCAGTGTGTCAAAAAAGCAGGGTCGACGTTTCAGTCCACCGTTGTGAACTTTCCTCAGGACATCGATGGTTAATATTCACGTCATTCTTTGCAGTTGCATTGTTTTGTGTGGCATGTCATCAAGATATTACACGTATTGTCAGTTTGGTTTTTCTATTTTATTCCTTTACACCTCTGCAATCATTGTAGGATTTGACCTCTACCGAGAGTCCGATTTGAGGTTTCCAGTGGGTCAGTGTGGTGTAAACCTGTGGGGAGTATAAAAGGTGTGGTTGGGGGGGTTTGTGGGGTAGGCAGTCAGGTGATACCCGTGTGTGACAGTTTTTTGGAAACGTCTCGTGGACCATGGTTCAGTTTAGATATATAATATGGTATTTGACCGGGTGTCCCCTTCAATACTCTCGGATATTCCGATGGGAAGTAATTACTTTTTACTCCAAAAAAGCAGAATAATGTCTCAAAAGATCAACATGCTGTTATCCTACAGATTAACAATTATATACATGAATATTTCCCCAAAAGTCATCCATGTTGGAAAATTAGTTGAACCAATTTATTTTAATAGTAAGTAGAAAGCTACATTTCCAATAAATACTATTGAGTATTGCATTGTCAAGGAATGTAAGTGAAAAGAATGTCACTAACACACTGGGTTCCAGGCTTGACTAGGTTATATTTTTTATTGTGGCTCTGCTTTCACTCATATCTAATTAACAGGGGTGGAGATGTGATTAAATGACCACCAAAGTCTTAGTCTTGGATAATTAGTGCAATCTCCAGGCCTGAATCCAGTTGAACATTTGTGTTTCTTAAAAATCAAAATCCAAAAGAACTTTTGAATATGCATAGGGAGTTATTTTCAATATAAGTCTGAGCGAGAAAAAATATGGCACAATTGCCTTTGTTATCTTTCTGTTGTTGAATGTACTATTGCATATTATAAATTGCAGATCTGCTTCTTGGAATGTTTCACCCATTGTCCATGACAGCTAACTCAGACTTGTAGAAAAGAGACATACTGACTACAGTATTTCCATTTACAGTTTAAACATTTAGTCTAAAGTACACAAGGGTATGGAAAGGATGATGGGTGAAACATGTGCACACATAATTGTTGTATGGATTGCTATGTGTTCAGAGTTGGAAGCAGATTAGGGAATTAAGAATTCTGAGATAACTGCCCATCAAAGAATGTTACTGTGTGTCTGGTACAATGTGTAAAGAAAATATTACACATTTAGCAGAGTCCTTTTAATGTGCATCTGTAATAAATGATAGGTTGAATTGTCTATTCTTCCATTTCACTATTTTTTCAGGTCTGTTAGTACAGCATAACATTTGCTTTGCTGGCTTTGAATTCACTGCTTAGGGAATAGATGCACTGTTCGTATGCGCTCCTCATCACCCGTGTAGTCCTATTTTTCCCAACTTGCTGGCTGGCGGGCAAAAACCCACAGGGTAATTTTCTAAAGTGAGAATTCAAGGTGAATTCAAAGTGAATTTCAAATTTAAGACCAGAGTAGCTGAATGGAAACCATAGATGACTTAGAGAATTTTTAAACTTTGTCTATTTTGACCTTAAATTTCAAATTCCCTTTGAATTCAGCGTGAATTCTCACATTTGTGAATAACACTGTGAGTGTTAGCCCAAAGTGCACTGCCACCCAATTAGTCCAATTTAATCATCTACTTTCCCACCCTGCTTTTATGTCTTGCAATGTTTCAAGGCATGTTGGTGTGCAGAGAAAATAATTTCCTTTCAATTCAACTAATATCCAGAAATGTCACTCCTGGTCATGAATGCTAGAGCAAATCGCCTCAGGCAGGATAAAATAGCTGTGACTATAGTTGAATTGGATTTATTTTTCAAAATTAGCACTTTTTATAAAAGCACACTCCACTGCCCCAATGAATAAATAAATACATACATAAATGACTAGGTAGTTGTTATACCCACAATGAAAATAGTGTACATGTACTTATGCATTGTTTTAATTGGGGGCATATCTGAAAACAGCTTGCATAATCTGCATATCTTAATTTCTTAAGTCTTTGAAAGCTGTGCCATTCTAACCCCACCCAGACTTTCTGTAGCTGTCCAATCACAGACGTCCCAAAATCCAGGAAGTAACAGGACCAGGCTTGGCATAACAAGGTTAAAGGACCACTATAGTGCCAGGAAAACATACTCGTTTTCCTGGCACTATAGTGCCCTGAGGGTGCCCCCACCCTCAGGGACCCCCTCCCGCCGGGCTCTGGGGAGAGGGAAGGGGTTAAAACTTACCTTTCTCCAGCGCCGGGCGGGGAGCTCTCCTCCTCCGACCCTCCTCCTCTCCTCCCATTCGGCTGAATGCGCACGCGCGGCAAGAGCTGCGCGCGCGTTCAGCCGGTCTCATAGGAAAGCATTATCAATGCTTTCCTATGGACGCTTGTGTGCTCTCACTGTGATTTTCACAGTGAGAATCACGCAAGCGCCTCTAGCGGCTGCCAGTGAGACAGCCACTAGAGGATTTGAGGGCTGGATTAACCCATTTATAAACATAGCAGTTTCTATGAAACTGCTATGTTTATAAAAATATGGGTTAACCCTAGCTGGACCTGGCACCCAGACCACTTCATTAAGCTGAAGTGGTCTGGGTGCCTATAGTGGTCCTTTAATTTATAGAAGTTTCAATTTATTTTTAAATCTGCACTTTTTGCTAAATGAACATGAAAGAGGATTTATTTACTAATCACCAAATGCAAGTCAACTGAACAAAAACTGAATTAGAAACTAAAAGGGTCACTCCACACACCTAAAGCACTTTAGCTTGCTTTTAGTTTAAAATTCAGTTTTTCAGTTGACTACAATTTGGTGATTAGTAAATAAATCACTAATCCTTGGAGACACACATTTGATGAAGTAAAGAACATCCACGACATAGCTCATTGATTGGGAACGTGCAGATTAGATGAATCCAGATTGAAGGAGAAAGGAGAAAGTGTGAGGGGCTCTTAATCTACAGCCGGGTCCTCAGTCAATGTTATTTCAATCAATATGCTCTTAAAGAAATATGCAAGCACAATTGCTGTGTCCAAATATTGTTGTTTTTATTTTAGCATTAAACGTGACTGACGGTAACATTGTCCATACATGAATTTAGTATACATGGTGTGATTTTAGGCTAGCTGAAGGTCATGGGAGTTTTAGTCCAGACAGGGATATTTGCCAAAGGTTCTCAAACCCATTTAGGGCTAGGAAATTGATTTCACCTTGGCAGGAAGAAAAGGCATACATTATTTAGTTTGCAGTAAAGGATGTAGTGAATGAGAGGCAGAGTATGAATGAAATATGGCTAGAGAACTGCCCTGTATGCTGCACAATTACTATTCATGCTGTTATTAATGCTGTAGCCTGCACATTAAGGTGTACATTACACCATGGGCCTAAACATTGTCTAAATGCATGCTAACACATAAAGATAGGAGTATGTAATCATTAAACTAGCAAATCTGTATATGATGGCATATACAATATAATATTGTATTATATATATATATATATATATATATATATATATATATATATATATATATATATATAGCCTAATTGCTGCATAATGGGAATGTATGTAATAAAACTGAATAAAGTACAATTTCACCATTCATTGAGTAACTGATAACTTAAATGTTAAATAAACATAATGTAATTAGAGTAGCATGTAATGATTTGGTATTTTTATCATTAAAATGTTTTACTCACATAACTTGTACATCAGTGTTTCACAAAAAGAAAATATACATAAAAAAACATAAAGTTTCTTTCACTGGAAGAGAAAATAGCAATGTGATTTTATGCCGTCACTCGACATATATTATGTTTCTTACACCTTTTCCCTCTGTTCTTCACAGCTCACACGGGTTCCGGTTGAGTCCTGTGGACAGTATACTTCCTGTAGTGAATGCCTGGGCTCTGGGGATCCACACTGCGGGTGGTGTGTTCTTCATAACATGTAAGTTTTTTGATTCAGTTTCTGATTATAGCCCATCACATTAAAGACTACAACCTGTTTACATGTGCTTCTTTAATTCTGAATTTCTAGTCACTGGCATATTAAATGGATCCAGTAGTAGTAGTAATAGCAATGTTAATATGACTTGTAGAGATGAATAGTTGGACTGGCTTGAACTTGCAAGTGCCAGGTGTGAAGTGGCAGCATTTTTGTGGCTGATGGGGCTTATAAGACAGGTAGCTGTAAGGAAATCAAGCTTTAAAGAGAAGAGATCTTAAGTCTTGGCAGTGTAAGGAACAGTGTCAGTAGAAGACGACTAGGAGTGGCACACGCCCTGTGCCATTTTGTCATTTATTTGCCATTATATTTTTTGGGGGGCAGGAGTCATCCTCCTGGAGCGAATTGATAGAGGATGGATTTTGTTCCAAGTATTGATGCATTTTGGCTGACAGATTTGATTTGAAAAAAAAAATTCTAATGAATTATCCATATATCCTGGAGCTCTGTGTAAAATTTTGCCTACTGTGTGTCATTAAAGTTAAATTAAAGCAAAAGATGAGAACTTCTGTTTGAAAATTTAAACTTTTTTTTTTTTTATGATGGCTGTTTGGGTCATAGCCAAGGGAGATTTGACTAGGGCTGCATAAATACGGAACACTGTAGCCTTAATAATACAATCCTATGTTTCTAACACTATAGCGTTCTCCTCTTTATTTAGGTTTAGGGCCCTCTTCATCTAAATAAAAATTTTAATAAAGGGTATTAATTACCTTTTTTTTTTTCAAAGCTGAGATTGAATCCCTGCAGCTTCTCGATCCTCCTTATTTAAGTTTATTCCATTGCTTTTTAAACAGCCAATCTAATGCTCCTCCTAGAGAAGCATTGGGGATAAAAAATGCATGGATGGTCAGTGCTGTGAATACCGAGTTTGACTCAGTTCTCACAGCTGAAGTGCCTCCAGTGGCTGTCATGAAGACAGACACTAGAGGCATGTTTAACCCTGCAATGTAAGCAGTCCTATATCTACTAAACAGCAATGTTTTACATTGCAGGGTTAACATGAAATGACCACTTAATTGACTTGAAATGGTCTGGGTTCCTTTATCGGTCCCCTAACATCTAAATTGCAGTTAATTTAGCAGTGAGACTATACTGGCATGATCTATACACCAAAGCTGCTTCATGAAACTTAAGTTGCTATAATGCTTAGGGTATCCCTTCAAAATGTTTTATTGAGTTATGTATTGATGTAGTCTAAAAAGCCCTTTTAATAAATGTCACGGACTTAGCCCACTCTAGCTTTTATGCAGTATTTTTATTGTGTTTAATATAAAATAATGCAAGCAAATACTTTGCACATGGTGGACCCAGTTTATACTGAATAACTGTGTACAGGTACCTGCTAGATACGGCTTGTACTGTAGTATGTCATAATGAAGAAAGGTAGTAATTTGATATCCTTTGTAAACTGCACAAAGGGATTACTGGAGATCAGTGCATGTTCTGTTGTATGTGTTGCTGAGTAAAATTGACTATTGCAACTCTCTGACTCGATTTTGTGGAATTATGGATATAATCTGCTTATCTCCAAAAGCAATTGTTATGTCAATTCCTTTCCCCTTTTATAGATCACTATAAAAAGTATAGTCTGGGACTGTGGCTTTCTCCAAGGTGGAACAAATTGAGCACTGATTTAGTCCATTGGACAGAAGAAATATAAGATTGGGCTACTTGTAATAACCTCTAAATTAAAGCTCTTGGTTATCTTCTTAGTATCCGGATATGTCTCCTCTGGTACTTATATTGAGTTATGGACATAGTCCCTTATGACCACCCGTTGTCTTGAGTTAAAAAAGATGCAAAAAACATATCTGCTGTAAGAAAGACATCTAGCTGTAGGGACATCTGTTTCATGCTAAAACAAAACAAAATGTGATTAGATAGAAAGAAAGTGACATGGATAAACAGCAGTATTAATACAGATGTACATGTATTATTATTTATTTTTCTATTTAATATATGCTACCTGTGGAGAAGCGGTGTATTAGATAAAGCCTGGGTGCCAGGGTTATTAGAATTCGACATGGGAAAATGTAATTATAATTAGCATTTAAATAGCAGACGAGTATGCCAATTAAAGTCCCATAAAGATAAATTTATATAACACGGGAACAGGATATTAGGACAAAAATCAGTTTATTTTATTTGTCATTTGCATCACTTTACCGCAGATGATGGAATATTGATATACATAGAAATACACTTTCTAATGCTACAAATTATCTTTGTAGGTTTTAGATGCTTTTAATGAGGATACAAGGTCATTTTAGTATCATTACCTTAATTTTTGTTACATAAAATCAGCATATTTTCTGGTTACAGTTGGACAAATGTTTCCACCCCATTACTTTGTATTTCCGTAATACAATGAACAGCTGGCAAAAGTTGTATTACTCCCATGAGCCTTTGCTACAGGACGAGTGTAGATTTTTGTGGCAACTTCTTTGCTTCATTGCTTTAAGTTTTGATTCCAGGATCTTTGTTTCGAAGGCACCATGCCAAGGGTCTGTAATTAATTTCCATGATCTGTTCCAGTTCTACATTAGTAAAGTCAACTCTACTGAATGAGAGCTTCAAACTACAACTGACATATCCTATATTCATTTATATTTTAACAGAAGTAATCTGCAGGGGCCACCTCTACATCTTTTTATTCCTAAATCTCCAAATGGTCATATCATGTTTTCATATCAATTACTTTAAACTCTGAAAGTCAGAAGGGCATCACATTTAAGTAGTTATTAGATGAGACACATTATGGCTCCCAATAAAGTCATACTTAAGTCCATCTAGAAAATAAAGGTGACTTGTGTTGTGTAACAAAGTAACATAGTAATCTAGGTTGAAAAAAAGTCCATCAAGTTCAACCATTCATACATCTGTTTTCGTGGTTAATCCAAGAGAAGGCCGAAAATAATTCCTTCTTAATCTCAATCACACATGTCTTTGGATCAACACACTGTTTCCACCTGCATTAATTATTCTACTTTACAATATTCAGATTTTTTTGCAAAAACATCCAAACTTTATTTTAAGAATCTCTGCAGAAACTATTAAAACAACCTGTTTAGGCAAATGATTGCACATCCGTATTGTACTTACTGTGAAGAATCATTTAATTTGCAGTAGGTAACATTTCCTTTCATCAAGAATGGCCTCTTGTTCTGTGTACAGGGTTAATGATCAGATTGCCAGATTGCCGTTAGTATTAATCCTTTATAGATTTGTATAGGGCTGTTTTATCTCCTATCTCCTATCTTATGCCCATTTTTTTCTAAAGTAAACAGTGTCATTTTTTTATAGACTTTTTTTATAACTTTTATTTTTAAAGTATAACTGCACTTACATCCACAAAATATTTCCAATTGAACTCTCCTTTACATTCAAGGCCATTTACTAACTAGGCGTTGTTGGAAATCCAAAATAATTTATATTTAAGACCAAAGTAACCAAGCTGGCAGTATTCTTCAAGTCAACAATGCTTTCAGTTTGTGTACTTTGTATTTAAGCCATTCTCACTTTAGTATGTAACCCTGTTTGCCAGTTCAATGTAAGCTTCTCAAATGAGGAGATATGAATCGGAGCGATGGACTATGGATCTACTGTGGAATTTGTTCCAAGCAGACATTTCAAGCATAACCTGGCATTAAAAAGAAATTAAAAAGGAAATGATAACACGGTGTGGCATGATGACTTTTCATGTGCTTCTGAGTGACAAAGATGCAAGAATACCACTCATTGCCTTTCCTTCTAGCGGTCATTAACAAGTATGTAATTAATTAGTTTTTGCTCTGCATCTACTCAAAGGTTTCACAGTGTGAGGTGACTTGCACAAGATCCTTTTATATCATTCGTATTGCTCTCCAAACCAATTAATTTACAAACTGGAATACTTCTGATCTTCATAGGGAACATCACTGCCACTGGTGCTATTATTGCAGATTAAAATATCACATAAAATTACGCAGTTACTGCATGAAAGACTGTATCAAGTGTAAAGATAGCTTTTATTTTTAATTTTTAATTGTTATATATTAGTAATGATACTGTTTAATAAATATTAAATAACTCTTCTTTGTTATATATATATATATATATATATATATATATATATATATATATTTATTATTGCAGCATTTTATCAGAATATATTAGTTTTCTTTTTAAATAGTACAAAAAAAATTAAAATTACATTATCATTGTAAAACTAGCATGCCTTACATTATAGTGATCCCTTTTGGATAATTACAGCCTGCAATTAATACTATTTTAACATTACATTTATTCCACCAGTTAAATCTTATACCACTCTTTCTTCCTTGTCTGATTCTACTGGCCATTAAAGAGTTAACTGCTGTTTAGTGGGTAAAATAGCAAAAGGCAAAGCATCAACAGTAACAAAGTTGAAGCCACGTCTACTGGTCCTTAAAAGCAGCTCTGAATCACGGCCATGCAGTGACTGATAAATCATTTAGATGATGTGAAATAAAATCGTGGAGCTTGGCTGCTAGTGGAATCTCTTGGGATGGACTGGAGCCTGCCAGATCTAAACATTAGCTGGCATGGAGTAGATTCTATGCCTAGGTCTCCTACAATTGGCAGACCAAGGGCAATGTCAAGGACAGAGGTATATCACTGAATCTGACCACAAAGGTTATTTGGAATTAATTGGAAGAGGATGATATTGCCATGGAAAAAGAAGCAATCAATAGTGTTTTAAAATGAGAGAATGGTGACTGAACATTGGGGAAAGTCATCACAGGACAACAGCAACATAAATGACACATCTATAATGTTATGTAACTTGTTTATCACAAAAATGGTCAAGTTCAATGGATGGAATCTCATCATATTGATAAAAAAACATGTTTTTTAGCCTGTTCTACTAAATGCAAGCATGGCATACAGGGATATATAAGAGACACGTAACAGTAATTGTTTTTTTTGTTTTTTTTTTTTAAGAAGGATTATCCTGTATTCTTAATACAGTAACCTGCTATTCAGGCACTGTTTATGTGGGCTTGTGATCTTATCTTAGCTTGCTAGGCTCTGATGAGAATTTATTTATTCTTGCAATGGTTATTCTTTAAGCTCCAAATGAGGCTCTGATGTGCCTATTTCGACCACTAAATTGCAATTCAGGTATTCACTAAAGCCATTTCACGGTCTAATCTGGAGATTAGTGCTAAATGTACAAGTGCAATATAGAGCAATACTGTATCTGCTGAAAAATGAGTTTGCAAATGTCAGATTTACATTTATCAAACACAGGATTGTTGCATATTTTGGAGCCTGTAAAATACAAACAATAATTTCTAACGGTATAGTGACCTACTCACTTGGTTAGTGTACCAGCATTCCCATATGAGGGAAAGTAGTAGTTTATCACCAGGAAAGCATTGGTAGGCTACTGTACATGCAAAATAAAATTCAATTTCTCTAGGAAACCATCTGAGTGAATAGCCAAGTTGAACTCACCTATTGTAGTGGTAGTGTCTCTAGTGGCAGTCAGTTTGACTGCCTCTAGAGTCATGTTAACCCTGTGATGTAAACATTGGCGTTCCTGCAAAATGGCAATGTCTTCTGTTGCAGGGTTAAAACTGCAGGGGCATGGCACCGAGATCACGTCATTAAGATGAAGTTGTCTGCGTGCCTACAGAGTCCTTTTAAATACAGAAACATGTACATTGTACATTGGCACTGTCTTCTCTGAACTTAAATATGATCAAACTTATTACATTTTTAAAGTGACAGTTCCCCATCAAATCAAGTTCTGTGACATAAGCATAACACATGGGGATAATACAACCGCCCTTCCCACTGCTTTTCATAGGAAGCTGCAGCTTGGCTGGCTAATTGTGGTGATATTTGTAATTTAAAGTATCTGTAGTGCCAGTGATTGCCAATTCCTTGATATCACTAAAATAATACTCAGTACTGTTTAATGAATTCATCATTTTAGTAAATACAAAACTGTCAGATGTTCAACGCAGAAACCCAAAACTGTTTAAAATAGAAACGCATTGTGAAGAGAACATGGGATTTTTTTTATTAATAGATGATGTTAGCACAATTTAATATAGATACTCTGAATTAAAGAGTTAGCACTGTGTTACAATAAACCCTACTGCAGAACATGTTCTACATTTTAATGTTTGCTGAAGACTCCCTGGATAGCTATTTAAACTAATGGATAGTATTGCAATGCAGTGTACAGAAGCGATTAATAACAATAGCTCAAGTGAAGCTTATTGCTAGATCTTTAACTCTTTTAATACAGCCTGTGCTTTAATGCTTAGTGATTAACCGTATAACCGAATACTACAGGGTGGGCCAAAATTCAGAGTAGAGTTTGAGGAGTCAATAACTTTTTTTTTTATTAAGGAACCAATTTTATTGATAGTACATACAATGTATGTGTAACATATGGAGATTTATTTGACTAGGTACGCAAGATGACATCTTTGCCTTGCAAAATTGGGATCTTTCCATTGGATTGTTCATAACATTAGTTAATGTTTGAGATTCTAGCTATCGAATTTCTGCACAGATATGTTCCTTGAGTTGTTCAAGTGTACGTGGTTTGTTCAATACACTTGTTCCTTCAGATATCCCCACAGAAAGTAATCGGAAAATGAAAGGTCGGGCGAACATGGGAGCCAATTAATCTGGGAATTTGTTGAAATTATCCGCTCACCGACCAGTTGTCTCAGGAGGTCTATTGTGGCCCTCGCTGTAAGGGCAGTAGCCCCATCCTGTTGAAACCACATTTCAGGACAATTTTCCACTACACGATATAAACATTTTCAATCAGATCCGGATATCTCACACTAATGAAATTTCACAATTTTTAATTTTAATGTTGAATCCATGTTGAATCTCCCAAGACTCAGCTATAATATGTACCTGCAACAACAAAAAATGGAACTACAGGTGGAATCCTACTTTTGATTTTGGCCCAGCCTGTAGAATAGTCCATGATGCTAGAAAAGATTGATTCACTAATTTGTAAATTGGCAATACATTTCAGGTCAAAAATAGCCTATATTGGAAAAACGCTAATTTTAGCCTATGTCCTTCTTAAATCCCCACAATAGTTGATTTAGTGAATATAGTTCCATGATATATTTACTATTGTGCTGTGATCACATCGCTCTATACCAGAAACCTTGGGGCCAAATACCCCTTGCCAGGCCTCTCTTGAGTATTTACCACTGGCATGATTGAGTGTTCAATTTAAGCAGTCAGTTTCCTATATGATTTAATACTGTTACAAAAAAGTATCAAATTATATATCTACAGAAAACACTATTTTAGTTTATGGAAATTTGTGTGGATAAATAATTTGGAAGACCTTTCTAACAGTATTAAATCATTTTGAAAACCTATTAAATGGAGACCATATAGGTCTGCATGGTTCAATGTGCCCTACTGTTTTTTTTTTGCCATTTATAGGTATATCATCATTTTATAATACTTTTAAAATGACATTTACAGCAAAAGACTAAAATATTTCCTCTATGTTTTTTACATCTCATTTTTTTTCATAAATAGATATGATTAAATTCCTAGAGCAGTATATTTTTTTCTTATCTTTTCCTTCTTACCCTTATATTTTTTTTTGCGTTTTAAATTATTCCCAACTTTTTGGCTGCTGGCTTTATGCCTGGTCTAGAGAATACCTACACTGTCTGTTCGTAGAATGCAATATAACCCGTACAGCAATGCACGGTCTAATTGATTGACCCTAAATTTACCTTTCTTGGTGAAAGTCTTCTGAATTATAGCTAACAGCGTTCAGGTAACTCAAGACATCTACAGAGAGCGAGATAGAATCTCTCTCTCTCTTTTTAAAACCGTGTTGTGTGGTTGACTTTCAGTCTGCAGAACGCAGGCTCCGTCTTTGATTTCGCTTTTCTCCTTTCAAACTTCTTAGCTGGAACCAGAGAGGGAAAGAAAAATATGTGGTGCATGATTGGACGGAAGAGAAATATAAAGCCTTTTGTTTGTCTCTGATGTTTGTAAGAGGGTGGGCTAAGAGGCTGTCTTTTCAATGCAAGCAATGAGATATAGAGAGCTCATTATTGTGCAATGTCAGAATGGCTTAGAAAGTGAAAATAGCCATCTCTCTCCAAACTACTCAGGTCACAGTGGCATTCAGTCACTTTTGAAGTAGAGCTGTATTTGCATGATATTAGTGAGTGCTAGGTTGTGCATTCGATTACTGGCCCTGACAAATTCCGCTGCATTGTTTGGAATTTGAATATTTTGGATATAGCAATACATTGTGACCTACAGCATATTTAGTATTAAAAATGTTAAATTCTTGATGTAATATTCCATCAATATGCAAATGTTATCAGTTCTCTATTTATGCACAGCAAGCATTTCAAACTCAAAGTCTAGCATGGGTCACATAAACAAAGTTTAAGTTTATGTGGGCCACAAAAAAAAAACCTTACATTTTCATAGAAACGCAGGCTTATTTGGAAAAGTACAGTATAAAAAAAAAAAAACATCATCCCTTTACTAAACCACAGCACCCCCCTATACTAATTCCTAGTCCCCCCCCTCTACTAAATTTCAGTCCCCTCCATATACTAAATCCCAGCACCCCCCTCAAGCCAACAAGCAGACTCCACTCACATTGCCGCTGCCAGTATGCGACTCCGGAGTCCGGCATCTGGTATACCCCAAATGATGCCGTCCGCACCCTGTGCCAAATCCGATCCTTCACGCTACTTCTTGAAACCCTGTGAAGGTGGAGCACGTCGATGTCATGTCGGAATGTGACGTGGCATTGCGTGCCTCCATGCACCTCCAGGTCCTCCACTGTCCAGTCGCAGCCAATTCATCACTGACCAACACACACACTCACTGACATACACACACACTGACAGATACACAGACACACTGACATACACACACTCACTGACAGACACACACACACACAGACACAGATGCTCACAGAGAGACACTCACAGACAGACACTCACAGACTGATAGACACAGACAGAGACACACACACATACACTCACTGACAGACACACAGACAGACACACAGACAGACACTCACTGACACACACACACATTAACAGACACTCACTGACACACACATACTCATGACAGACACACACACACACACGCACACACTGACAGACACACACACACATTTACACATCATTTTATTTATTGCTCCCAACCTTTTGGGAGCTGTTGTGGGCCCTCTTCTATCTGGAGATCTCCTTCCTGCTTTCACTGCTCCCTTGCGCGCAGTTTAGTGATGCCAGGTGCTGGAATATGACATCATATTCCGGCACCCATCATTACTATAGACGGCGCGAGCAAGGGAGCAGGGAGGAGCAGGAAGGCTGAGCTCCCTCGCTGCTGCCAGGAACCTCTCCTCCCCGGCCGGGTAACTTTCAGCATAGTAGGCACCTGCAATGTGGAGAAAGCAGGTACCTACTCTACTTTAACACTAAGCATCCACTTGAGGCTCGCCGGGCAGCAAAGATGTCCATTGTGGACCGCATGCGGCCCGTGGACTGCATGTGGCCCACGGCCCGCGAGTTTGACATGTTTGACATGCTTGATGTACAGGCTTCATTTGTGTGTGTGATTCTCTTCAATAAACAATTCTTATAAATAGATTTAAAAAAAAACAATCACCATCAAGCCTTATACTTAGAAATAGTCTGAAAAAATATAATTTTTGTAATATTTTTTTTTCTTCACACTACAAATTAAAACAGTGTGGCTTTTGTGAAAGTAACTAGTAAATCATTAAAATGACCTGAGCAATATTTAGAAATGACTATAGTTTTAAACGGGCAGCCATGTATAAGCTGCCAAGTGTGTATTTGCATGTGTGTCTATGTGTGTTTACATGTTACAAAGATACATAGTTACATATCTTAAAAGAGACATGCCTCGAGCGTTCAGGCTTTCTCACATCTATTTTTTATTTTTGCTGTTGATCCAAAAGAAGGCAAAAAAAAAAAAAAAAACTGTTTGAAACTATTCCAACTATGCAACAAACTAGGGGAAAAAAAATCCTTCTTGATCCCAGAATTGTAGTCAGATCCCTCCTTGGATGAAGAAGCTATTACCCCACATATTAAAAATGACATCCCTGAATATTATGTTTTTGGTTTCCACATTAGCTGGTATTCCAAGTGTTGTGGAATTAAATTCAATCAGAAGACTTAAAATACATCACAAGGCTGAAGTTTGTACTAGGAGGAAACTAGAATAACAGTTATGAATACATCCATAAACCACTCAAAAGTTGGCCATGTGGCCTATGATGAGTCCAGAACCCCTCAATACACTGTTAGCCATAAAATATCCTCTCTCTATACGGGTGATCAGTATACAGATGCCCAGCTATCTAATATATAGGTTACAGTTCATATATGTTGGTTATGACACTAACAGCATAAGTGGAGAGTGCTAAACTGCATACATATCCTGTTTACATTCACTTGTCTCCCGTGTAGTTCGTAGCAGTTTGCAAACTATTATGAACATTTTTTTTTTCAGTTTGTGTGTATAGATTGCACATACAAAACTTTGTTTCTGATACATTTATTATGTGACAGTAATGATGGATGGCCACTTAAGTGTGACCAGGTCTGTAAAAAGTGTCATTTTTTTATCTTGATCTTTTTTTGGTCCCAAATTCTGAAAGATTTTTGCAGGAAAAAAATGATGGTTTGACCTTCACACCTTTGCTTAGCATTCCCTGTGACATAATACATTGTTTCAGGGATTGTGGCAAACAGTATTAACATTTTTGTTTTATAGGTGTGAAATAACTGCCTGTCATGGCATGAAGGGGTGCTGCCCTGCAACAGCACTGTCCCTTTAAGTGTGGGAACCAACTTAGCAGAGAAATAATTCTAGGACACGATAAATGGAGTAATAAAGAAAATGTATTAAGGCAAACCAAAAGGATATAGATAATATATACAAAACAAAATATGACAATGCCACAAATATATAAATATATACAATAACCCAATATATACAATAGAGCAGGCAGAGTCCACGATAGTCCTAGGCAAAGGTAAAGGCTTAGTCAGGTTAGTGCAGCCACCAAGTACAAGATGAACATCAAGGGGCAAAGTCCTAAGCAGGTCACACAGAAATAATGCAGCAAGGTCAGAATCACTGGAGAAGGAGTCTAGACAGGAACATTGCAGGCGAACACTGGAACAGGAGGCACAGGACACAGGACCATAAGGACATCGGAACACCAGATCAGGAAACACAAGATACTCAGGATACTCAGGAAACAGGAGCCAAGATCACGGGAGCCAGGAAACAGCAGGTACAGGGTCAAGGATAGAGGATAATGATCTGACAGGGAGTGAGGGGAGAAACCAGAATATATAGGTGCTAAACAAGGGCCAGGTGTAGTGCCTAACGAAAGGAAATGAGAACAGTGCCAAACAGAAAGAGTGGTGAGTGCGAGTACTGCACGAGGGCATGTCGACTAAGGAGTGTCGTGACACTGCCTTATGAATGATTTATGGTAACAATGTACAGTACTGGGGCTTTTCAGTTTTCAAGTAGGGGATCTATATTGTAATCCATCGGTTGCCAAAAGGTAAGCTTGTTGCAGAACTACAACCGTTCATTGATTTTTATCAGCTTTAAAAAAATTTTTAAGGTTGAAGCCATGTATAAGCTACCGAGGTGTATTATTTAGCAAGCAAAAACAAAACAAAAACAAAACTATATAGACTCAGCAAGGATTTCTGAAAAATAAAAGTGAATAAAGAAACAAATCAACCCAGTATAACTAATTGCAAACTAGCCAAGACATTACAACAAACGTGTGTGCCTTGATTTTCCTTTTAAGGGTTTCAAAGCATCACAGGAGCTGGAGTTGTACCTGTTTGCTCCACTAAAATATAAGGGTTTCTTTTTAAGTGACCCCATACATATTATATATTGTTTTCTAAAGGACAGAAACAGCTTTCTTTTAATATATACCTAACACAAAATTAAGTGTTAATAAAATGTAAAAGAAATGTGAAAAAAAGGGGGGAAATGCATTTTTTCCAAAATCTTTGCGTAAAATTTTTTTGCACATCCAGTGCAGCTAAAGAAGAAGAAGATAAACTCAAAATAGATTCACATATAATAATAATAATAACAAAGTATTTAACCAGGAAAGGCATATTCAGATTACTCTGGTTTTCAAGTGCATTCTGGGGATGTTAACCCCCCCCCCCCCCAATGCTACACCAACTTTACTCCTTACCCTATGCTTACACAAACTCTAACCATTTACTTACCCTAACTTATCCCTAAACCAGCATTAACTCTAACCCTGCATTTACCCTTACCGTACCTCAACACTAACCCTACATAAATCCTAACCATACAACAAACCCCACCTCTAACCTCACCCTTAATTCAGAGGAAACCCTCTTCTAATGTCAGTATATCAACAGATACGTTTTGTAATTAAAACAGTAGAGACTGGTGTGCGATCACCAATTGCTGGCTGTTTTCAGCATGAAAGGGAGATCCCTCCAGCATGTCAATTATACTGTGATCATTGTTAGGCAACTAGAGGTAGAAAATAATTGCTGCTTAATGTGATCACTTAGCCATAGTGATTTCGATGAATTTAAAGGGCTGTACTCATTGGGTAGTGTAGAACCACTAAACACATAGCAACCACAGGCAGTGGTGTATTTACCATGAGGCTGACAAGGCATTTGCCTTGGGCGACACTTTCAGGGGGGCGGCCCCCCAAATGCCCTGGCAAATACCTTGCCAGCCTCTTGTCTTGAGGGTGCACTCTTGTCTTGGGCTGGCCACCTCAGGCCCCCCATAGGTTGGCATTACCTGATCTGGGAAGCAGGTGGTGAGGGAGCACTGTCCCTGCTCAGCTCCCTTGCGCGCACCGCAGTGATGCCGGAGCCAGAATATGACATCACTCCGGCCCCAGCATCACTGAGAGCTGTGCAAGGGAGCTGAGCAGGGAGATCAGAGCTCACTCACCACCTAAATTGACCACACGCCTGTCCCTCCGGCAGTTAAAGGATCCTCACTGTACCCCATGGAAATGGAGAATCCACTCCAGCACTCCAGCAAAGGTATAGAGGCTGGGTGGATTGAATAAAATAAAAATTGTTAGTGTGTGTGTGTCAGTGCATCTGTGTCTGTTAGTGAGTGTGTTAGTTTGTGTGTGTGTGTGTCTGTTGGTGAGTATGTTAGTGTGTCTGTTGGTGAGTGTGTTAGTTTGTGTGTCTGTTGGTGAGTGTTTGTGTGTCTGTTAGTGAGTGTGTGTGTCTGTCAAAGAGTATGTGTCAGTGAGAGTGTGTATGTCTGTTAGTGAGTGTGTTAGTGTGTCTGTGTCTGTTAGTGAGAGTGTGTGTGTCTGTTAGTGAGTGTTTTAGTGTGAGTGTGTGTGTTAGTGTGTCTTGTGAGTGTGTTAGTGTGTCTGTGTTTGTTAGTGAGAGTGTGCGTGTGTGTGTCTGTTGGCGAGTGTGCCTGTTAGTGAGTGTGTGTCTGTCAAAAAGTGTGTCAGTGAGAGTATATATATATGTTAGTGAATATGAATGTTTGTCAGTGTGTGTCAGTGAGAGTGTATGTCTGTAAGTGAATGTGTATGTCTGTCAGTGTGTGTATGCGTTTCTGTCACTGAGAGTGTGTATCTGTCCGTCAATGTGTATATCTGTTAGCGAATGTGTGTGTCTGACACTGAGTATATATCTGTCTGTCAGTGAGTGTGTATGTGTGTTTGTCAGTGTGTGTCTGTCAGTGAGTATATGTGTGTCAGAGTGTGTTTGTGTCTGACAGTGAGTGAGTGTGCATCTGTCAGTGAGTGCGTATGTGTATCTCTCAGTAAATGCGTGTCTGTGTGTCTATCGGTGAGTATGGATGTGTGTCTATCAGTGAGTCTGAATGTGTGTCTATCACTGAGTGTGCATGTGTGTCTGTCAGTGAGTGTGCATGTGTATCTGTTAGTGAATGTGTGTGTCAGTGTGTCTGTAAGAGGATGTGTATGTTTCAGTGAAAGTGTGTGTTGGTTAAACAGTGTGCGTGACAATCACTGTGCATCTGTCAGTGAGTGTATGCCAGTGTATGTCAGTGTATACATCAGTGAAGGCGTGTGTCTGTCAGGCAAAGAGCGTGTTGGTTTTTAAAAGGAAGACAAATTTAGAAGGGGGAGGGTTGCCTGAGTTTTGCCATGCCTAGGGCAGCACAAAACCAGAATACACCACTGGCAACAGGCATTTTAATGCCCACTTAAGGGCTTTTTGCAGCGTTCACTTTAAAAATAGCCCTTGGTAATTAATACCTGGGCCTCCCTGGTGTGAACAGGAATTTAACCCTGCTCACACCAAAACACTAACAAATGTTATTATACCCTAACATCCTTAAAACCCACACTCTGTAGGACATAATGACACTTCCAAACGTCCTAACAGGTTAAACATTCAACAAGTTGTGTTGAGCGGACCAATCTTGCAAGTTTTAGGTCAAATTACACAAGTTAGAAAAAGATCTGTCCCAGCATAGTTGATTTCAAATCCATCTCAAATTACTTTCACACAAATATTTGGAAATATGTGCAGCCTTTCTTTTAAAAAGAAGGATGGTTGCAAAAGTTGCCGAATTGCTGGGATCCCTGTTTGCAACTAGTCAATCAGCATTCACCACCCTGTGCTTTAGTTTTATAGAAGGTCAGCATTTTTTGAGTTTAAGGAATCTCTCCCCAGTGCTATATTCAAATTGTTGTGTGTATCTATCCAATCTACAAGATCATTTTCTCAGCACAGCCCTTCCATTTACATGAACAGTTATCATCAATCTCTGTGAAATACATCACTCTGGACTGGAAATGTAGAAAACAGAAGATTTATTTGACAGTGATCACAGCAAACAGTAATTCCCTTGTAATCATGGCTCAGCAACATACATCTTCCCCTTCCTAGCATTTGATTTATTTATTTATTTATTTTGGACTGCATTGCTCAAAGACTGTTTTGGGCTGATAGGGTTGATAGTCTATCCATAGACGGTGAGGGGATTGGTAGTCCATCAATGCCTTTTAAAATTGTGATATGTTTCGAGGCTGTGCAGAATATGAAGCAGCCTTAGCAGGATTAAGTGCCTGTTAACTTAAGTTACTGTTGCTTTAATTAGGTCAAAGTAATGAGCAGGCTTTGCTAATTCTCTGCAGGTGCCAGGTGTCCACAGTAGACATGACAATGTGTTTGTAAGGACAGAAAATGAATGATGGCGACAGTTTCCAATTTCATTGATGGCAAACGTTCCACTAGCTAGCAGACTGACCATCAGGCATGGACAATACAGCCACTAGGGGGTGCATAACTAGTTAAAAACAATCATGTGGGTTGAATTGTTAAATGTCCCTCATAAACGAAAAAGTATTTTTAGATGGTCAGCCTTCATTTTGCCAAAGAGCTCTGATTGCTGTCAATCTATCCCTGCCCCTTAGGCACTTAGCAGTAATAACAGAAGCAATATTGATTCAGAGTGTCTGTGAGCAGTGCCGTGATGCAATCAATGGCAGCGTGTATTGCAGAGTATGGAAGACGTTTCTGTGATTAACTTGTAGGACTTACAAAGCTCGGACATAAAATTGCTTTTAATGATGACAAGACAACATTATGCATGCAGTTATTTGAGAATGAATCTGTTACTTAGTTTTAGTCATATGATTGTATTTAATATTTACTAAAGCCTCTAACAACCAGATGCTGTTGACTGATGAATATGAATCTGCATTTAAGATCCTGGATGCCAATGAGGGTGAAGCGTAGTAGGATTTACTTTCAAACACTCTATATAGGAGCATGCCTATTTACCAGGGACGTATAAAACAGTGATTAAGCTCTAACACCTGTGTTGATCCAATGTGGAAATACGCACACACCTTTATCTATCTGTATTTATCTATTTACTTACAGTAAGCAAAATATGTTTAATTACACCTTAACTTCAATTTGTTTATACTTTTACGGTGTTGTTAATAATTTGCAGGTTCAGTTTATCACACTGCAAGTCTGGGGTGAATAATTACACAGGATATTACAAGTGAAATCAAATAGTGTCTAGGATTTTGCGCTATTAACAGGCTTGTCACATCCTGGTGCCATTTTAGAGCCACAATGATGGCGGAAACAATGGTTACTTTACTTGTATTAAATTACATTTTAGTGTCAACAGCTGGTATTTTGGGACTGATTTTAAACTTTATTGTTTTCATTCATTGCACATAAAATTGACTTAATAAAGCAGTTGTTCTGGCATTCTAATTGCTTTTCAGTCACATAAACGGTGTCAAAGAACTCCTCAAGGGCCAGATGTGTAAAAAATGCTAAGATATTTCATTTATAATATGTAGTAATAGTTTTCAGTTTTGGTTTAGTAAGCACGTTAGAACTTGATGAGGTGTACAATGACTTGTATCAGATGGGGATCTTATGTCTGGAATTGAGGCAAACCTGTTTCACTTTGATTTAAATAATCACAATTAAAACAGGTAGGCACACTCTAATAAGCTAAATAAAGAACAGTAAATAACAACTTATCCTGGGTGCTCACTCGTATAAGGCCGTATTCCAAAAAGGCCAAAAGAATTGCATATATTACATAGACAAGGAGCACAACCCCATGAGTATATGAAAAAAAGTTTATTACATGGGTCAAAATAATAGGCTTTCATACACAGTATCAATGCATAGAAAGGACAGTAAATGCCCAATACAATGTAATAGCAATAGATTCTTGAGTAGCATATAAGCAGACTACATAATACATAAATAATTACATATAAGAGTACTAAGTGGTTATATGAGATACCAAGTTCAGAAAACCCCACAAAAAGAAATAAATTACACAAAAGTAACCACAAACATAACAATATACCAGACCTAGTGAGAAGAAGGACAAGAGTCAACCACTGGACCCACTTTGATTTAAAAGCAACTTAAGGTAGATTGAATGCAGGTGATCCTCTCCCAAAAACATTATAAGGGAAATAACAAGAGATTATTGATAGAAAGTGTGTTAGAAAGTCAATGTGGGTATTCGTTGAGGTATGAGGGTGAGATATAACAAGGCAACAGATGCTGCTATTTAGATACTGAATAAGGATCGATTACAATGGAAACCTATACCTTAATACCTATATCTTAACGGACTCCTTCAGGCACCATAACAACTTAATTGCAGGAAGCCTATTAGCAGCTCCCAGTCCAAGGCTTCCTAATGGAAGCAACAGATCAATAGGGGGAGTTGCTTGGCAGAACAAATGAATGTCTTCAAAAATGTGTGGTTAAACTTTTCTTCAATGGTTTAACTCCTTAAGGTAAGATGGCACCCGTGAACCTCCTGGCACCATGACAACTTCATTGTGATGAAGTTGTTATGTTTTCAACACATTTAACATTTAGCACTTTGCACCCAAATTAGCACCTGTTTTGGATTCATAATCTCCAATCAATATGTTCTAAATTTGAAGCAATCAGCAAGGACATTCTTTTGCTTTGTATGGTGACCTGATCAATTTTAGAAAATTGCTCTTTACAAAAAGAACTTCCAATCTACATGGCGGAAAAACAAAGAAGAATATGTTTATCTTGTTTTTCTTAGGTATAACATTTAGATATTTTTTCATACTTAGAATAGACTTTAATGTTAACTCAGACATAACTATAGTTCCAGGCAGCAGAGAGCAGGACAGGCTCTCTGGTACACTGGACAGATGTATCAACTCTTGGTAAAATATTATCTCCTATTACCTTTGCATCATAACTATTGCGTATATCTAATTCACTTTCGGTAAATTATATTCTCACCTAACTTCATAACATATTTTATGATCATCTTCTTTTCTGTTAATATTTCCTTTTTTTTTTTTTTTACATTGTTGAATAACTTGATCCTTAAACTATGAGCCCTTTCTATAAATGTATTCATTCATACCTCTGGATGGTCATCTTAAATAATTGAATCCTAATCTGTAGAGAGCATACCATTATTTGACTCCTTGAAGCAAAGACATAGAGCCTTCTCCTCTCTAGAGATTATTTCTTTACCAAAAGACTACAGTGTTTGCACTATTTAAAATACACTTCTCATCAAATGATCAACTTCAGAAAGATTAATCCTTTAATGTGAAATATATGTCTCCAGGCCAAGGTGATTTGCATAGATGAGGGTAATTGAACATGTATTTAATTTGCTGGCAATGTTTTCTAAGAGAAAAAAAGAACAGGCGTAGTGCATACTTCCATGGCTGTCACTTGCATTAGGGAAGACACTGGCTACTGTCCAATGTTCTGAAACACTTACTCCCAAGGACAAGTTAAAGTCTGGGGCTTGTGTTTTCATGGAATTATTACATGAAACAAAGGACTGTTCTGGTTGGTGGTTGAAATGATAATAATAAACAATGATAGAAAGAGAAATATTCATTCCACATGATGTTGTGTCTTTATATATAGTAGTAATCACTATGCTTTATTACAATGTTTTATGTGTAGTTTGCAAACATAAAATCAATATTCCCAATGTTAGCTAACTTTACGACATTGTTATTAATTGCATGTCATTTTAGTGTCCAATCAAACCTTTTATTAGAGATTTAATAAATTAAAAAATCTTTATTCATTTACAGTACATTGACACGGATAAAAGACAGCATTTATACTTCTAATTTAGAAACCAAAAACAGCTAAAAAATCTCATCTTATGCTTCTGCAAACCAATTGTGATTATGTAAAAAATTATTTTAAAAATAACAAAAAACTATTTTACTATTTTTCTCTATGTTGTGGCAAGAAAAAAATGATCTATTTTAACAAGGTTGAAGATGTTTTCTAAATCTGATATATTGGTCTAAATTCTGCAAGTCACTAAAGTCTGCTCAGTCATCAGAACTCACTCTTTAGTGAATTTACAAAGTTTTGGCTTTGTGGAATATAAGCACAATTTAATTACAAAGGTTGGTTTTACTGTCTTTTAATGAGCATACTATATTTCTGGCAGCCCATTCGGTGTCTCCATGGTTATTCGTCATAGATCCTTAATCCCTGGTTGAATTGCAGAGGTTAATCTTTTCTTCGGTGATTGCTTCTCTAATTGTTGATTGGAAGTTGAGCTTTACCTGAAAAGGCTGCAGGGGGTGCCCTAAGCTCCATATTTGAAGCTGGGACATTCTGTTTAATATAGGAAAAATAACATTAGAAATCAAATATGATTTAGTTTAATCAAAATCTAAAATTTCTGCTGCATGAAATATGAAAAAATAAATAAAGGACAAAAAAATCTTCTACCTAAAGTAATCTGCTTAGCCCCTGGAGCCCAAAAGTGAATGACACCCATAGCTCTTGGTAGATACCATAGGGCTGGGGAAGGCAACCTTTGGCACTCCAGATACTGTGGAGTACATTTCCACTGATGCTTTGTCAGCATTATGGCTATGAGAGCATTATGGGAGATGCAGTCCACAATAAATGGAGTGCCGAAAGTTGCCTACCCCCGCCACACAGTTTGTAGGAATAATAGGTTCCTTGCTATCTACCACTGTGTTGTTAGCATAATCTAAGAAAGAATTGATCTTACACAACCCTTTGCTGCTTGATGATAAATAAGACTAAAGTGGTTATGGTAAGTAGGCGATGGAAAAGGCTGAAGGAAAAGACATGCTGTAATAAATGATACTCAAGTTCTGCAAGAGGCTCAGAGTAGCCCTGATTACATTAATACTTTAGAATTATGAACAGCCTTTCATAGTTTTATGTCCCTCAGTATATCTTAAAATAAATATGCTTATCCTTATAAAACAGTGTCTTTAACATTGTGCCAGGAAGGATAGGCATATAAAATTTACTAACCATGAATATGCATGCCTTTTATATAACGCATGTGTCTAATAGGGAGCCCTTGCCTAAAACACTTCACCTATGAATATACATGCATCCTATAGGGGAATTTGGTGTGGTAATGCAAAATGAAATATTTTGTGCAGCACTGAAGAGGTTAATACTGGAGTACTTTATGTATGTTCTCTTCCCCCCAGGAAGGGGAAAGAATCCAGATCAGGGACGGTGTGCTTACTTATAGAGTGGCACACTTAATACAATATTGATCTTGGCATGTGTAATGAAACCATAAAAAGGGCATCCTTCCAAAGTAAATAAATAACGCAAATAGGATGAGCAAGCCACTGCAACATATAGACTTGGCAAGTGTGTTGCGTGTGTAAAACGAGGGATGGGAAAATCAATGAGTAATAATACTAGCTATTAAACCTATTATGAACTAAAACTTTATTGGGCTGGACAGGAGAGGTAATAAAGCTTCTGGCATGATGATGACATTATTGCTATGATATAAGAACACATTTAATCACATTATATCTACCAGCCGCAGCACTGCTTCAATCAATATTTTTAGAAAGCTAATGAATAAGTGAACCCTTGCATATTTATAGACTTTATATATTTGCTCACTTTTATGTTAAAACTTTTATGTTAAAAGTTCAAAATCCTAGAAAGATACCATATATTATTATAATCTTTCAGTTTTACAGAATCCTGGCATGTTTATAGCTGGAAAGCATGTTACTATAACCAGGTAGATTGAAAAATGAAGTGGACTTTTATTCTGCTGCTAGCCCGTCTTATGTAGAGTTTTCCGAAATACTGATAAGGATTAATAAATAAAGAATTGTGTCAGTCACAAAAAATGACAAGAGGAATTGGGAGTGCATTAAGTTATTTAGATTTAATTTTATGTGTCAGACCTCGAAACACAATTTCAGTTGATGACTGCTTGGATTAGTTTACTAATTCACATGAAACTATAAATTGTTACATTTGAAAAGTAGACGGTTGGGTATAAATAACAGTGTGCCGGTGAAGATACAATAAATCCCATCTGAACATGTCCATGTACTTAAGCCTGTTTTTCCAATGTGCAACCATCCGGTGCTTCTCATAAAGAATTATTGAGTCCAATGCTTCTCTGAGAAGCATGAGAAGCATTTGGCGTCATCATGCAGTGTGTGAAGAGACAGCATTTAAAAAGCTTACATTTTCAGAGGTGTTCAGAAGGAAGTGCCTCCACTAGAGTCTTTGCTCTCTGGCAAATGTCGTTTCTCTGAATTTGTTTCTCTGTTTTACATTGCCAGAGAAAATGGACTACGTATCTACAGCGAAACCGCTATATTAGATGCAATTGTTTTGATGCTTAGAGTGTTTTATCACAAATAAATTGTATTGCATTTTTATAAGAGGTGCTGAATATGAGGAACAATTTGGAGGCCTGTTTAATGACCACAAGATTCCCTAAATACAGAACAAATGTGACAAGTGACACATTATCTTGAATAGTGTCCTAAATTTCTCCACGTAACCATAAGGGCATTATAAAATGAGTTGGGACCAGCAGTGACTTTGCCATGGTACTGTACGAAATGATGACCCTCTTACAAGGATATTCTTTTAGGGAATGTGTGAGAAATAAGACACAAACACAAGTGTATACAGGGAGTGCAGAATTATTAGGCAAATGAGTATTTTGACCACATCATCCTCTTTATGCATGTTGTCTTACTCCAAGCTGTATAGGCTCGAAAGCCTACTACCAATTAAGCATATTAGGTGATGTGCATCTCTGTAATGAGAAGGGGTGTGGTCTAATGACATCAACACCCTATATCAGGTGTGCATAATTATTAGGCAACTTCCTTTCCTTTGGCAAAATGGGTCAAAAGAAGGACTTGACAGGCTCAGAAAAGTAAAAAATAGTGAGATATCTTGCAGAGGGATGCAGAACTCTTAAAATTGCAAAGCTTCTGAAGAGTGATCATCGAACAATCAAGTGTTTCATTCAAAATAGTCAACAGGGTCGCAAGAAGCGTGTGGAAACACCAAGGCGCAAAATAACTGCCCATGAACTGAGAAAAGTCAAGCGTGCAGCTGCCAAGATGCCACTTGCCACCAGTTTGGCCATATTTCAGAGCTGCAACATCACTGGAGTGCCCAAAAGCACAAGGTGTGCAATACTCAGAGACATGGCCAAGGTAAGAAAGGCTGAAAGACGACCACCACTGAACAAGACACACAAGCTGAAACGTCAAGACTGGGCCAAGAAATATCTCAAGACTGATTTTTCTAAGGTTTTATGGACTGATGAAATGAGAGTGAGTCTTGATGGGCCAGATGGATGGGCCCGTGGCTGGATTGGTAAAGGGCAGAGAGCTCCAGTCCGACTCAGACGCCAGCAAGCTGGAGGTGGAGTACTGGTTTGGGCTGGTATCATCAAAGATGAGCTTGTGGGGCCTTTTCGGGTTGAGGATGGAGTCAAGCTCAACTCCCAGTCCTACTGCCAGTTTCTGGAAGACACCTTCTTCAAGCAGTGGTACAGGAAGAAGTCTGCATCCTTCAAGAAAAACATGATTTTCATGCAGGACAATGCTCCATCACACACGTCCAAGTACTCCAAAGCGTGGCTGGCAAGAAAGGGTATAAAAGAAGAAAATCTAATGACATGGCCTCCTTGTTCACCTGATCTGAACCCCATTGAGAACCTGTGGTCCATCATCAAATGTGAGATTTACAAGGAGGGAAAACAGTACACCTCTCTGAACAGTGTCTGGGAGGCTGTGGTTGCTTCTGCACGCAATGTTGATGGTGAACAGATCAAAACACTGACAGAATCCATGGATGGCAGGCTTTTGAGTGTCCTTGCAAAGAAAGGTGGCTATATTAGTCACTGATTTGTTTTTGTTTTGTTTTTGAATGTCAGAAATGTATATTTGTGAATGTTGAGATGTTATATTGGTTTCACTGGTAAAAATAAATAATTGAAATGGGTATATATTTGTTTTTTGTTAAGTTGCCTAATAATTATGCACAGTAATAGTCACCTGCACACACAGATATCCCCCTAAAATAGCTAAAACTAAAAACAAACTAAAAACTACTTCCAAAAATATTCAGCTTTGCTATTAATGAGTTTTTTGGGTTCATTGAGAACATGGTTGTTGTTCAATAATAAAATTAATCCTCAAAAATACAACTTGCCTAATAATTCTGCACTCCCTGTAATAAAATGTATTGTTAATATTGATTTAGGCTACTGTTACAGATTTTAGAAGGATATACAAATTACACATTATAACCATATCCAGTACATAATCAAAAGATAAATAGTAAAATGTCAATACTTAGACATTTAAATGAAGATCTTCCCCTTGCGCCTTCATCCTTGGTAGTCTGGGACAGTCTCTCTCAGTTCACCATGGCACCACTGCTTGCTGCGCTGTCCTCTCCAAAAGAGACAAAAAGAGAAAGAGAGGAGTCCAGCCTCCTTGGCTGTTGTTCTTTTAAAGACTGATTCTTGCAGCCCTTAACTACATGTCCCAGAATCCATTTTCCCTCCCAAAAGTGGTTTATCCTTGTTCTTTTCACAGAGAGTTCCATCTTTACACAAGCCCCTTTTCTTTGATCTCCTCCCCCCAGCTATACGATAACGTTGTGTAAGAAGTGACCAGTTAGGATTGTTTTTTGGGTAGGTTGGGAACTTGGGAACAGGCCTGGACTTCTTTTAGAGACAGGATGGCTTGGGAAAACACATACTTCCATGATTACACCTAGATGTTAATTACTCCAGGTCTCCTGATCTCTGATCTCCTGATAACATGGATGGAAAACTGGTTGGCAGGAGAACTGCTGGAGGGATGTAAGCTTTTGTTTTAGATGCGTGTTGTAAAATGCAACTGAAATCTTTCATAATTATCACACTGTTATCAAGTAGATGACCTCCAAGTTGTGAAAGCAGTCACATACACATGAAGTTATATACAATATTGCAGTTTTGCATATTAATTTCTTACAGTACAATGCAATGTGGATGATGTGCGGTTTGTGTCTGATTAGCCACAATGATGTAAGTTTGAACAAGTTGTTCACACGCTAATTATAATGCTACAAAAAATAAGTACAAATATTGAAATGATCTATAGTTTGTGCATATATGTTCTTGTAATTTATTATTATTTATAGAGCACAATATATGGCATAGCTTTCAAAAATAATGTGATGAATAACCATGTTTAAAGCCATAAGGTTGGTCTGGGTTATTAAAAGTCTCTTCAGCCAAGTATTAAATACTGTGTATTGACTTATACTAATATATATATAATATGTGGATATTATGTTATTCAAAGCCATAGCTGTATTAAGATATGTACATGTCACTGATTTTAAACATAACCAGCCCTTATTTTATCCTTTATGTCTTTTGTGTTGTGTATTTAATTACATAATTGCTGTACTCCTATAATGAGATTCATTTTACGAGATGTAGTATCTAATTTAATAGTTATAATACCCTTGTTACCTTTATTGCATATCAATTCATGCCAGAGGGACAATAAAAGGCTAAAGAGGGTAAACCTTTTTCAAAACTATTTTGATGTACAAGTCCATAACTCAAAAAACATTTATAATTTCATAGGGCTAGTAAAACACTGCTCTTGGATCATTTCACAAGCGCATCAATTATATATTTGTTCCCAAGATATAATTGCATTGGTGGTGGCCATCCCAAAGTGTTGAGAGTTGAATGTCTATTTACATTTTTATTTATTGTATATTAATGACAATGTTTAAAAATAGAAAATGAGCTGCTATAATTTAGACATGCACATGGAAAATTTTGTTTTCATTTTGTTTTGTTTTGGAAATTCCAAATTCGGATTAGACTAAAATTAGAAAATTATCAGTTCGGAATGAAACAAAATTCTGTTTAATAGCTCCTTAACTTACATGTGGGATTTCCCTATTTAGGATACCAAATTACAGCGTTGTTTAGTGGATAGCTCCCTAATTTGTTACTCTTATATGTGAGATTACCCTTAAACATACTAAATTATCGAACTATCTGCTAACAGTGTCTTAACTTTGTATCCTTAAATAGGCAATCCCACATATACGGGTACCAAGTTAGGGAGCTATCTACTAAACAGCTCCATACCTTGTTGCCCTAATAGGGCAATCCCACATAAAAGGATATAAAGTTAGGGAACTATCTTCCAAACAGATACATAAATGTACATATATGCATATAATGACAAATACCTACACGCATTTATACTATTAACTCTCTCTCTGCTATCACATACAAATCCCTCTGCGACCTCTTGTTTCGTCTCTCCAGTTTAACCTTTAGATTGTAAGCTCACGGGCAGGGTCCTCTACCTGTTTTATCGGTCTGTTCTTATTGTGTTTGTCTTTTTCCCAATTGTACAGCGCTGCTGAATTAGTTGGCGCTTTATAAATGCCAATAATAATAATAATAATAATAATTTAAATGCCCATTTCCTTATGTACTGAGTGAGGGACAACAACTTTAATAATTTGGATGCAGGCATTTGGGTACAGAATCAGAGTTACCCTTACGTAGCCTACTGCTGCTGGCCACACATAAATTCCCCTGTCTATTTGGGGGGAGCATTCGCCCTGGGACTCCCCCTGAATGCCCCACTGACTGTAGAGCACTATTTTCAATTACAGTATAGAAATTATTTTTTTCCTCTGCTTGATGCAATGTTTGTTGGGTGTAACATAGCACCTGCAACCTAAGATTTTGTTGAGTAATAGATTCAGGAATTTTAGATTTCCAACCACAAAGTCAGCCTTGCTTAAAGCAAACTTTCACATATGTTTATACAACCCAGTAGCTAAATAAAGTTAGCTATGGGTTGTGTTGTTGTTTTTTTTTAATTATTCCTAAATGCTTTTATTTTCTAAATTACACTGTACACCAGGTTGATGTGGTTTTTATACTTAAAGTATTATAGACATAAGGAGTGTACCAGTTTTGCACAGGGACACCCTAGATTAGGACTGAACTGTTGCCCCCCTGAACCCGCCCCCACCCTTGCCCTTTTAGATCCTTACCTGCACTTTTCTGCCAGTATTGTTGCTTATCTTATTTATGATAATTTGTAATGACATTTTCTGTAATATTATATGCCTGATTATTGCTAGAACAGCATTTGGTACTTTGTTGCTTAATTTTTAAGCTTAATCAGTTAAATGTATATGTAATCTTTTTTTTTTTTTTATAAAAGTAAAGATAGTTTTACTTGAATAAAATTAAATGTTCTTTATGCATGAGTAATCAATATGTCATAGATGTATAATAAATCCTCTGGAAATGTGCAGCACATGCTCTAATTACAGAGTTTAACCATTGCAAGTAAAATGCTTAAGTAATAAAACTTTCATTTTTTTTTTCCTAGACACTTTTAGAAACAAATAACAGGACATTAATTGCAGAGTAGGATAGTGATGCCAAACCAATACACTTCTAATTCCCTACACGTATTAAATGTACAATTGCCACTAACACCACTCTTACACCATCCTCCTTGCCCTGTTATTTATCCAATACGTCAGTTAATCACTGCATCATAGGTTTGTTAAATGTCTATTCACACATTGGACTATTGTTGAATTGTAAGCCAGCAATAAATGTTATCCGATGGGATACTTATGATTACTTTTTCCAATAATATCCAACGTTTCAAAAAATGCAGCAAATTTTATCCTGATGAGAGATAATGAACAAGAGTCATTAGCACTCAGAGTACTTTAAATCTGCTAATCTACAATATACCCATATCCAATAAGCCATTTGAGTTTAAGATCAATGAAAATTTATCACAATGCAAGACATGAATGGGCAATTAAGCCTCAGTCGTATTTTAATTAAAACAGACTTTCATTACCGATGAACAAGCAATCTTCTTTGGATATATGCTTCCTTGTCGCATAAGCCAATATTCTCTCTGTGAGACTATCGACCCTTACATATTGATTTTCATCATATTCTCCTTTCTTTTCATCTCCTCCCAAGATAATCACCAATAGTTAAGATCCAGGCAACCAATGGGAGCTGTGAAAAAGCGGTACTGTACGGCATTAGAAGTTAGCAAAATTAAACTATTAAAGACAGAAACACAGTGGATAATAATTAAAGATCACTGCTGAAGCTTGTTTTACAGTGACCTAAGATACTTACTATGTAACTAGAATTGTGTGCATGCATCCCATCAAATGTAAGTGGGATGACGCAATGGTCTTTATGCCATTCGTTGATTTCTCCCAGGACGTTACTAAATATAGGTTGGAGATTGTTTCCAAATCCGCACTTTTCCATTAGTTTTGTGCTGGGGTGAAGTATATGCCTTTTACAATGTATAAAAATAATATATACATATATATATATATATAACATTATTATTATTTTTATTTATTTCACTCTATCCTTTTGTTTATTGTCGAGGAGTTGTGATTTCTGTAGTTGGCAGCTCTGAAATGACTGAACTCTGTATGTGCATTTCACAGCACGACACATTGTTATTCAAATATTCAGCTACACATCCGATATACCTCAGCTTACATAGTCAGCGAGTGCTGTGGACTTAAGTGTGAATTGGGCTTTATCTAATTAGTTCCATTGAAGTCTAATTACAAAGCTAAGGGAATACGGGTTTCTTTAAATCAAATAAGCAATGGAGCAAATCAAATTTCATTTGCTTTCTGAGGGACCTGCATATCTTTTATCAAGTAATGATGAAAATGAGTATGTTAAGTATTCTCCCATTTGAGATAAGCTCATCATCGAGTGTTTAGAAAAGATGAACCAAATCTGTGGTTTTGTAGGAACATTAATCTCCTCTGAAACACATACATGGTTATACACTAAAGTGAGAATTGCTGGGAATTCCAAGTGAATTCAAAGGGAATTTCAGATTTGAAGCCAAAATAGCTGAATTTAAAACATTGACTTAGAGATTTTTTTTTTTAATTCAGCTATTTTAGCCTAAATTTAGAAATTGACTTTGCATAAACTTTGATTTCCAAGTAATTCTCACTTTAGTGAATAAGTCCAATTTAACTCTGATACAAACAAAACAAAACAAAAACAAACCATACCCCATGCAATGTATTATACAATTAACACATTAAACAAATAATGCAAATAATAAAATACAAATCTTACATACCTGTATAGTTACCTAGAGATCCACCGTTTAGTTTGTCTACCTGCAGCTACTGCCAGGCCCCTCTCTAACTAGGAAGAAACCACCAATCAGGAGTGTTTCAATCTAATCTGTGTGTTCTATTCTAATGTAAACACAGCATAGAATTTATAGGAGAAAAAGTTTATCACACAACAGTTCACCTCATATAGGATGATTGAAACTGTTATATCCTCCTGAGAACCAGCCCATTAACTTGTGTCCACTGTACTGGACATATTGTTCCCATGCATATCTCTCTCTCTCTCTCTCTCTCTCTCTCTCTCAACATCCTGGGCTTTACAGTGATATGTCATGCTGGGAACTTCCTCTTCCTTTTCATCAAAAATGGATGGCATATTGAAAGACAATTTTTTTCCCTCAGTTCCCAGGAGAATATAAATGTTAAAGGAACACTACAGGGTCAGGAACACAAACGTGCATTCATGAACCTATGGTATTAAAACCACCATTTAGGTGGCTTGCCCTTCTTAAAAGGTTAAAAAAAAAAAACTGTTATTTCCAGTGCCTCAGGGTCCACTGTGCTGGCCCCTCCGATATCCGCTTCCTTGGCTGACATCATGAGAATTCATAATCTCAGCCAATCCAATTCTTTCCCATAAGAAAAGCATTAGATTGGCTAAAATCGTCAAGGATGCAGCGTGTGGGCAGGGCCAAACCCCGGCCTAGCCAATCAGCATCTTCTCATTCAGATGCATTGAATCCATGCATCTCTATGGGGAAAGTCCAGCACTATGGAGCACTATGGAGCACTGACCAGGAAGCACCTCTAGTGACCACTAGAGGTGTTCCTAGTTTGTAATATAACCACTACCTTTTCTTTGAAAAAGCAGTGTATACAAAAAAGCCTACATGGACTGACTACACTCAACAGAACAACTACATTAAGCTGATGTTATTCTGGTGACTGTAGTGTCCCTTTAAGAAGCTATATGGCTGTTTTTTACATTTATACAAGTTTCACTCATCCTATATAAGTGGAACTGTCGCTGTGTGGAAAACAGTTCCACAGTACAGTTCAAAGTTTATTGAACTAGACTTTGTGCTATTATCACCAGCACGATGCATGCGTGGTTCACAGTTTGACTTTCTCTTTTCAAAAGAGAGGTCATGCTAAGGTGTGTGTTGGGTGCACATGCTACACTCAGATTGAACAAAATGAATATGGAGGAAACAAGTATTGTGAACTCTGATGGCCTAACTAGCAGTTTTTAAGAGTTGTCTACTTTGAGCTAAACAATTCTCAGAGCTGAGAGTTAGTTATGTGTACTTTTACAATGATGTAAATCTGTGACAGTGCTAAATGACCCTTTAAGACTTTTTGTTTCCTAGCATGTGTTATTAAGAGCCTTGTGATACAAACATCAAGAATGTACAAACATATAGTAAAAGTGTGCATAGTTATAATGATACTGATCCCAGATCTGAAAGAAGGGATTGTATAAATTGTAAAGCTTTTTTAATTTAGCATATACTCGAGAGTGGATTTGATCTGCCGCTTTTTGTATGTCTTAGGTAGCCAATACATATTCAAATAAATATATCGACATCTAAGTCTGAATGTACCTGCTTATCAGTGGTTTCTAACATTCTGATCTGCCTTCTGTGCCATTTCATGCAATCAGGAACTAGTTGAGGTCTCTCTGCCAATCCCTGGATATCTCTTCCAATGAATGCTGGATTTGGGAGGTAGTGACAAAAAATCATCGATGATGATTGTGTCATCTTTGTTTCATAGAGTCTTGCACAGATGAAGACTAAGGAGTGGTATCAGATGTCTATTGCAACCAGAGTGATTTTTACATGGTTTTATTTTTTGCACCTTAGATGCTTGGATATCAAGTCAACACATTTTTTATCTGAATATGAAGCTAGTGATGTTTAGTTTTCTTTTGTTTTCTCCTTAGCTGTAAGCCATGTGCAGTTCATTTTACTATAAACATTACAGGCTGCTTAAGACTTTAAGACCACTGATGTTCTTGCAGTCTCTTGGATGATCAAACACCACATGAACAGAGCTCAGTAGGCGTCTGGCCAGGAGCCAGGATCTTTTGTCTCACTGTAAAACATTGACTGAAGCAGCACAGTCTAAGGCCTGAGTGCAGGACACTTTCGATTGACTTTCAGACACGTTTCAAAATGTAAAAATGCCTTTTTTTTCCTTCTGCCTTGGCAAGAATCAGGTATATGATATAACAGGGGATAGTGTCTTACATGACTTCTCCTTGTATGACACATAGTACAGGGTACGTTTCGAGCTGCAATGATATGGCTTAGTAATATTAGGAAAAGTGAACATTAAAATTTATCAAACAAAACTGTGAATTTTCTACAACAAAATCACCAAAAGCACTAGACTTACTGGATTTCATATTCGCACAGAGAGGGTTTGCCGGTCTGTCTATGTTTGCATGCTGTGATATGTTCTGTTAATGCCAATACATATGTTCCAGGGTGTATGTTCCTAGGGTGGACATATGGTAATCTTTTTATTTTGGCCCATAGAAAATTCCATGGAAATGAGGGACCTTGCTGTGTGGCATCCTATGCAGCAGCGCGCTCAAAATCTTCATTATAGTTAGAATACATTTAAAATGCATGTCATCAATAGTTACACTTGGAATACATCAACATTAAATGAATTTACAATCTAGGATGAGGTGAGGTAAACGAAGGTACAAGAAGCCAATGTAGGCACTGGTAAGAGAATGAGATGTCAGAGGAACAATTGATGCATTCATAACATACCTAATATTGTAGTGGGGCAATGTGGGCATTTTGAAGGCTACTAAGGAGTGAGTTGCAGTGGTCAAAATGCAAAATGATAAGTGCGTGAACAAGTGCCTTACTAGCATCTTGTGGCACATGGGTAAATATAATCCATAATTTTAGGGTGGAAATTGCATGTTTTGGAGACAGACCAGATGTGGAGAGAAAAGGTAAATATAGAACCAAAAATAACAACAAATGCCTTCAATTGATTTTTAAGGGAAAGAGACAAAGATGGTGGGATATTTGAAGGGAAAAAAAACCAAGAAGTTACATTTTGGAAAGATTGAGGTTTGTAAAATGGGAAGTCATCCATCCAGTTAAAGACAGAAGAAAAGCAGTTAGTGACAAAGTTCAGGAATGCAGGAGAGAGACTAGATGGGAGTAGGTAAATCTGAGTGCCATCAATGTGTAGATGGCATTTAAAGGTTGCAAAGAGAGGCAGTATCAGTTATCAAATCAAACTATATTAGGTACTTGTCCTACAACAGCCAATGACAATTTAGTTACTATCTAGGAATTACATTTTTATTTTTTGTTCCTTTTATTTAATTGCTATATGTACAGTTAAGCTATATTTTTCTTGCTTTGTGTTTTTTTGCATAGAAATTCATCAGAAACATCAGCTGTTTCTATGTTTCTTAGTCTTATCACCTTGGTGATAATAGAACAGTTAACAAAGTAAATATCACAACCACTACGCTATATAAAACATCAATAGGGGAATTCAGAGAATGTGTATAACATTCAAAAGTGAGACTAACATATCTGTTACAGGACTCTCTTGATGATTCTACTTTGTAGTAAGAGAACACTAAATATTAAATATTACTATAGAAAACATAACCTAGAGATATGCAAGGATACTAAATGCATTGCGAGGGTTGTTTTTATTTAAATAGACAGGTCCTTGGTTAATGACCTCAATATTCACACATTCACATATAGGTATCTTAGTATTGTAGCTGCAGTTATTCAAAGCTTAATGGAAATGTAAGGTGCTATAGTTTATTTTGACACATAAAATCGTAGTTACATTAAAAAGAAAAAATACTGCTATGGCACAATACAAAAAACAGAGTCAAAGAAAATTGCCTGTTGTTGGCTTAGCACTTGATTAATATATTTTGCTCATGGAACTTGTACATTTAAATTGAATAAAGAAATGCAGATTTAAAATGAATCTGCAGTGATAAACATTACAAAAAGTATTTCCCTTTAAAATAATAGTATTTAAAATTGTGGCTGCAGGGGACCAATGTGCTGGGTATGCCCCAGGTAACAACTAATTGGACAATCCATAAACATTGCATTGACAAAGATCTGGCATCTGAGGGTTGGTTCATTCACTCACATCCAGATGACATTTGTGAGAAACTACCAACAAAACCTTTCTTTACCAATGCTGTGTTTTGGAGCTGAACAAAAATTACCCACATGGGCAATTTAATATCCACAACTCACTAAACCATCCACTTTGCATCCACTCTGGTATCTAATACCCAATGTAATATGATAGAATTAAAGGTACAGTTCAAGCAATGTAACAACTTCTGCATATTGCATAGGTTATGGTGCACAGAGTCCCTGGCAGAATTGTACAGGAGGGGGTTACAGGTGGCAGAGCATGCACATAGCACTACATAGCTTTCTTGTGAACCCTTGTGCCGATGTTGAGACTGGGATATGACTTAATAATAATAACTAGTATTTATATAGCACCTTTCTCCCAGTGGGAATCAAAGCGCTTTTCAGCACACGCTTTTGGAATTAACCAAATTGGCAGCTGAATAGTAATAGATGTTATTATTACCCAATTGATGGTACTCATTTTATCGACCTCGGAAGAATGAAGGGCTCCGTTGACGCTGCCAGGATTTGAACCTGGGACCTTGCATCGTTGAACAGGCTTTGAACTGAGCTACCTCCCCAACCTAGTATCCAGTATCACTTCACCCGAGCTCCAGTATCACTACTGAAAAGAAGGGATCTAGGCAATCAGTGCAGAGACTGATCCCAGCAGCAAACCACTGGATGAGGTTCTACTCCAGTTATTCTTATCAATTGTAAAAGTGAAAAGTGAGGCCAAATGGACCCATTGTGAAGTCCCCAACCAATATAAATAAATAAATGACATGAACATTGTGTGTGTATATGGAAATGTCTGTGTGTGTGAGTTGGTATGTGTGTATGAATGTGTGTCTCTGGATGTGTCTGTGTATATATATGAGTTTGTGTGTGTATATGAATGTGTGCTTAAGTATGAGTCTGTGTCCATGTGTTTCTCTGGATGGATGTGTGTATGAAATTGAAAGTATATTTGAATATCTGTGATACAAAAATGTATGTGTATATCATTGTGAGTATGTGCATATCATTTCCCTAAAGAAAAGGAGTTGGGGGGTTGCATAGCGAGACACACATGGCAAACAAATTCTGTAGTTCGTAGATGCCATAATACACTTCTGCCCCTTGCTACAGTTTACAATGCATCAACATAAATATACCTGCTGGAAGGGATTTTAATGGGATGAATAAAAATCAGAAAACAAAAACTAGCCAAACACTAAGACCATATTAATAGCCATAAAAGCCTGTTAAGTGGGGTAATCTTTCTTGCTCTAGGAGGGATCTACCTTCAGCTTCCAGTTGCAGTATGTTAGTAGAAGCAGCTGAGACATTGAAGGCAAGTTTTTTTTTTTTTTAGGTGGATTAACCCAGTATTTATGCCAGTTCCTTTACTGATCCCTAACTAGGCGGTTATTGTGGTGTTAATGTTATAGTGGTCACTATTTTACTATTACCGTATTTGTTCATTATTTATTGGAGCGCTCACATACCAGATATATAAAGTTTTTTTTTTTTTTTTTTTACACTTTACTATAAGCTCTATAGTCCAGTGTTACGGGTGTAATGGACTGGGACAAATAGAAAATGAGTAAGAAGCACGGACTGTTTGGGGTTGACTAAGGGAGAGTCTTATGTGTAATGTGTCATTGACAGTCTTTTACTTGTTTATTTATTTTTGTGTTTATTATGTTGTCGTATCTCCTTTAGCATTCAAGAAATCGTGAAAAATTTGAAAAAGACGTTGCTGCTGTTGTAATGTGCCGACAATCTACACTGCTGTGCACATAATTACCGATATGAAATGAAAAATAAAAATATCTACATTGATTACCTTTAATGAGTTCCTTTCTGCATACATATTTCTTTGAGACCAGAAAGAACAGAGGTTCATTAGTATAAAAGAAGCATTTAGAGGAAAGAAGACAAAAAAAAAAAAAAGAAAAAAGAGGAATCAATAACATTTAATGTTTTATCCAACTGGGGCTGATAAATGCAGAAAGCTTTGAATTGATGACCCCCTACATTATCTGAAAATCAATGCAGACACAATGAGCAGTATCTACAGAAATGTATGATTTTACCCTTTAATTGCCTGCAAAGTTTTAGCATATCTGCAACTGCTATTAGGAAAGAGAATTTATGTGAATACTAGAACAGGGTTGTCTTAATGGATGCTTTTGGTTCACTTGTGGCCTTACTTAAGCTTTGCATTGGCCCTCATCCTAAAATCAATCTATGTTCTCTATTCTATTCCATTCCATTATTGTCTGGTCAGTACTTCCTTTCAGTATGTGAGGTTGAAGAATTTACTGGCATGAAAGTGATGAACCTTGTGGTTAAAGGAGAAAGAAAACACGATGAATAGAATTTGCTTATCGCATTTTAAGGCAAATTGGCTTTTCTCTTGGTAGTTTCTAGTATATGAATTTTAGGTTCTTAACGGCAATCAATATCCTGTCTGACGTGCTAATCATACTTGTAATATGAGCACAGTTACACCATCAAGACAAAGGTAGCAGGATGTCCATGGGACCTATGAGAGGGCAATCTTCTGTGTGTATTGATTTTCTTGTGGACTCCTGAGCAGGAAGTGGTGGAAGAGCTACATGTTTTTAGGGGAGGCGTATCAGAGCTAGACCATGGAACAATAGAAATTGCGAAGGTTTTCTGGCCTGATAAATCACATATTTTAGACCAGGTAGATGGCCAAGTGCATGTACGTTGTTTACCTGGGGAAGAGATGGCTGCAGGATGCACTATGTGAAGAAGGCAGGCCAGTAGAGGTAGTGTTATGCTATGGGTAATTTGCTGCTGGGAAACCTTGAGTCCTGGCATTCATGTGGATATTACTTTGATACGTACCATCTACCTAGAGATTGCTGCAGACCACATAACCCTTTCATGGCAATTGTGTTCCCTGATGGCAGTGGCCACTTTCAGCAGGCACTTGCAAAAAACTGTGTTAGGAGGTAGATGATAGTATGTCCATCCCATTGTATATTTTATCAATAGCACCCACCAATAGGTAGGGGATGGGGGATCTCAAGTCCCCCTAGGGTAATATTAATATGAAAGCCTCCACCTGCCTTAGTATGGGGACATAAGATCCCCCTAGTTATTATTAGTATTTGAACCCCCACCAACCCCTCAATGGTAGAGGCTGGCGGGCACAAGAGGTTCCCTCTTTGCTATAATTATATACTCCACCCATTGACCAACAGTGGTGCTGGAGGGGGTACTAAGTCACTAGTTTTTTATCTTGTTAATTGCTGCAACCATGAAGAAGTTGTCATGTGTTTTTTTTTTTTTTTTCTTTTCATTTAACATTTGGCAGAGAAGCAATAGCCGGTTTGGCTGCTGAAACTCTAGCTGGAAATCCAAAAAATAAAAAATAAAAAAATACAGTTGATATTTTGTAACTATTTTTGGTTGAAATCATTCTCCTATTATAAAATATCCTATTCATTCTTTAATAATGATCTATGTTCCTTCATTCTATGTGATGCATACTTTACGGAGGTAGAAAGTCATCCTGCAATGCATGCCATCATCTTTTATCCATGCCGACTACTAAGTTCACATTTAAGCCAGCTCACGAAGAGAATCATTGAATTGAAAGTGGGATTCAGGGAATGCTGGGATAGAGAACATAGAATCCTTTCAGTGTGTTATAGCTGTGCAAATTGAGTTGGTGTTTAGTACCACAAGAAACATTTCAGATCATCTGCACTAAAAATATTAAGTAAAGCTATTTTGAATCACTGTTGATCCATTATGAATTTAGTGTCTACGTTGTTTCCTGCACTATAGAAATAAAATATATTTGAACCAGCTGTTAGCTTGCCCAGACCCACCCTGTGATGAATTTGGCAGCAATAGACTTCAAGTTAAGCAATAACATATGTAACAAAGACAATTAAAAGCTTATATAACAACCACATGACGCCTACATTAGGTTGCAAGAAGGATTTGCAAGTGTGCACATTGTTGCCTTCTCCAGCAATAATTTGGTTAAAAATGTACTACAATGAAATATACATTCCTCTCTGAATGCATGTATTTCTGTCTGTATTGCTGTCTGGTTGCCTGTTTGTCAGTACATGCGTCTTTTTGTCTGTTTCTGTCTATTCGACTACCTTTTATATCTTTTCAAATAGTTTTTATTAGGAATTTAACATCATAATAAAATAAAAAGAACGATAATTAAAATGAACTATAATACAAAATAGGGAAGGGAAACCTTTATTTCTAGCTAGCCATTTCAATATCTGTGGCTAGCACAATTGCATCACTAGATGGCAGCACTACTGCCTGGTTTAGAGTTAGATGGAGAACAGGCAACAGAGATGAAATATATGTCAGTTTATATCTGTGTATAGTTCAGTATATGTTTGGTTTGGGACAACAAGTGGGGTAGCAATATCTACTCTAGTAAGCTATAGACGTGATGGTAAAATGCAGTCCCCTAATATAAAAAGACGGATTAATATAGTAACAATGAGGAAATGTGTGAGTCTCTGCCATTTATAGCTAGCACTGCACAAACAGGTGATGTAACTCCTAAAGGGCAGATAATTGAGCAGCGAGACAGCAGAGGTTGGATCTTTACACCAAAACTGCTTCAATAAGCTAAAGTTGTCTTGGTGTCCCTTTAATAAACAAGAGTATTATTTTCTACTTTCATTGCTCCCAAAAATGAAATTTTCTATTTAGCTCATGCTATGCTATTTTACACGTTACTTCTTTACGGAACAGCACAATATTATAATACCTAATGTCAGACCATGTAGATGGGTAACATGCTATGTAAGACCTGATTGAAATCAATCACTGTAATTGCTTCAAACTGAGAAAGAAGATGTTGCAGGTTATTAGTGGCCCTTTTATAGAGTGAATGGATTAATCTGTGTGTTTGGCAGCCTTGACAACCTATGATATACTGATCCATCATAAATTGTATTACCAGCATGACAACTGTAGGCAGGTGGACAGTGGTAATAATGTGTTTTCATTACAATTGCATTCCATCCTGAAATGTAAATTCAGATATTAAAGTCAGGAGCGACGATGAGTATGTTTTTATTTTTATTTTTAAATTACACCTACAAACAACTGCATCAGATAAATCAATGGAAAAAATAGATAAACCAGTGACAAAAAGAAGAAAACAGAATGGATTTATATTACCCTAATTCTCTCTTTTTTTTTTTACATTTCTTTGTGTCAATAGTATTTTTTATTGAAACACTATATAATAACACTGTATATAGTTATCCTATATAATGTTTTATTTAATAACTGTGAAGAAAATAGACTCATTTTCGGTATTTTCTTCTTCATTTTGGGATTTTCTGCTTTATTTCGGTTATTTTGTATTTACTGGTTTGGTAGATTAATCTACCGAACACCGACAACCCTCCTGGCTCATTATCTTCAAAGGGAACCGTCTATTAAGCGCTCTCTGGGCAGCCGCCATTTGTATAGTTGAATGCCACGTGGAAGATAAAATGGCGGCCATGTTGTTTGCACGAAAGGAGGCAGTGGAACTTGGTCATCGAGTGTCTGGAACTAAATTCGGACACTCGACTGAAAACATACGAACGCCTGGTTGGGAATAGTTCAGGAATAGTTTCACCTTTAGTCTGTACTCCTACCACACCAAAGTGTTCTACTCTGACTGTATATAACTCTGAATATGGTTATGCAGCAGTATGTACAGCTTATAAAAAAACCTCACATACTGGTGACGTATAGTTCCTTGAGCACCAGTGGAGAAGTGATAAGCCAGTTTGGGTGGCTAGCTTGGCCATGCTTATCTTCTTGTAAATCTTCCTCCAGGCTTCAGAAAGCAAAGCCACAGCTTGATAATTAGATCTATCAAGCAATACCATGGCACCCAGCGATTTTCCAAGCATTGTCTTTGCTTGTTCTTGCTGTGAATTTTATGATTCTCTCTGTTCTCTATGTGCCAAAGAGCAGCCCACACGAATGAAGCTATTCAAATACTTGTAATAGCTGTAAACATAATAGGTATATATCAGTCTGTTTTTCTATGTCTTTGCAAAGCATTATAGGCAACATTAAGCAGTGAAAGTTGTTATTTTTTGGGCAGAAGAACTTGTCTGTGCTGCACAGAAATGATATTGCTCGAGCACCACAAAATGCTAAGGTGGAACTGAAATAATTAGCTTAATTCTCATGGCTATTGCATTTGCGTCTTGGCTTCTCACCCTGGCACCAATACTGCAGACTCTAAATAAGCAATAGTATCATTGAATAGTCCAGCAGACAGCAGTTTAGATATTTTGTCTTGAGATAATGGAATAAAAATAGACTTAGTTCACTTGATGGTTAACCTTGACACTGAATATGTATTTGAACTACATTTCCCATGATGCCCAGCCAGCCTACAGATATAAAGCTTAGCCTCAGGTGACCTCTTGTGATTGTAATTCATCTGACTGTAACAATGGTACCTAATGCTGTAAAGAACGGGAACAAAAATTAAATGATTTGTTTGAACCTTCATCTACTACCATTCTTTTGGCCAGCAGTTTTTATGAGGTAGCCAGTGTTAAAATAATAGAGAAACAAGGAATTAAGAATAATTTAATTAAACACAATTTCACACTAAACATACCAAAAATATATTGAAGACATCAGTACCGTTCTTGTCAGAAAGAACATTGAATGTTAATGTCAGGAATACAGGATTCCAATTACATAAGTGAGATCATATGTGGTTACTTGGAACAGCACCCATTAAAATCAGTTTCTTCTAATTCTATTTGAGGATTAAACACATACTTCCTCAAGTAGATCCCCCAACATCCCCCAACATCCCTAGACATGAGTTTCAGGCAGGCCAATATCAGTTCTGAGTGTATTGACCATCTGATGCCAGTACAAACAGCATACTGGCAATAAGCGCCCAATGGTGGCACAGTGCACCTCCATGCTGCCCATGTCCTTTACTCAACCCGCCATCCTCCTACATCACCCCCTTTCAGATAAAATGGAGTTGAATTTTAGCTTTATTTTTTAATTTATTTATTTTACATTTGGGGAAGGACTAGGATGAAAACTCTTTAACTTTAACTTTTACCCTTTTTGTGACATACACTAATAAAAAACAGCTAGTCCAAATAGAAAAAAAGCAACAAATTAATTATTATTATTATTGGAAGAATTGGTCAAATGTATGTAGGAACAGCAAAAACTACCTGGATATTGTAAACCAGACTTGTGCAGGGCAACAAAATGTATTTTATTTGAAACACTTTGTGCGTAAATAAAAAGCAAACAAACAATATTTGGGACGGCCTAATTTTGGCATATAGCGGTTTGGCTTGTCCAAATTTTGTTGACAAAAAAAGATTTTAAAAACAAATAAGATAAACCAAAAGGGTGCAAAATGGGTTAATCAGTGCACTGCAAAATACGTACTTAGTATAAACATTTACCTGCCGTTTGGTTAACAAATCAAGTGGGAGAAAGTAGCAGTAAAAAAAAAATATATATATATATATATATATATATATATATATATTCTACATGTGCATGTTTATAACTCCAAATAAATTGGACAAGTATTCTCCTTAAATTTGTGAATATTTGTGATTTGGACATATTTCGACTTGAAGTTCAGGAATTCACAAGATCATGTGATCAGCCAAAATCTGGACTAACTGCAGGTCAGAATGAAATGAATCTCAATGTCTACTGGAAACGACTTCATTTACCCAACCTATATGAATGTCATAGGGTTTAAGGGACACTCTTAGCCTCATCGTCTCATGTTTCGGGTGCAGTCCTTTTTTTTCAAAAGGACTTTGACCGGTCTGACACAAAATATCTGGATTCTACTGTCATGAACTATAATAAATATATAAATGTATCACTATATTTTTCGGCAAATGTTTCTAGTCTGTGTAGATGTCTCTTATGAAGAAGATCTCCAGGCTTTATGCTGAAGTGACTGAAATATCTCCTATATAAGTCTTTATCCTGGGTGGCTATTGTGTTATGTCAGAGCAGGGCTGGTTTCATGCCACAAATCACAGATTGCAGGGAGACAGAGATAGGAGAAACAGGAAATTGAGCATAGATATGTGCTTAGAATGTCACTTTAATGCCTGAAGTAGCGATAAAAAAAAAAAAGAAAAACGGGAATAAAAAATCCCAGTGAGGCTTCAGTATCCAAAATACATTACTAGTAGTGGCAGGGAATATGTTCATAACAAATTAATTGTTTGGCATGTTCTCAACAGTAAGGGGAATACACTATTATTTTGGCAAAAGGCTTCATTCTTGAAAAAAGAATTTCAATCACTTTCACTGCGAAACACCATTAACCTTTAAAGCAGGATTAGATTTTGCACTTTACAAAAGTAATAGTGGTGGATTTGATGAACCTATTCCATCTTGGAAAGAAAAATCAAATATGTATTATCCCAGTTTAGGAAGGCTTTCTACTCTTTAAAAGGACACTATAGTCACCAGAACAACTACAGTTTACTGTATTGTATAATCTTTCCCTTCAGGCTTTTTGCAGTAAACACTGTTTTCAGAGAAAATGCAGTGTTAACATTACAGCCCAGGAAAACCTCCAGTGGCCACTAGATGGCTACTAGAGGTGCTCCCTGGGGCAGTGCTGTACAGTATGCAGCATTGCCATTCAATGTCTCCACCCTCTGCATGGAGACACTGAACTTTCCTTGTAGCGATGCAGTGACTCAATTCATCTCTATGAGAAGATGCTGATTGGCCAGGGCTGTGTTTGGCTTGTGCTGGCTCTGCCCCTGATCTGCCTCCTTGACAGTCTTAGCCAAACCTATGGGAAAGAATTGTGAGTTTTGCCAGCTTCCGCAAACTATTCATGAACATTTATTTTGCAGTGTCAGGGTGTATTATACTGCAGAAAGAGGCCATCAGGGAACACCATTGCCATAAAAATTCTGCAACAATCTTTAGGTAGGTGGTAATGTCACAAGGTTTCCCAGATGAACATTGCCCAGAGCATAACACTGCCTTCTTGCCACTGGCCTGCTGGCATCTGCTCCCCAGGTAAACAATGCACACACACCTGGCCATTCTCCTGATCTAATCAGGACCATGGTCTAGTTCTGACACTCATGTCCCCATTGGAGGTGCTTTTGGCAGTGGACTGAGGTCATTATGGACACTCTGACAGATGTGTAGCTACGCAGCCCAATATTCAGCAAACTGTGATGCACTGTGTGTTCTGACACCTTGTTATCATGACCAGCATTAAGTTTTTAATGATAACAAGATAGGCTAGCCTTCGCTCCCCGTGTGCATCAATAAGCCTTGGGCACCTGTGACCCTGACGCCAACTCTCCAGATGTCCTTCCTTGCACCCCCACATTTGGTAGATACTAATCCCTGCATACCTGTTACTCCCCACAAGACTTGCCATTTTGGAGATGCTCTGGCCCAGTCATCTAGCCATCCCTATTTGGCCCTTGTCAAAGTCACTCGGATCTTTTTGCTTGCCCATTTTACCTGCTTCCAACACATGAAATTCAAGAACTAGCTGTTCACTTGCTGTCTAATATATCCGACCCCTTGACAGGTCCATTGTAATGGTATAATCAATATTATTCACTTCACCTGTCAGTGGCTTTAATGTTGTGGCTGATCAGTGTATATATCTGGCATAGCACAGTTTATTCATTTGTTTACAGTGTCACTATTTCCTGCTAAGGCCAACCACAAGGTGAAGTGTGCATTCTCAGTGCGTCTTTTTTTGCCAGCAGGGTGTAGTTGCTATGCTTACAACTTAAACAGTGTGTGTTTCTGCACTTTACCAGCAAGTGGCTACTATAAGACTGCTCAGAATTTTTGGGATCAGATGTTAGTGACTAAAAATAGTGACCAGATTGGAAACCTGCTGGCAATTATTAACTGCTACAAGCTACTTGCTGTTGTAATATAAATTTTAAGGGCAGCTATTTCCAGGCAAAATTAGAAAAAAGTCCTCAGTTACTAAACTCTGAGCTTCGTAAATAACTAACTATCACTTGCATGATGCAACACTTTGCACACAGTTAACTGTTTAATGTTTCTACTACAAATACTTGTGTGACTGACATTTTATTAAAATACATTATTTCTTCTAAGACAGCCCACATGCATCTGCCTGTTACTATATGGTATATAACTAAGAAACGAAAATATATGTAATTATTCTGCAGCATGCTAGCAAGTCTGAAGGACAGAATGCTTTCTGAGTAAATGTTACAGTGCAGATCCTCTGAATAAAGTGATTAAAATAACCCCCTTCCAAACAAGCCGGCTCAGAACACAAATACAAGAGAAAATCACAATGCAAGAAACACCAGATTATCCTCAGGAGTCACCTTTTGTGCCTAAAGCCTCTTTTTTTTTTTTGTTTGGAATGGAAAAAAAAAAAAGATTTGTACAGTTGTAGGTTAATTGTTTATCGCTGTCCAAGTATAGCATAGTAAACGCATCTCTCGTTGATCTGCCCTTTTCATAGCTTGATGTTGATAGTCCTGTAAATAGATAAACTAGGTTCTCAAAGGAATCCTGAAGAAGTGTGCACAATAAAGCAAAAACTACATCTGGGGACTTGGGACTGAGTCCATGATCATTTACTTGATAGCTGCATCACTGTGGGTCTCTGGAAGAGATATTTAGGGTTGTTGATAATTAGAAGACTATGCAGTGCTACCCCTGTCTTTACTTCCCTTTTTGTCTTTTATTTATTACATTTTATTTATTACATTAGCTTTGCTTGGTAACAGAATTATTGACTAAAATGGGAATTCCAAGAGAATGCGAAGTGAATTTCAAATGTAATTGACTTGTAGTCCAACAACTTATAGACACAAGTGTATAAACGCTAATGCAATATCATTTAATGTCAATGAAAGGCGTGTGCAATAGAGCATCTTGCAACACGCCTCATATATATATAAATAATGTGATCATGGTTCATTAAGTGAAAGGAAGCCAGTGGCAGCTTCTGCTTATTTTCCTGTGCATGCATTGCATTCTGGGTATATGCAATACAGATCTTTACTGTGATGCACGACTGTCTTGTTATACCTACTTTCACATATCCCAGATAAGACTGCCTCTAGTGGTGGAATGTGTATATAACCAACTTAATCCAATCTGGATCAGAAACCATTTCAAATGCTTAAAGATCAGGCCCGCATTCTAGCAGTACTTTTGAAAGAATCTTGTTTTGTGATTTCAAGTACCTTTAAATTCTATTCACCAAAACATAGCTCAAACACAGATATTATTTCTCTGCCAGTTTAAAAAGTCATGAGTTCCAGACTTCGGCAGAAATGAATCAAATATTTGTGCGTGCATGAATAAATGCCATTCATCTCCCAGACAACACTGCTACCTTTAATGCGGCAGTGTAAGTGATCTGATTTTCTGCCCCACATTCACTTTTTCCCAAACTAGAAGCCTCATATATCATGTGCTGATAGCAAATTGGTCTCAGTCAGATCCTTCTCTCCCTGTAACTCTGTCGGAGCTGTCATCAAGAAGGAAGATGAATGGATAGGACTGGAAAGCTGCTGGGTACGAGCAGGCCTCCTTCTTCCATCTTAACCCTTTGAATCTACATGGGAACCTACAAAAGCAAGCAGAAGTGACGTCTACAGCTGGTTCAATTGAATACACAAGAAACATGTGACAGCTACTCCTGTGCATAAGAGTATTAGACACCACCAATAATATCACGATAGAAAAAACTTATACAAGACACAGCAGAATGCACATTCTTTGCAAGAATAGTCTCTCTCTTTCATGGTAACAATAAATAAAGTCAACAATTCATCTACCATATGACTTCGGCAAGCCGCTTTCCATATCTATGAAAGGCAACATTTCAAACTAATATTGGTCTTCTACTAGCTACAAAACCAGTTGAAACCTGATGGATGGAGAAAGGATCGATCAATGGCATCATCTTAACTTATGTTACGTTGGCACAGTAAATGCCATTCAATAAAAATAGTAGGAAACACACATACATACATAGCCAAGACATGACTGTAGCTGGCTTTTTATAAACATTTTAAATTTTATTTTGGTTTGAATTTTGCAATTTGTTTTTTTATTCACTGTAGAGTGAGGAAGAAGGAAAGCAACTTCCTATTACTTGTGGGTCATTCAGACCCCTGATCAATATTTCTTTTAAAGGTGTAATACAGTTATAAGTGTTAGTTTACTTAACGTGGAGTGGAGGGTTTGGTATCCTAAAAGGTGTTTATGGTTATTTCTCTTTGTTTTTGAATGGCAGTCAACTCATATGAGAAAAATATTTATAATGTAAACTGCCACAATGTAGGCTTCATCTAGCCCTATTGCACTAATTGCAAAGGCATTTAATTAAAAAGAATATATATATTCTTTATGTAATCCGTTCGTGATTTAAATTTTAACTTGCGTTTTAACATATAATATATAAAGTATGGAGAGACTACTTAATGGTATAAACAATAAACTATAAACACTTGGGTGCTATTCATCACCGGTATTCCCTCTAATACCGAAACAAACAATAGTTTGTAAATGAAAAGGAGAATGCACACCAGAAACCATATAAAATCTCATGAAATCTCAATCTTGGTTTAATAAGCCAATATTAGGTTTACAAATATAATACAATAATAAGTGATAGTAAACAGGCTAAACATAATAATCAACAGTAGATATTTACCAAAATTCCACAAACCTAATAGGGCAGAAACACGGACCAAAAGAAAAAAACAAACAATGTTTTGGCACCTCCTGGCTGCCTTTATCATGTGCGTTTTAACATCACATACAAAATTTCTGCCAGAAATCACAGCATTTGTTGACTGGTTTTGTTGCTGTGAAACCACCATATTTGATGTCTTATAGTGTCTGCAGACGTAAACGTGTTTATGTGTCACTATGTTACCATTCACTTTGTCACCATGCTACTATTCTGTTTATTATTTGGTGCGTGGGCACTGGAATGAAAGTCACTCAATCCCCCGGTGTCTCTAGAGTTTTATTTAAATATTTATATATAAAATAAAGTTTATTCTGTTAACTGAAAGTTATCTTGAGTTTTTCTATTGGAATGCAATAAAGATTTTCTGGATGAATATTCACATGTGGAAGTCGTTAATATGTAATTGCTTCTGGTTTACTCCTGCCCAGTTTTAGGCGATCACATCTGTAACTAAGATTCGAACATTTTGTTCCATTGTAATTAGTGATTTTGAATGCAGTGCAGCTATACCTTTAAATCATTGGGAGGTCTCATTAGAATGTTGTGTTTGATACGTATTAATGGTAGTTTGTTTCTTTTTATTTTTATTTCTACTATAGACCTGATGTAGTGCTTCTGCTATCCATTCCAATGTCATTAGATTTCTTGGGTTATCCTAAAAATATAACAAAACAATAGAAGCAAGAACACTCTTATACATTGAAATACAAGCAATTTATTAATGTACCAATTAAAATACCTACATATTTGTAAAAAAAAAAAAACAGAGATGTTCACAGCTTTAAAATAGGTGCAAAGCCCAGCACTCACCATTTACATGGCCCAGAGCAGAACCTTAGAACAGTGGGTGATAAATGCAGCACAATGGTATAAATGCGTGCGTTCCAACTGTCCGAAAACCGGAAGTGACGTCACACGTAAAACCGGAAGTGCCACGACACCGGTATGAAATTGAATCCAGGTGAACGGCAAAGATAGGACCTATATAAGAAGACTCAACAGGACATGGAGATAAGGACTGGAAGAAGGCTGCTAGCCGAAACGCGTCTGCTTTTATACTTGTTATTTGTGATTTCATGTGTATTTCTACACTCTGGGCTACTATACAAATAGGGGTAAATGGAATTCCAATTTTGTCATATTTTATTCATTTCTGTATTGGGTTCCATCCCCATAGTGCTCTGTAGTGCATAATTTTTATATATATATTTTAATAATAAATATATTTTGCACTTATATTTGGAGTCTCATCTGCCTAAATCACCTGAATCGCTAGCCAGTATTTGGCACCCCTGAGCCTGATTTACAGAGCCTGGTATGGCTCTGAAGAATTCTATATCCCAATCAAGCTCTACGCTGTTTGTATTACAATCAAGTTTCATATTGGTAAAATTATCCATTTTTTTTGTTGTGATCACATTGGGGAGGTGTATATACTGGTATATGTCTTTTTAAACTTTACTACTAATATCTGGTGCATAAGGGAAGCACTAGGGTACCGGTTACACCACTTGTTGTATAATTTCACTATATACGAAACTGTCATAATTTCTGTGAAGCGCCTACGCACAATTTTTTTCTTTTTTATATCAATGGTATAAATGCCCAGCTCAATAATCCTATAGGTTTGTTACTCCTACTATGTAATTACTGCAACAACATCTAGTGGGAAACATGCACAGATATGAATTATACTGCCACTGCAACGTGTATACAGTGGTGCTGGTAAATGTGTAAGTCGATTTTGCTTATGATTATCCTGTTAATAAAACAGGATGGTTGCTTACTGATGGAATATCTCCATTTTTATTATATAATAAAGTGTCTATTACAGTAAGTCGGAAATGTTAAGGAGATCCGGCTTCCTTTTTTGACCTTTGAGCTTACTGAAAGCGCCCTGACGTGGATACGTGTGCAGCTTAGATAAGAGCAGCTGTTTTGCATTTCCTTAATGTTGTGCAAAAGCCAACCAGATGCTGCGTTGGTTAGTGAAATGCTGACAAATTCAGAGAGCCAAGCATAAAGCATAGGATATAAACTGTGCTGTTAACCAGTGATCAAAGCACCATTGCAAAATGCCTCGTGTACTATTAGAGGAAAGCTTCTTAAATTTACTGGAAAGGTGTAAGCTGCACATTATAAATTGTCAGATTACCTTTTTTCTCTCCGGTATTTACTTTAATCCAAAAATAGAGTAAAACGAAAATGCAGATACCCCTGTAGACTGTAAAATCAAACATTTGTGTTTTCTAGAGCAGGGTTGGTATCAAAATGCTAGCTACTGTCTGGCTGATGAGAGATGTGCGTGTTTCAGCTACATTTGGAGAACATCAGGTTTTTCCACTATTATTTAAAAGGGGGTGATACATAATCTAGAGCTTTTCACAAACAAATTGCATGATTTAGGTAAATTCATTTAACTTTTATTTTGTCTTAAAAGGGACACTATAGTCACCTAAACAACTTTAGCTTAATGATATATAGATCATGCCCCTGCAGTCTTCTTGTCCATTTAGGAGTTAAAACACTTTGTTTATGCAGCTATAGTCACACCTTACTGCTTGTGACACAGCCTTCTTACACACTTCCTGTAAAGAGTCATCTAATGTTTACACTTCTTTTATTCTAAATTATGTTTAGTTTAGAATTTCTTATCTCCTGCTCTGTTAATAGCTTGCTAGACCCTACAGGGGTTTCCTGTATATAATTAAAGTTCAATTTACAGAGCAAGAGATAAAAATTTTTAAATAAGTAACTTTTTATAAATAACATTTGAATAATAATGAATCTATTTTGTCTTCATGAGGTGTGGTTAAGGATGCGTTAATAGAAACAAAAGTGAGTTAGCTCTTAAATGGCAGATAATTGAGCAGTGAGACTTCAGAGGCATGATCTATACACTAAAACTGCTTCATTAAGGTAAAGTTGTTTTGGTGACTATAGTGTCCGTTTAAATTTGAGTTCATCAATAAAATAAAAAAATGGCTTCGAATTCTCTACAAGTTACTATTCTACCATGAAAATCAGCCCTATATTTTCTCAACATAGATTCTGTAATTTTATGGTTATTAACTAAACTGGCAGTTGCAGAGAGTTAAGCATGTCATTTAAAAGCTCCACTCAGGTGAAGTGCAGTGGACTCCTTATGTCATATATTCATCTTCAGTTTGGATAAAGATGATGCTGGTCAGGGGCATCACTGGGGGAGGACAGAGGGGACCCTGGCCCCCCTACATCATGCAGTGCCCCCCCTTGTGCCCAGCCAATTAAAATTGGAGTCGGGAGCACCGAGTCTCTGTTTACAAGCTGCAGTAGCACTGTCACTGTGGAACTTTGTTCCACCCTTTTCCCATGAGCGGCCAGAGGGGGCACTGTGCTGGGAGGACATGGAGAGGAATCCCAGCTCTGCATAGATGCATCCAGGCAGCTGCTGGTAAGTGTGAGTCAGTGTGTGTGATTCACTGTGTGTGTGTGTGTGGGGGCGTGGGGGGGTTGTCAGTCTGCGTGTGTGTGTGTGTGTGTGTGTGTGGGTCAGTCTGTGTGTGGGGGGGATCAGTATGTGTGTGTGTGTGGGGGGATCAGTCTGTGTGTGTGTGTATGGGTCAGTCTGTGTGTGTGTGTGTGTATTGGTCAGTCTGTGTGTGTGGGTGAGTGTTTGTGTGTGTGTGTATATATGGGTCAATCTGTGCATGGGGGTTCAGTCTGTGTATGGGGGGGGGGGTCAGTCTGTGTGTGGGGGGGATTACCACGCCTCACCCACCCGAATTACTCACTTAGGTTTTCAAAGTACAACTATTGTCCAGGGGGTCTCTGGCAAAGAAAGATGGTGACTCAATTAGAATTAGATTCTGACCCTTAAGCAAGTACACTAGCACCCTTCAGGATCATTAGAGATATACCCTGTGGATTACCACGCCTCACCCAGAGGCGTATCTATAGAGATACTAAATGACCACCCCCTTGTGTCCAGACCCACATCAATCCAAATGGAAACATTTGGTTCTATCTTCTCTTATGTACCTGCCACAGAAATAATAATTGCCTCTATGAATTTGTTATTATTTTCCCATTCTATTCATATGTTGCATGCCGGCCCTGTGATCCGCTAGGATGGACACCACAATTCCTTCCCCTACGGTCAAGTTAGGCCACTCATGTTTGGACTTGGTTAGAAGATGGCACTTGTCACATTCCAAATATAACAAAAGTGAAGCTTTATTATTATTCTGTGGGGTACATATGAATGTTTTTGTCCTTCCTTTGGATATGATACTGGAACAAGGCTAATGGCATTTACATATCAAAGAGATTGACTCATCGCTTACAAGGTACATGCCAAATGGATGAAGAGGCATTCAGACTTTTTCTAAGTGTAGAACCTCACACCTTGCAGAGCCTTGATTACTTCACATCCATATCGTAAAATCTTTTTCACATTCACATTCATACTACCCCTTCTGTCATCTGACCTCTGTGGGGGTCCCAGCTTCAAAAAGATGTAACCCCGTTTGACCTCATTGAACAATTGCCATCATTTGAACAATGCCATCTCTGTAATTTGTGCCATTTACAACACAAATTACATTAAAGGATAATATTCCATAGTGTAATATTAAATTATGCACCCCTGCCGTGACAGTCTTTCCCTGGCATCCAGTGTGTCTCCTCTCAATCTCCCTGCAGTTTATCTCTGCTCCCGCGGCTTAGCAAAGGGCTAATAAACGCCAGGGCAAAATGTCTAGTCGCCATGGAATTTGCCTGGAATTTGTAATATATATATATACACACACACACACATATATATACATGTCTAATAACTGCCCCCCTACTTTTGTCCCTGGCCCCTTATGTGCCCCCCCTAAGTATGAATCCTGGAGACGCCACTGATGCTTGTCTGCTATAGACAATCACATTGCCATAGTTTTTCCCAACTGATCTCACTGCAAAGTGAAATATGTTAAAGTGATTATAAATGAATGGAGCAGTGCAAGGTTCTTTACAACTCAACTAAGTTTAATACATACTTTTAGTCCATAGTCAACTAAATATTCAGTTAGTTTATTTGATTTACAAATGTTCTACATGTTTGAACTAAACTATTGTGTTTTTATGGTATTTAGTCATCAGTCAGGTGGCTTTAAATGACCCTTTGAAATGTAACTATTAATGCTGAATCCAAAAGCGGTTTAATCATTTAACTGGGAACGGTCCTGAATTCAAATTTTAGGTTAAAAAAACTGGAAATATTCTGCTGTCTTCATTTGGACTATTTTGATCTAAAATTTGAAATTTACTTTGAATTCAATCTGAATATCAAACAATTCACAGGTTAGTCAGTGACCAAGTGTTAGATGCATACCTTGTTTAAAAAATGTCTTAGTTTAGCTATATGTTAATGGTACAAAAAATATATTAATAGAGAAATATGTACCCCCATTATAATTTACTGAATATGTTTCTTGGGCCAATGGAACCCTATCACTTACTCGTGTTTTTGACCAAATTATAACTGAAAGGAGTCATTTTATAGAGACCACTACAGATGCGTAGATTAAGAAAAAATTAGTGATAAGTCTTCACAAAGAGCTTTCAGGGAAAACTAATTAAACTTGGCTTAGCTATATTTTTCTAGAGAAGGCAGCCTGCCAATACATCAAAGAGAGCGGCCTCAAACTAACATATATTTTAGGGAAACCACAAGGTAGATAACATGCAGTTAATGCATTAAAAATAAACACTGAACATTTTTTTTTTCTTCTTCAAAGATACCTCTGCAAATCTCTATTTTTTGGCTTTGTATGGCCAAACTCATGTTTTGACTGCAGCAATAAAGATATGGCTGAGATGCTAAAGCCAATTCCTGTTCTCCTATTTAAACTGTGAGAAGCACTTATATGACTCTGCAGTGCTAATATCACAGGGATAATAGGAAGTCATGCAAGCACCTTTGAGGATTAAGTCAAGTGAATTCATATACAAATACAACACTCTACATTTTATATGTATAGTGGTATTAATGGTATGCATCCTAATATGTTTCTTGACACATTCTGCTGGAAATAAGACACATTCGTTTTTTTAAACAAACATTGTGTCATTCATCATAAAAAAAAATTGATTTACAATAAAGTAAAGCTAATGTATCAAGTCCTTTCAACAAAAGTCGGTGTATTATTTATGTTGTGCTATACTAGACAAATGATTGACACCAGTTTGGAATCAGATTTATCATGATTATCTTTATAGGTAAATCAATCTATAATCAACAGTTTTACTGTATGATGTGTGTTATAATTAAATGAATTATCCAAAACAAGTGTATTCTTCAAACTGAAGTTAAAAGTATGGAATGTTCCTAATGTGGTATTTTAGAACAGACTTTTGCACTCAGATTCTAATTTGCCACAGTTTGGCTTTTGGTGAATGACCTGTATGTTACCTAGCATAATTCTTAATTAACCATCAAACAATTTGTAGAAACTGTTAATCATAACAATTAAAAAAAATGATTTCCCCACAATTGGGTAACATTTTCAGATGAACATGTTTGGCCTTAAAAGGCATTTTTTGCTAAATGTTGCTTGAAGTACAGATATATGCATATCGACTGTATAAGTGTGACGATAAGATGCTGGGCCTGAATATATTCCATCTATTTACCTCCATATGACCCAGCCCCTTTGCGTGTGGTTGTGTGTTAGATTATGTATAGAATTCTTCTGTGACTGTAAAGGCATCCAAAGCACTTCAGCTCAATGAAGTGGTCTAGGTGTTATGCCCCTGTCTTTTTAACCCTGTAATTTAAAACATTGCCACTAGAGGCACTTTCACCCCAATAGTCAAGTTAAACTCTGCTATTCAATCAGAAAGTCCTATTTGGGAAACATTGGATTGGCTGAGATCACCTACACTGATAATCTCAGTAAAAGATGTTGGAGCGGCATTGTGAGATGGGCTCTTCGAGGGGTTAAAGGTTTGTAAATCTCACCTGTTAAACTCTCACGCAGCGGTGGACCCTAAAATAGGAAGCTGAAAACTACAGCATTAGGATTACATAGTTACATATGTTGTAAAAAGACTAAAGTCCATCAAGTTCAACCTTAAAAAACATAATTTTATGCCGTTTATCCAAAATAAGTCATTAAAACAATTGTAGCCATTCCCAATTATTCCACAAGAATGGAAAAATCCTTCTTGACTCCAGAATGACAATCAAATTTCTCCTTAGATTAGACAACCTGTTACATATTTGGTATCCTAACACTATAGTGTTCCTTTAATGCTAGAAAACTTATTGTGAGTATTCCATCCTACTTAATCCTTATATCCTTAAACTGGTTCATGGATTGCAGGATAAAACTTACCAGGAAAGGTTAAAGGATCTTAACATGTATAGCTTGGAGGAAAGACGAGGGGGAGATGATAGAAACATTTAAATACATAAAGGGAATCAACACAGTAAAGGAGGAGACTATATTTAAAAGAAGAAAAACTACCACAACAAGAGGACATAGTCTTAAATTAGAGGGACAAAGGTTTAAAAATAATATTGGGGGGGGGGGCGGACCGCCAAGCCAGACGGTCGCAAGACAGACCAGCTCCAGCAAAACTTAAACCATTCAGCCACAAAACTACAATTTCTGCCCAATATGCCGACCGGCAACAGCGCCCGTGGATGGACAGGGTGCACTGGACCTAGGGCGAGGCTGGCTCAACGAGTATTAGTCCCCTGGGGGAGAAATCTTCAATGCTAAAGTTGAGGCCTACCCCGGCAGTGAGTGGAGCGGACGGCCGCGCCCCGCTATCCTGCCACAGTGTCCAGCCACGGGCCCAGACCCTCAAGGAACCGGCTCTGTTCCCCCCCCTCTGGACCGGCGGGGGTGATCCTGGTCCACACCCCGGTGCCCCGGCCGCTACAACAGGGACTGAGTCTAAGGCCTAGCAGCACGGTCAAACTGATATGCAACCTAAGCGATGAATCTAAGATGGCGGAGGTTTGGCACAACAGCACCAAGAACGGCGTGCATGAAAGCTGCCCCTCCACATCCAACGCGGACCAGAAGCACCAACGGTTCCGACAAACACAAAGCCCAGCTGCACGCGCACATACTAACCCCATAACGGGGCACTTACCTCTGTAGACCCTCCTCTAGCTCTCAGCTCAGTTCAGGAGATAGACCAGCAGCGATCAAGGGCACAGCCAACCACCGCTTACACAGCAGGGACCATCAGCCCTCAACCCGCGACACGCTAGTCTCCAAACTCACCGAGATCCAAAACCATCGAGCCGGATGCCGCATATTGCCCCCGGACTGTCGTGACGCACATGTCAATCAACCCCGCGAGAGCCGCAACACAGGCAGATCGCCGAACAACAGCGGGAAAATGCTGAGCCCACAGAGGGCAAACGCTTAACAGACACAAGGGGACTTTCGGCACCCAAAGACCGTCAAGACTAGTCCTGGTACAGCAATGCAATATTGAACTACACCTGTCATAATGTACCAGCCTTGCTATCATCACTCAGGGGTGGCTGTGGAAGTAATGGGGGGGATGTTAACTCTCAAATTTAAGCAAGCAAATCGCAAACAGAAAATAACACATGCATGTACCTTTATCTTGTAACTATTAACAAAACAAAAAGTGCAATGCTTAGCAACTACCCTAATTGTTAGACAAGTTAAGTAGCTCGAGGAATGCCGTTGGGGTACCTGGAGCCCGTTTGTAACTGTTATTTGCACTGCAAAAACAAAGAATAAAAAAAAAAATATCAGGAAGTATTACTTTACTGAGAGGGTAGTGGATGCATGGAATAGCCTTCCAGCTGAAGTGGTAGAGGTTAACACAGTAAAGGAGTTTAAGCATGCGTGGGATAGGCATAAGGCTATCCTAACTATAAGATAAGGCCAGGGACTAATGAAAGTATTTAGAAAATTGGGCAGACTAGATGGGCCGAATGGTTCTTATCTGCCGTCACATTCTATGTTTCTATGTTTCTATGTTTCTACTATACAAAGAGCTGTTTGTGAAGAAAGCTGGTGCAATATAACTAAATGGTGGAGATTTTTTAATTTTTTTTAAATAATTTAATAATTTTCAGTTTTATAATCTGTGAAGTGTAATTCAACCCACTGTGTATTATAAATAAAAAATACCCTGGCTGTGGTGTGATTTCATGTTTTGCCCCAGGTGTATTTTTTCAGATATATTTCTAATGTGCAGTGAAGCAGTTCTGGAAGCAGTTGTGATAGTTTCATCTACTTAATGGGAAAGACAATGTCTTGAGACAGAGAAAGCAATCAGATCTTATTCAGACGCATCCTGTGCAGTGCTTTAATGTTACATGGACCCTCGGGCAGCAGTCCTTTGGGTGAAGTAGATTTAACTCCCTATCTAATGCAGCTACAGAGATGGAACTTTTCATAGTAAATTAACCACATTGTTTTACACAACAGCAGTATACAGTCCAGTAAGTACTGGATATGTAAAATGAACATGTAATCAATTGTACTATAACGTCCCCAAAATGTCATTTTGAAAATACAATCTACTGAAGCCTGCAAATGTAAGTGTGTAAGTTCACACATTTTAGATATTGAAATTTTTTATTTTATTTTTCATTTATTTGTCGATAGAAACAAGGGGTCTTGCTAAGGTATGCAATGCATTAATAACAGATTTTTAAACAAGTATTTCAAGATAACTAAAATTGCCTAATAAACCATTTATGACATGATATTTTACATTCTTCATACAACACTTTAAAACTTAGAAATGTAACACTTATATGCACAGACAATGTAGATCCCATTATCCAGAGGGTGAATTTTAATTACTGCGTATTAACGTATGTAAAGCCTGGGCGAGCTGGTCCATACGATGGTTCAGTTGCTCAAAGCTAGTGTTTGGTTATAGAACGAGATATTTTGGATCATAGAGTGGCCAGGCTCAAGCAAATAATGCACAGTAGCACAGGTCACACACCTGCTTAGAGTTCCCTTTGGAAGAGCACATATGTATAAAAGAGTTTAGAAACTGACATTGCCGAGGGTAAATGGATGTAGGATAGATAGAGAGTATAGACTTGCTCAAGTTCCCCTCGAATTTAGGTATTTTGGATTTTCATCATTTAAATCTTTTTTTTTGCATGCAAGTGAATTTTTTTCTTTTTTTACTTTGTTGACAACTGCTTGAATATTTGTTTTTATAATTTTTTTCTGACACAGTCAGAGACACTTCGTCATGTTTGCAGTTTTGTTATATGTTGTAACATGAATACTTAATGATGTATGAGGACATGTCAGTAGAAGGATAAGTAAATTAGCTCTAGAATGTTTTGCGTATGAAAAGAGACCCACAGTAATTGAAAATATGAAGCCTAACGGGTTTGGTATTTTTCTTAACGTTCCTCTGATTGAAGTTATATCACTTTACAAATGAACAGTGAGATGTAATCTAGTTTTTCATCTTCATCACAGGTTCTCAGATCTCTTCTTGTAGCAGCGCAGTTAAGTACAATTAATTTGCTGTTACACAATATATGTGCTGGTTTAATTGGAGATTCAAAAGGATGGTTTCTGTGCCACTTTACCCAGCATACAGATTGCACTAGGAACGGCTGCTACTGGAAATTATGTGAACCATATTTGAGGGCAGCGACATCAATTCATTGTTTATTCTAGATACATTTTCAGGAATTTTATTCACAATGAAGCTGATGCCAGAGCTCCCTGACTGTTATGTGGTTTCAAATTTGGATGGATTTGGACAGATAATGACTAAGTAAAACTTTAACAGCATTAACAGTATCATCTCAGTGACAGGAGAGGGTCTGGGCTTTGTAACTCTTTGAGGATCTGTACTCTTGGTGCTATAACCATTATAATAAACTGTTGTGGCTATGGTGCTTAGAGCATTTATTCAGTGGCAGTTTTATCAGTTAATTATAAAAGATGACCCCAATTTATTTGCAGCGATGAGGTTTTTTTTTTTTTTGGGGGGGGGGGGGGGGCGTGGGGTTTGCTTGAAACTATATATATTATGTTTTTGCTATTTTGTTTGTATTGTAACTTGTACTAGTTAGGGCAAATGAATAGAAGTACAATAATGGGTGCAGCTCTCCATGATATGCACATGTTGAGTATACTAAGGTGTCACATGTAGTAATTTGCGTCCCATTGTTCATTTAATACTTTTATTAAAAGAAATATGCCACTAGGACGTGACTGATTCTGTGGGAGAATATAGTCCCACTAAGGAATCTAAAAATTGATGTACCACCTGCGTGGCAGATAAGATAATAGTATTTAGAGGACTCATTTAGATAGAGTCCTGAAACTGATTTTTATTACATCTTATTCAACAACATCAATGTGTTCAGCTAGCACACACAAAGTAGTGAATGAGGTTCCAAGCTCTCAATCTGAATAACATCCAGCGAACCTTGAATATTCCGAATTTTAAGTGTCTCGAAAATGTCACTTTTTAAGGAAATCTCACATTAGTGCAATGAACACCATTATATTGGGCTAGGCTAATCTCCCTAATGTAGCAATGCTCTATTGATCCAAAAAAGACTACCAAATACCTTTGGATTCCATACTATCCTGAGTACTTACTGTGTCACATTACTAATAAGCATTCTATAAAGTTATAAGAGTATCTGTCCATGTTATACAAATTATAGATATTTACATAGGCAAAGTCTATGATATTATGGCAGCCCTGACATGTAAGCTCTCCTGTAGGGGTTAATGCATTGCTGCCACAAGGCACTTAAAGGGTTAATGTTTTTTGTATTCTGGGTTCTATCTTTATTTTTTGCACTGAACCCAGCTGTATTAATCACCTCCTTTAAATTGAGCTTTTTGAGCTTTGGCCTTTGACATATGTACCTTTTGATGTGTGCCTGTTTGCAGGTGTTTGTGCTGAATTGTTCCATTCTCTTAGAATGTGTTGAATGATCCTGTTATGGTGAGATCTGTGTATTTTTCATCTTCTGAATAGTTTCTGCTCACTTAAAAAAAAATGCGGAGATATTAAAGGTTCCTTATAATGCACAGGTTATCTAAGGGAGCAAAAATATCCTTTTGGCTTGCTTGGCAATCATTCTCCTTCACAACGTTTCTACACAATTACTTATTATCAATAGAATGCATATTCATTGTCAGATCATAAACCATCTTAACAAGAAGACATAACCTTGTGGCTAGGTTTGCGCCACAAACGGGAGTCCAGCTTCGCCATTTCCATGGACTTTGTTCCAAGCATGCATTCTTTCTTTGTAGCACAATGGTTGAAACACAGACCTGAGATCTCTGAGCTTGCTTTATTCCCTACTTGCAACACAACACTATTTCTATTGCGAGAGATTTGCTAAGATCTAAGCCTTTTGCATTCTTCATGATTTCAGGACCGGTGTGAAATGAACACACAGTGTTGTGCTCAGCACTGCTATAAGTGATGTGTCAGTGCCCCCTCTGGTCAGTAGACTCCAATTTAACACAGGACTAAAAGTTTAACTTTCCTTGTGATGATCTGCAGACTTAGTCATTATTTACAGCATGTGAACACAGTATGCAATCAGGAGACAAGTGTTTTGCAACATAAAAGTGCACTTTAGAAAATGAATACAAAGTTACAAATTATCGCAAATAATTTCCCCACGTAAAGACTGAGATTTAACGCTAATAGCGAAGCTTTCTTTTTAGAAAATGATTTATTATACAGAACAAATTGAATGACTGGTAGCACGGCTATCTCTACCAATAAAGGAATAAGTATTACCTTCGTAATGATTATGCTGTTACTTGCAAAAATAAAGATTTCAAAATGTTCCCTGTCGTCGTCTGTTCCCAGTGTTTAGCATGACGAACATAAGTAATAGGTACGGAAAAATCAAAATGTCCTGAATTGAGAAATGTTCTAGACACAGAGAACATCTTATATTTTTACATTTGCTGAGCAGCCAGAGTAACATGTAAGTTTGTGGACTTACATACTTGTTGGTCTGTATTTACTAAAGCAGGAATTACAAAGGAAGTACACGTTCCAGGTCAAAATAGCTATGTATGTTATTACAGTAATATATGGTAAAATTTATATATTTAAAATAAACGCATCAATGGCTTATAGATGCCGCTGTGACATTACTATATCTTGTTTCATTTAAAGAAATATGACCTTTGAATATATCATGTGCACAGGGCGTACGCGTGAAGGAATACCAGCTTGATACCCATGCGCACATACGATTTATGGGTGATGGTGGTGCATCAACATAGAAGTGCAATGTTTTGCACTCACCTATTCTGCACTATTCATCAGTAAAAACCTGTATAGCAATAATTGGGTTGAGGGGACTGTCCCTTTCAGAGAAACTATAATTCCACTTTCATATGGCAAATTCATTTTGTAAATGCATCATCCTTATATTATATAAAAAAATTAAATTGACATATATACTATAATATTATTATGATATTTTACTTGTCTGTTAGGAACATAATGCTTGGACTGATAGATTGATTGCTCTCTGTAGACCTGTATTTGTGATATTGTGCTTGGCAAGTTGTGGGTGACTGAGGGATACTAATCAGTTGATAACTGAAAAGTTTCAATTATCAAGCAACCTTTATCAGTTTGTGAATATACTCCAGCACTTTATGACCCAATGCCTCTTAACATTTAATGTACATTAGCAACATGGGAGAATGTGAACCGCATTGTATTTGTACAAATTGATCATTTGCTTGTTTGATCAATCAATCGTATATTTATACCTAACATGTAGCCAGAAAACTGTGAGAATTAATTTATATGACCTTGGGAATTTTCTACCATGAAAGAAATCCAAACATTAACATATAAAAGCTATTCCATGAAGCCATTATTTTCTATAAAAATAATCATGTTTAAGTGACAATAAAGGGACCCACACTACTTTATCTGAATGAAGTGGTCTGGATACGGTGTTTTAACCCTGCAATGTAAAAGTTGCAGTTTTGCAGAAACGACAATGTTTATACTGCAGGGTTATCACAGCCACTGACAGCCACTAGAGGCACTTCCACTGCAATAACTAAGTCAAACTGGGTTACGGTATTCTCTCAAATGTGTCTCATAGAGAGCATTTGATTGGTGCAGCCTGGCACTGTGCCACGCATCAACATAAGCCTCCCAATGCTGTGGAAAACCATTGGATTGGCCAAGATCATCAATATTGATGATCTCAGCCAAGAAGGGGAGGTGACCATGGAGAACCAGTGTGCTGCAGGATATAAGGTATGTGAAACCTACCTTGTAGACCCTCATGGCGTTTGTATACCAAAAATGTTTGTATTACTACTGCCATGGTGTTTCCTCACATTTGCTGTGCTATGTTAAAACAAAACAGTTGATACCTTGGTCAGATTTATTATGCAAGACTTAGTAGACTAGCAAGCATGCTTTAACAGTCACCTTGAAAGTTTCATTCTGCATTGCTACATACTTATTCCCCACACACAGCAACTCTTAATGGTAGCTAAACGTAACACAGTATGGGAAATGTACTTCTATTACTCCAAGCAATATTATTTTTTTTTTAATTAAATAAATAAAATAAACGAAACATTGCCATTAGCATAGATTAATTGACCTGGGATTCTTAATGAGTTCTACATTTGAGGAGGCATATCCCAATAATGTATTCCTCTGACTTTCTGCTAATTAAATCATATCTGATTGGTAGAATTTCAGTGGGTGTCTGAGCTGTGCCAAGCTGCCTTTTCTCTTTGAAATATCTGATGAGAGAGGTTTTATTTTCACAGCTAATAGCTCCCCTGCTGCATTATCGGCAGCTGCCTCAGTTTTCAAGAGGTTTATACACTTAACCCAGTACAGTGGCTGCAGTACCTTAGAGAATTACCATTAGTATATGATGCATATTTAAAATATGTAGTTGAAAAAACACAAAACTTTACATCTAATGGCATACTTTAGGTTTCTCGTGGACTCTCACACATCTGTTGTAGCTCTAATTTGTTTTAAAGGGACACTATAGTCACCAGAACAACTACAGCTTGATGTTCTGGTGAGTATAATAGCTCCCTTCAGACATTTTCATGTAAACACTGCCTTTTTAGAGAAAAACATTGCCCCTATGGACACCTCCAAGTTGCCACTTCTTAGATGGCCACTAGAGGGGCTTCCTGGCTCAGGGCTGCACAGGAAGCAGCCCTGCCATTTGTGACAAACAGCCATTTGCCACTGGGCATTGGAAAGGACTGATTGCCAGCCTCCTGCCGTGCGACTATGGCCCTGGGATTTAGTGCCCTTCTAGGAACAGATTTGGGCATACTTGATTCTTATATTGCTGTTTCTGGCCCTTTAATTCCCAGAGAAAGGCTTTGTACTTTTAAACTGGCACTTCAGATGCAGTCGAAGTGCCGAAGTCATCGAAGTGGCCACCATTCGAATACCGAACATGTGGCGGCGGCCATTTTAACTTATTCGAACGCGGTCAGCGGTGTGTGCAGCCAAATCGATGGAACTGTTTTCGGCTACCCAATTGCACGAACACCGCTGACCCATACCTTCTACTCTACTTCGACACTGTGGCTGGAGACTAAGTCCCGTTCGAGGATTTGAACGCTCGTTCGAATGGGACTTAGTCATTTTCTCAGTGTAAAATAGACCGAAATAGTGACTTATATCTATCTCCCGAATGGCTGAACGGATTCAAATGATTTTTGGGTATGTTTGTATTTGAAATGTGCTGATTAATAATATGTATAATTGTTGTGATACGTTTTACTGTTTTGAAACACTAATATTTGTGTTCAGCGAAGTCTCCTGAGTATAACAGTACCTCTCATGTACAGGTTTTATGGTGTTTTCAAAAGTTACAGAGTCAAATATAAGGTTTGCGTTTCAGTTTTTTCACATTAAAATTCGCTAGGTTGCCGTTGAGACCGTATGGTAGCCCAGGAATGAAAATTATCCCCATGATGGCATACCATTTGCAATAGTAGACAACCCAGGGTATTGCAAATAGGGTATGTTCAGTTTTTTTAGTAGCCACTTAGTCACAAACACTGGCCAAAATTTGCGTTCAAATTAGTTTTTTGCATTTTCAAATATTAACACTAACTTTGGCCAGTGCTTGTGACCAAGTGGCTACTAAAAAAGACTGGACATACTCCATTTGCAATACCTTGGGTTGTCTACTTTTGCAAATGGTATGCCATCATGGGGGTAATTCTTATTCCTGGTCTACCATATGGTCTCAAAGGCAACGTAACCAATCTGGCGAATTTCAATGTGAAAAAACTGAAATATGTAACACGCTATATCTGACCCTGTAACTTCCCAAAACACCATAAAACCTGTACATAGGGGGTACTGAGACACGTGAGACATCACTGAATGCAAATATGTGTATTGTATTGCAGTAAACGCAAACAGTATTTTGACATTGCCAGTTAAAATGTCACGTAGAACTAAAAAAATTAAACAAATTCTTATTTTCTCCCATTTTTTTTATATTTTTTTCATATTAAATTATGTTCCATACCTTAATATTTGATGTTAAACGAAAGCCCTGAATAAAATGATATATAATAAATGTAGGTGCATTTAATATGAAAGAGGTGAATTACGGTTGGACAGACATATAGCGCAAATGCCAGGTTTTATTTACGTTTTTTTGGGATCACAACTTGTACATTTGGCTGCGGTCTTAAGGGGTTAAGTGTGGAGATTTTCTCTTATTTCTATTTTTTACTGTGTGCATTCACAAGCAATTATTTCTTGAATTTAATTTTTAATTGTGATATATAGGTTGGGGCAGTGTAGAGACTACTATTCAATTGGCCTGCTTTTTTACCGTTTGAATACAGTGCGTGTGAATTTAGTTTGCGATTGTGTTTTTTTGCCGTTTTCTCTTCTCCGTTGTCCTAAATGACATTGCACATTACACAAAATTTCGACACAAGTTGGTTCTCAGATAGTTATTACAACCAATTTTCTCTCAGTTTACCTCATACCTTACACTATTGTTTCTTTTTTTCATTTGGCAACATAGTTTACCTCAATTTATTTCACTCTCAGTAAGCTTATTTGAATTTGGGAATTGTCTAAATAGTTTAATTTTCATTTATTTACGTACTGTTTTGCTGTAGTTATAAGTTCAAAAGAACCCAAAACACCTGCAATTGACATGTCTGTCCCTGTAACTTCTGTAGACAATAACTATATTTCAGAGGAACACTTCCCAACTATTTTAGATAATACTGTAAATAAAAACAGAGAATATGAGAACTCTGAAAACGGACAAAAGCTTAGAGAAACTCAGTAGCTTGCCCTTCAGTAAATCCCTGTTCAGGTCTCAAAATAGATTGTTCCATTACAGAGAGAACATATCTGAAGTATATCAGACTCACCCATACGGGCAGTCGGAATTGATGGCAAGTTCTCTCTTCACGAGAGATATAGCAACCTTTAGATGATCATTTTGGACTTTTTTGGGCCTCATCAGCGAGGTGTAGGTGAGACACCTCTAGACACAGTGAGCATGGAGCCCACATGTGGATTATCCTTTCGAGCACAGAGTATATGAGAGCTCTGAGAACGGATAAAAGCTTAGACCTTTGGCACTTTTGTCTAGATTGGAACAGTATTCTGCAAGCAGAGTACCTTCCAGGTCCAACACCATAACAGACTGGAATTCATGTTTCCTGACAGATTTCAGTGATTGGATGTTGAATCCCATAGTTTTTTAACAACTCATATCCTTAAGGGGGCTGTTTTTCTACAAAAATCCATCAGTTGAATAACTTTTAAAAAGTTTTATTTTAAACCAGAAATGCATGTATCTTCAGTGATTCTGTAATTGTTTCTAATCATTATATTTTATGTTAGCTTTCAACATGCATAACATGCATAATATGAGCCTCCTGTATGAGACAATATTTAATATTCCTAACCTCCGGTGACAGAAAATATAGTTTTTTTTAAAGACAGGAGGCGAACATTATTCCACTTGAATAAACCACCCTTTAATTTGATCTTGATGTTTCACCATTAATGTTTCTTTCTTCAATTTCTTCACCCCGATGTTCATTATGGATTGGTTATTCTTATATTTCTTTGAATTTTGCAGCACAAAAGAGGAAGATCAGTGGGTGGTCGCAATTAAGTCCAAAATTCGATTAAGATAAAGTTAAAATATGTATAATATCAAAGTCACAGAAAAAATACTTATTTGTTCATGGAGGAGCAGCAAAGAAAGAGAAAGATCAGCTGGGGGTCATCTCCTTTATAGACTGTGCTTCATGTTGATTGGTTCCTGAATGTTCTACATTTGCTAATATCATGTTTGATTGTTTTTTTTTTTGTTGCACCAAACTTTATTAACTATTTTGCTACTGGAGTAGTAAAGATGGAATTTAATGCATACTATTTGCCTCCTGTATTTAATGAAATCTATATTTTCTGTCACCAAAGGTTAGGAATATCTTACATTTTCTACATGTCACATAGGGTTATTATTAAGTGAATGTCAAGAATTAAAAGTTAATTTCAAAACTGAAAGCATAGCAGATTTGCTGTTTCTTTTCCAGTTTGGCAATTGTGGTATTAAATGTGAAATTATCTTTGAATTCATGACAATTCTCACAGATTTTTTTTTTTACTTGAGTAAGCTTGGAAGGCATTAGGAGCACAGTACTTTCAGGTTTTACATTTAAATGTGTCCCTTGCAATTTGAGTAGTGTGAACAACATTATTAGGCACATAAATACAAATTGTATCTTGCTTTATAAAAAATATGTGTGAATAAAAAAATATATGAATGCGAGAGGTGATATCAATAATGTTATAATAATAAACCAAGAAGGGTACATTTAGCTTTCATTAATTTCCGCATGTCTTGTTGTACAGGGACCTCAGTTAAGAAAAAGGATAAATGAGTCATTTATTACACGTGAGTTTACAGAGGAAGAGGTTCTATTTCAACTCTCAAAAGTAAAGACAAATAAGTCAATGGGACCTGATGGAATACACCCAAAGCTATTAAAAGAGCTTAGTAGTGTACTAGCAAAACCATTAACAGATTTATTTAACCAATCATTGATAACAGGAGTAGTCCCAGGAGATTGGAAGTTGGCTAATGTAGTGCCCATTCACAAGAAAGGTAATAGGGAGGAGTCGGGCAACTATAGGCCAGTAAGCCTTACTTCAGTAGTAGGGAAAGTGATGGAAACCATGTTAAAGGATAGGATTGTTGAACATCTAAAAACACATGGATTTCAAGATCAGAGACAACATGGATTTACTTCAGGGAGATCATGCCAAACTAATCTTATTGATTTTTTTGATTGGGTAACTAAAATAATAGATCAGGGTGGTGAAGTAGATATTGCTTACCTAGATTTCAGTAAGGCTTTTGACACTGTTGCACATAGAAGGCTTATCAATAAACTGCAATCTTTAAGTTTGGATTCCAATATTGTTGAATGGGTAAGGCAGTGGCTGAGTGACAGGCAACAGAGGGTTGTAGTCAATGGAGTATATTCGAAGCTTGGGCTTGTCACCAGTGGGGTACCTCAGGGATCTGTACTTGGACCCATTCTCTTTAATATTTTTATTAGTGATATTGCAGAAGGTCTTGATGGTAAGGTATGTCTTTTTGCTGATGATACTAAGATATGTAACAGGGTTGATGTTCCAGGAGGGATAAGCCAAATGGCTAATGACTTAGGTAAACTAGAAAAATGGTCAGAGTTGTGGCAACTGACATTTAATGTGGATAAGTGCAAGATAATGCATCTTGGACGTAAAAACCCATGGACAGATACAGAATATTTGATAGAGTCCTAACCTCAACATCTGAGGAAAGGGATTTAGGGGTGATTATTTCTGATGACTTAAAGGTAGGCAGACAATGTAATAGAGCAGCAGGAAATGCTAGCAGAATGCATGGTTGTATAGGGAGAGGCATTAGCAGTAGAAAAAGGGAAGTGCTCATGCCATTGTACAGAACACCGGTGAGACCTCACTTGGAGTATGGTACGCAGTACTGGAGACCGTATCTTCAGAAGGATATTGATACCTTAGAGAGAGTTCAGAGAAGGGCTACTAAACTGGTTCATGGATTGCAGGATAAAACTTACCAGGAAAGGTTAAAAGATCTTAACATGTATAGCTTATAGGAAAGACGAGACAGGGGGGATATGATAGAAACATTTAAATGCATTTAAATGCATAAAGGGAATCAACACAGTAAAGGATGAGACTATATTTTAAAGAAGAAGAACTACCACAACAAGAGGACATAGTCTTAAATTAGAGGGACAAAGGTTTAAGAATAATATCAGGAAGTATTACTTTACTGAGAGGGTAGTGGATGCATGGGATAGCCTTCCAGCTGAAGTGGTAGAGGTTAACACAGTAAAGGAGTTTAAGCATGCGTGGGATAGGCATAAGGCTATCCTAACTATAAGATAAGGTCAGGGACTAATGAAAATATTTAGAAAATTGGGCAGGCTAGATGGGCCGAATGGTTCTTATCTGCCGTCACATTCTTTGTTTCTATGTTTCTATGTTTCTATGTTATCATTTCCCAACTCACTGTTACCGACTTTATTCACCTCGTAAGGATGAAATAGAAAGTATAACTTAAGTACCAGAGATAATTGTCATCTAACTCTTTTTAATATAAAAAAACAAATTCACATTTTTTTTTACAGTTGGGGAGCTTTGGATATCATTGTAGCACACATTTCTCTGGCACTAAACTTAATCATGTCATCAATGCCTACTACGCAAGCTACAGGAGACCATATAGCACTTCTCATTACACATGGCTACAGTGACACTGATTCAACTGAAGTTTCCATTTAATCAGTGTATATACCTGAGCCAGTTTTATGCATAGAATAGTAGTTGCTAATCACATTAATTGGTGAAGCGTGATCATACATATTCAGTGGATAAAGTATGCATATTCTCTGTGTTGCAGGTGTACAAGGAAAGAAAGATGTGAGCGTTCGCATGAACCTCGAAGATTTGCATCCGAGATGAAGCAATGTGTGAGATTAACTGTCCACCCAAACAACATCTCTGTCTCCCAATACAATGTGCTGGTAAGGATTCCTCCAGTCTTTATATATTATATGTATTCTGTATTTTTAATGTCTCAAGACTGTATATATTGTATATATTATAGACTATGTATGGTGCCTATAATATACATTGATCATTGGTTCAAGACTTCACTAGAGTTGTGTTCATGTGTTACACACCCCCATTCACAATCCTTCAATATTCAAAAAATCTAAATTCATGTGTAATATCTAAATATCTAAAATTCATGCTTTAGCAACCGGTTTCTCAACTTGTGTTGTATGTACCACTAAAGCAGGGGGTATGCCAAGAGCTAGCCACCTGGCTTCCTTAGGGCCCAAAGGAGGTGGCCAGCTGTGTGCTAAGGCAGAGTAGGCACCTGCTTATCCGTACAGCAGGTGCCTACTCTGCCCAAATACAGTGTCCGGAGGAAGGCTGTACCCAGGACATGAGTGCTGTAATTGCTATGCTCTTCTTGCACTGCTCCCTCGTGCTCCCTGCGGTGATTCCGGGAGCAGGGTTATGATTAGGCATGTGCATGGGGAACATTTTCGGTTCGGTTCGGCTCGGCATTCCAAAATTCGGAATTTTCGCAATTCGGGAATTTGTGCAAATCGGCACTTCAACACTTCGGAACTTCGGCAACTTCGGAACTTCGGCACTTCAGCACTTCGGAACTTCGGCACTTCGGCAGATCGACACTTCGGAAAGTCGCCAACTTCGGCAACTTCGGCAGTTCGACACTTCGGAACTTCAGCAACTTCGGCACTTCGACCCTTCGGAACTTCGGCATTTCGGAACTTCGGAATTTCGGGACTTCGGCACTTCTATTGCAGCCGCTTAGTAGATAACTCCCTAATTCCCACGGTATTAGGGAGTTATCTACCAAAAGGCTGAAAGACCTAAATTGGTCTTTCAGACAAATTTACTAATACCCTGAGCAGTGGGTGGGGCCCCTAAATACTAATAAGGGGTGGGGACCTAATGTCCTCCCCTCTAGCCCCCACCCCTGAGCGCCAGGTGGGGGCCCTAAACTGGTATAAGGGGGGGACCTAATGTCCTCCCCCTGGCCCCCACCCCTGAGCGGCGGGTGGGGGCCCTATATACTAATAAAGGGGGGGGACCTAATGTCCTCCCCCCTGGCCCCCACCCCTGAGCTGTGGGTGGGGGCCCTCAACACCAATAGGGGGGGACCTATTGTCCACCCCCCGCCCCCACCCCGGGGGGGACATTGCCCCATATAAAGCCTTGCCCCGCCCTGCAATTAGGCTCAGAGCACTCTGATTGGTGGGTTTAAGCCATCCAATCAGAGTGCTCTGATAGGTAAATGAAGAGACTGACAGGTAAGTCTCTACATTTACCTGTCACAGCACTCTGATTGGTTGGTTTGAAATCCACCAATCAGAGTTCTCTGTGTCATTTTACACAGCGTGGGAAAGCTCTTTGGAATTTTCCCACGCTGTGTAATTTGACTCATAACTCTGATTGGTGGATTTTTTTTTTTAACAGTGAGCAGCCACAGGCTGCTCACTGTTTAATAGACATGCCCCTACTCACAGTGTAGCGAGTAGGGGCATAATTTACGAATACTAAGTAATCTTTACTTAGTATTAGTAAATTTGTCTGAAAGACCAATTTAGGTCTTTCAGCCTTTTAGTAGATAACTCCCTGATACTGTGGGAATTAGGGAGTTATCTACTTATTCATTCCTGTCATTACACTGACTGCCCAAGTAACTTACATTTTATATGAATGTATTTTACTTGATTGTTGTAAGTGTTGCAAATGCTTACAGGTGAATCCTGGCTATGTTTGTATACTTTTTATTTAAAATTGTATACAATGTAACATTTTTCTTCTTTCACTGGGTAAGTATATTAGTACTTAGGCAATACTGTGCTTCGGAACTTCGGCACTTCGGCACTTTGACACTTCGGAACTTCTGCAACTTCGGCACTTCAGCACTTCAGCACTTCGACACTTCGGAAATTCGGTAATTTCGGAACTGTTGACCTCTGCAATTCGGCACTTCGGTAATTCGTCACTTCAGCAATTCGGACATTCGGAAGTACCCGAATGTCCGAATTGCCCAAAATTCATCCGAATACATATTCGGAACGAAACGAATTGCACATGTCAAGTTATGATGCCACTCTGGCCCCGGCGTCACTAAACAGGGAACAACGGAGCAGAGGAAGAAGACCATGAAGATAACACGAGGCAAACTAGAAAGGTAAGGGATGGTAGGAAGGTTGTATGTGTCTGTCAGTGAATGTGTGTGTGTCTGTCAGTGTGTCAAATCAGTGAGTATGTGTCTGTCAGGCAGGCAGTGTGTGTCTGACACTGTAATCTGTGTGTAAATGGGTGTGTGTGTCAGTCCCCTCTATGTGTACCTGTGTGTGTGTGTCAGTGTCCTCTGTGTGTAAATGGGTGTGTGTGTCAGTGCCCTCTATGTGTACTTGTGTGTGTCAGTGTCCTCTGTGTGCAGCTGTGTGTGAGTCAATGTCCTCTGTGTTTAACTGTTACGTGTGTATTATATTTTAATTTTGTGACTTTTATATTCGATTATTAGTTCATACACTCCTCCTTACATACATAATATCCACATTATGAATTTTTTATTTTACAAATATTCATTACTACCTTTAATCAGGCTTGTTTGCCTATATGAGATTGTCTTAAAAATATGTATCTACACATTTCATTTCATTTAAAATGTAAATAATTTTTAGACCTGCGGGGGTAGTTCTCCATAAATAGTTGAGAAACACTGCTTTCGCAGACACATTGCCTTTGTGTTGCACTTGATCTGTATCTTTTTAGAACCAAAAACAAAATTAGAAAGCAAGAGTTCCAAATTTTTTTTTCTCCAGTTGTAAATGCAAAAAAAATCCAAAGACTCAAAAGTGCTTGTTGTGTAAGTTAAGATCTAACTGCGCAATCTGAGACTGAACCATCAAATTTTCCACGGAAAAAAAGAAAAATCAGGAGGAGAAGGGAAATTTTTTAATGAAGGTTTTTAATGAAGGTTTGACAAAACAATTACGCATGTTTTAATAATTTTCAATGATGAAGTGGTGTAACTGAGTCATTAACAATTTATTTAAATAGGTCCTCACCCAGGCACATTCAGAAAATGTAATCCCTGTTAATACTTTTGATTTCTTTTTTTTTACTGCGCATGATAAACTGACCTTTGGTTTGATGTTCAGGGACACTTAAATTAGATTTTTTTTTTTTTTTTTAACCCCTTAAGGACCAAACTTCTGGAATAAAAGGGAATCATGACGTGTCACACACGTCATGTGTCCTTAAGGGGTTAAACGACTACTACTGAGCAATTTTAGACAGTCATTCAACATCTAAACTCATTCAAATGGATCTATTACACACGTAAACCGGGATATGTTACTCTATATTTAAAATGCTAAGTGTATATTTGTTGGTTAGTATTCTGGGACATAAGCAAAGCAGACATTCTAAAGCCCACTTTGTTCAATTCACTAAGCAAAGATAGAAAATCTACAATCCTCTATATTGAAATCACTTGTCTAAATCCTAACACTCTGAGACTAAGATGCTGTACTGTATGCATGCTATTCACTTGATAAATAGATTTCCTTGGATAGCTCATCAAATACAGATTTTTAGCCCACCTAGCTAGGAGTGAAACATATAATTTGTATCTGTATGTATTATCATAAGCACATTATTGATTGATCAATATGTAATAAAGACCATTTTTATTTTGTTTTGTTACATACACATCCAATATATCAATCCCCCCTTTTTAATAGATTCTAAACCTCAGTGACCCACAGGCCACTGTGGTTTAAGAAAGTATTTTTTGTCTGTTGATACTTTAAGGGTTACCCCATACCGTGGAGCCTCTGGGTGAGGTTTTACCTAACCCACAGATTCATATTCACTATATACAGTTTCCAAGATCAAGATGTCTGTTGTCTGTTACTGACAGTGCTCCCTCTTTCACTTGTAAATATTTAGCAAGTAAATACTCTTCATTGTCACAGCTCTCAATGTCTTGTGACATCACATCTTGCAAAAATAGATTTTGAAAGAAATGTTGACAATTTAGTGTAGTCCAGGATAAATCATTCACACACAAGTATATATACTTTAACTTCAAAAAAAATCTGTGTTTATATTTAGTGATCAGTATTTGCAAGAAATGCATTTGCCAACAAAGGAAGGCGAGATAAGGCGGTGTATCTGATGCATTTCAAATGATGCAGATTAAGGTTAACCATTCGAATAAAAAGTAAAAGTACTTTACATTAAATGAGCCCATAAAATGTAAATGTGGTGTGTTGATATATTATTATTATTATTATTATTATTATTATTATTATTATTGTTTATAAAGAGCCAACAAATTCTGCAGCGCTGTAATATGGGTGGACAAACAGACACGTATTTGTAACCTATATCTGAAAGAGATATACAGTATCTCACAAAAGTGAGTACACCCCTCACATTTTTGTAAATATTGTATTATATCATGTAACAACACTGCAAAAATTACACTCTGCTACAATGTAAAGTAGTAAGTGTACATCCTCTATAACAGTGTAAATTTGCTGTCCCCTCAAAATAACTCAAAACACAGCCATTAATGTCTAAACCGCTGGCAACAAAAGTGAGTACACCCATAAGTGTCAATATTTTGTGTGGCCATCATTATTTTCCAGCACTGCCTTAACCCTCATGGGAAATGGAGTACACCAGAGCTTCACAGGTTTCCACTGGAGTCCTCTTCCACTCCTCCATGACGACATCACGGAGCTGGTGGATGTAAGAGACCTTGCGCTCCCACACCTTCCATTTAAGGATGCCCCACAGATGCTCAATAGGGTTTAGGTCTGGAGACATGCTTGGCCAGCCCATCACCTTTACCTTCAGCTTCTTTAGCAAGGCAGTGGTCGTCTTGAAGGTGTGTTTGGGGTCGTTATCATGTTGGAATACTGAACTGCGGCCCAGTCTCCGAAGGGTGGGGATCATGCTCTGCTTCAGTATGTCACAGTACATGGTGGCATTAATGGTTCCCTCAATGAACTGTAGCTCCCCAGTGCTAGCAGCACTCATGCATCATCTTTAGAAGAGGCTTCCTTCTGGGACAACAGCCATGCAGACCAGTTTGATGCAGTGTGCGGCGTATGGTATGCCACGCTGAACTTCCAGTGACCACCACACCTCCCCCCCTGTTTTATGGGATTTTGGAAAGTTACAGGGTCAAATATGTCCAGTCTTTGTCAAGAAAGGGCTATAAAAGTCTAAAAATAAGAAACAATCATATTGGTTTCAAAATAAAACAAGTCATAAGAGTATTATTTCTATAAAAATCTACAAATATTGGGAGCTTGTGTTTTGTGCAACTGAAGTCAAAAAGTCTTAAAAATGTAATGTAAATGATCAGTGTATTTTCTTGAAAAATTAAACCAGGTATTTCAAAGGTTGAACTTGATAGACTTGTATTTTTGTGAACAATATAATAACTACACTGTACACTTAGGAAAAAGAGTCTTTGTCATGGGGATCTGACAACGTTTAATTACGCATTTTTTCATTAGTGTTATATTTAAACGCCGCTTGCAGTTCTCCTGTCTGAAACCTTTGCAATTCCTCACCTTTTTCCCCCGCCCAGACTTTCTGTAGCTGTCCAATTACAGACTTCACAAACCAACGCAATGAGAAGTCTCTGCAAGGCAAATGCTCTGGGCAATTGCCTTCTTTTTGAACTGACCTCCACTGAGCTAAACTACCAGGAAGTAACAGGACTGGTTGTCTGGTTGATAACCCGACAAGTAATAAGTGTCGCAAGCTTAGTTTATAAAAGTACCAATTTCTATTGAAATCTGCAAATTGAAAAATAAGAAGGCACACTCCACATATAAAGCACTTCAGCAAGTTGAAGTGATTTAGCTATCTGGAGTGTCTCTTTAAAAAAATACTGTGTTTTTTTTATTTTTGTATGTGCACTACTATTGAGTAAAGAATAAAGTTACAGACACCCTAAATCTTCTCTGTTTTACACATTCAGCACTTACCAGCTGTTGGTCGACTACAATTTCTATAATTCTCTGTCAGCCATAGGCAAATTCTGGAACTCAATTGGTCAGTACAGGCCTATAGAATACTAATATTTAGAGCCACTAGCCCATGTGCTAACCCACACAGGGAAATGCTGGCAACATCCTTGCATGAATCCTGCCTGATGCCTGACTCCAGCATTACTATGCCACAGACATCCCAATGAACCTGCTATCTTCAGAAAAATGGTGTGAAAACGCAGACCACAACCCATGTATGCTACTGAACTAACAGGCAATCGCCCCGCCCTTCCTCTGCCAACCCTCCCATGACCCCAAGGGTTAGACTGATGGGTCTAGGTTATTTTCACAACTTAACAGTATTGATAGGAAATGTTAAATATGTGAGTATAAATTGAAAATGGTGTTATTAAATGGACAGACTGCATCATAAACACATACAGATTATGGTAGTGGTTATGGTACAATGAGTCAGAGGGTGGTATCGCCTGTTTTTTTTTTATCAAGCATTTTTGAGCCGTTTTGAAAAACAAACAAACAGGCCTTTCTCTTGTACTCATAGGCCAACTCCGATTCAGTCACGGCAACCTAAAACCCTCAGCAATCAGCATGGTCCTAGGTTGCACTGCTTTGATCAGATACTGTTTAAGTGTAACTTCCTCATTACTCAAAAATGGTTTGACAGAAAACCAGGAAAGGCAACCAAAGTCTATTTTACACCACAACCACTACAATGAGCTGTGGTAGTTATGGTACTTAAAGTGTCCCTCTAAGTACTGGATGAAAATATCTGTTTCTCAAACAGTTGTCTAGTAGGCCGTGTAAGGGCTATATATATTTTTACATCATTGCATTGACATTGAACATCCTGCTTAGTTGGAAAGCATTTAATAATCTCAATTAATTGAAGGTAAGAGCACAGCTTACTAAAACCGGGCCTTTCTCTCTTGGTTTTTCTCCCTTTAGTGATTGTGTTTTTCAAGAACCTACAGTTTTAAAAAGAGTAATTGATTTTCTTTTGCAAAAATGCACTTGATTGCAGTCTTCTGGGGTAATTATTTGCAGTAGAATTATTTTAAAGATTTGCAAGATCTATTATAAATGGATCTTCGGCTCACAGCAGCAAAGAATAACAATACTATTTCAGCATAATGTACTCATCCTTGAAATCGTCAATTTCTTTGAACATTTTATATTTTTCTTACTTTGAATGGACCAATTGTATCCACGATGCGTGAAGCATTGGCTCCAGCAAATACTATCATTGCGCTAGTTCTTTTCTTTCTTTTTTTTTTTGTTGGACAAAAAAACATACAGTATTGAACAGTCTCCAAGTTTAACCGTTAAACATTACCAAAACATTTTAAGTATATAACTTTGAAACTTTTTTCATCTTGTCACTTGTTTCACTTTTAGTTAGATACCCTTCAATGGCAGTTTTCCTTCAGTATTATTTATTGTTCTGATTATTGAGGTATAAGATGTTAGAGACAGGTTGCTGTCTCTAACCTTTTCTGTTTCACCATCGTAATTCTTGGGTTTGAGGGTATCCCAACCACCCGTGTTTGTGCCCCACAAGTTAGCGCTCTATCTACTCTCTCTCTTTTAGGATATTGAGGTATATCATTCCAGCTTTAAAATATTTAGCTCTATGTTGTGCATACTGTGTTGTATGCGGTTGTTAAAACTTCAGTATTGCTTTAGATCTGCTGTGTGTTAAACTTACAGGGTTATTCACTAAACTGGGAATTGTTAAAATGTCAAAGTGAATTTCACATTTTAGACTAAAATAGAAAAACTGGAAGCATAGTTGACCTGGATAATTGTTCTATTTTTGCTATTTTGACCTTAAATTTGCAGCTTACTTTGAATTCTCAACAATTCTCACTTTAGTAATCTGCCCTGTTAGGGATAAATCGTTAATAACCTACTTGGTTACCTAAACGTTTGTGTTTATTTAATTAATTTGTTTAATGTGTATATGTTTTTCATTTGTGAGTGTGAATTAATTCCTCTTAGCCTTGCACTTGTTGATGTGAGTACCTGCGTTTTGATTCATTCTATGCATTTGTTATGTGATGTAATGCATAACGTTTAGGACTGAAAAAGTGAATTTTTCTACATTAAATTCCTAATTCATTTGCTTCAGATCTGTGAATAAATATGTGTAAATGCTATGTATGTATTATGTGTGTATGTAAATATGCATCTGGTGAGTTTATATGAAGCTAGGTATTAAAAGGTTTTATTTTCCTTACAAAAAAAGTAACACATTTTTTTTGGAAGGAACACAATAGTATGTATTGATCAACTTATTATTGTATTTCTTTGCCATAATGGAAATAGCATTTGCTTAAAGGGACACTCTATGCACTGTAACTGCTTCATCTCATTCGAAATGAATCCCCACCAGCAGTCCATCCCCTCTTGGTTCCTAAGGCTAATGAGGATGCAGTAGCCTGATCAGCAATGGGCGGAGTTGATTAGCTGAAATTGTCAGGTGATGGCTTTAAGCCTCTCACAGTCACCCAATGCTGGTATAAATTGGTATGGCCGAGGAAGCTTATAATCACTGCTTTGGGCCCAGTTGTGTCTGGTCAGTGTTAAACTTCTTGAAAATGGTTTAGCACTAAATAGAGGAACAGTGCCAGGGTACACCAGGTACTAAAACCACATAAATGAAATAAAATATGCATAGTGCTTACAGTGTCCCTTTAAAATAAGATATGTTTTGTTTTATTGTAAGTTATTACCTACTAGTAATTTTTCGGGATTCAGTATACATTCATAAAGTCGCAGCACAACAAATCAACACAGCAAAAGTAGACGAATGTACAAATTCTAGAAAATGTATCAGTAATTGAAAAATGTGAGCATGATGCAAAAGTTGATCTTGACATTGTCAAATATGTCACTTCCTTCACAGACTGAAATTGGTACTTCTTTCCCAAAGCAGACAGTGACACATTATGTTTAGTGTAAAACTAAAATCATAACAATAACTAAGCATAGCTTGTCTTCATTTTGTGATGCTATTAGAAAAGGAAACAGAAGTTTCTGTAACGGTATAAGTATTTTTATTTATTAATTTTTATCGTATTGGTTGCAGCTGGTGTTAGAGGCCTACAATGTACCAGAATTATCTGCGGGTGTCAACTGCACCTTTGAAGATCTTTCAGAGATGGATGGCTTAGTCGTTGGTAATCAAATTAGATGCGTCTCGCCAGCAGAGAAAGAAGTACCCAGAATTATCACAGAAAATGGTAAGAGAGTTTTATGGTTTTATTGAATTCTCACAAACATTTTTTCTTTTTTTACAGAATTATTTATCATATCTTCTATCTGTAAGGATGATGAATTTTACCTTTACAATAATTTCAGACCACTTTATATGAAAAAAAGAAGTAAAAACATTACAATGATATTGATGTTAATTCAAAAACATGTTTTTATCAAGAATATGGAGAAAGGTTGCTGTGTTTCAAGCTAATAAAAAAATGCTTAAAATGATTTTACCCATGTATGCCCTATAACTTTACAACAGCCCTACTATAGATCTTATTCTTGTGATTCTTGTATATAAATCAAATATGAATGAGCAGACTCATAAAAAAAAAAAAAAATTAAATGGCAACACTGATATAAAATATTAAGGATGAGAAAAAGGTCAGTTTCCGGATATAATAGCAAAGAAAATAAATATGTTGACCTCACGCTGTGAGAGAAAACAGAGAACAGAAAAATGGTTTGAAAGGTTTCTGGGCTTTTAAGATATATTCAGGTTTAATCGAGGTGAGAATCAAAGTTTACAAAGTAAATCCATTATTATATTCCTTTTGGGTCTCATCTCTGAATAAAGCTCAATTGAAATAAAATCTAATAGATCTTTATGAATTATCGAGTGCACAGATTTTATATATATATATAAATATATTTACAAAATACACAATCCAGCGCACTCGCTTATTCACTAAACAATTATTTCAAATCTTACAGATTTTAATATTTTTACTTAAAAACACCTCACCTAGGCAAAAAATAATGGGGGTTTAGTTACATGATCTGATCATACATTGCATAAGCCTGCCACAACATCAATGTACCCCACATATATAAATATATATATACATATATACAGTGGGAACTCGGTTTACAAATTTAATGCATTCTCCAGGACGTTTCTTATTGTGAAAAATGTGTAAACCGAAACGTGGTTTCCCATTGGAATGCATTGAAAACCAATTAATCCGTTCTGGAGGTCAGAAAAAAGTCAGAATGAGCTGGCATGGAAACCAACCCACAATGCAGAACACACAATAAAAGGCATGCAAACTCTCTACCTTTCCACAGCTTGAGAAATGCTCCTTTTATATTTTCCACAGCTTGAGAAATGCACAAAAAAAAATCCCAAAACAATTGCAAACAATTTCCAGAATGGCTCCAAAACTCAATGCAAAAGCTGCACCAACACCTCCAACACCTCCAACACCTCCACACTCGACACCACGTGCTACCCACATGATCCAGCATGCAGGGGGCGGTGCTATAAACCTCCCAGGTGCAATGCATCCTGGGGAAACTTGCTTTGTATTGCGAAAAAAAATTGTAAACCGTGGCATTATTTTCAATGGATTTTCATTTGTAAACCGAAAATTATGTTAACCGAGGCATTTGTAAACCAAGGTCCTACAGTATATATATATAATATACAAATTTCCTAAAACCTCATAAAAACACATGATGTTTTTAGTATTCTAAATATATATATAATATATATATCTGTAATAATTTAGAATGTATTTTCATGAGGTTTCTGGAGATCAGTTCATTGTTTTGTGGCAAATATGGCCAGGTCCTGTATGTTTTTCTATGATTGATACCAAGAAACTAATAGCTCTTTAGTCTTTTACCTGTTTGTCCCTTATCACATCTGTGTTCTTTCCTGATTGACATTAGCATCATTTGGGATCCAAAATATTTCCCTAGAATAGAAAATGACCTGCCTGGAAACTACAGAAAACAATAGATTGTGCAGTCACATGACAATGATTGCCCTTGCTATAGAAGACTGTTTAATTTAAAAAAAAAAAGGGACAGTTCATTTTATATTATCATTACTAGTTTTTGGTTGGAAGCAGACTCAATGCACCCTTATTTAATTAAATGCTTCCCTTTTCATGTTTTGCCACTCTGTTGTATGTGATTGGAATGTGCATGGATAAGTGGTGTTCCACCCTGGAGGTATATTCTCTGCACATAGCTGCTGAACCTCACATCTACAAACTGTGGATAACCATTCACATGTACCCATCCTACAAGTTAAGCAATATAACTGTTTCATCTTGCTGGTTGGTTATAGTGCTTGAGCTCCTTGTCACTGTCCCATCATTTAATGTTTAACTATTTTCAAGCAGTTTAACAAAAAATAAAGGCTCCTGGCTTCCAGTAGCCCTACCCACACTGGAGGTTTGGTTAAAGCAGAGATTATGCACTTCCATATATCCATACCAATTCATACCTGCAATAGGCACTGTGAAAGGCTAAAAGTAGACAACTGACACCCTCAGCCAATCACATCTGCCCATTGCTACTCAGGCTAATGTTTCTTCTTAGTCTAAGCAGCACGGGAGGGTGGGAGAGGGGGACTGTGGACTCTTGTTTAGAATAAAACCATTAAAACAGTTTAACACTGAATGAAAGGAATGATGCCGGGAGACTCCAGACATTATACCTACCTTAATGAGATGACGCAGTTACAGTGTCTGGAGTATTCCTTCAAGGCTGTCCAGCATCCCAGCTACACCAAAAGTTACATGCTTTTATTATTTTATTTTCTGCATAAAAAAAACAAACAAACTAACAAACATTAATCACTTGTCAGCCTGTGTGTTTTTGTTAAAAACCTGTTTATTACTATTTTATTTTTAAGAAAAGCCATATCATCGACATTAACAATAGTTTTTTTGTGCCACATTGGGGTTACAAACTGTGCATATACATTTTTCTGAAAACCATTACTTGCAACATGCGACTTGTGTGGGTAAATAATCTCTTCACTACTGAGCACTTTTTGATTGAAAAAATATTAGCATAAAGTATTTAATGCAAGGGATGCATAGCAGGCATAATAATATATCATAAAACAGAAATGGTGTGTATCGATTGCTTTGTAAACAAACGTAAACATTTAATTTATATACATTTACATTTTTAATTTTCACTTATTCATTCACCCTTTATAAAACATATTTAGGAAATGAACAGGTTGTGACAGTATACAGCAGGGGTAGGCAACCTTAGGCACGCCAGATGTTGTGAACTAAATCTCCCCTGATGCTCTACCAGTATGCTATTACCAGGTAGGCTACCTCTGGTATACAGTGTCCTTGCTCTTACAATATATCTCACAGGATTTGAAATGTTAGCAAAAATACTATTTTTCTCACATACGGTAGATGAATCAAAAATATATAAATACCTTACTTATAAGTATTTGTAAGGACCCTGGTGGTGTTACTAGCAGTACAGCTAGCTTACCAAAATTAGCAGCAGACTGTAAACAGAATGCCTGCATTTGAGCACAATGCCCACATACAGTAAATACAGTTCAATAATATGCTAACTTAATTTAATGCTGGCAGTGAAATGCTAGAGTCCATTCACTCCTTAACCTCCTGTGTAGGAATTATATGACCCATTGAAACTGTTTAGAGTAACAATTATTATTACTATTCAAAATAAGGTTTTTGTAATTCATACTCTGCCTAATGCAATAGGTATGATTATGAGCACATTTCATTTGGTAATCAAGCACTATAATGTACTCTTTTATGTAAAATTACTATTGTTTATGAATCTGAGATTTGGAACATGGTGAGAGGTAGGGAGCTGGATCTTATATAGAACTACACTCTTCGCGGTACTTTCAGCTATATCTGAATTCCATAAGCTCTAGATGTGAGGCTTAATAAGGCACTACAACTGGTCATGCATAGTTATTCGGCTAAAGATGTTTCGGTTTATAGGTTATTATTAAAAAGTACACAGAGTCTCAGAGATGAAGAGACTCTTTCAGAAGATCTGCAATGAGCTGCAATGCCTCTGGTCACGAGGGCAGATATTGAGAATTTTATTAAGAATTTTGATTATGTGCCCAACAACACATTTTTATTACCACATGTATATGTTGATAACTGTGTTATGTAGCATCATCCTGCCCTAGATGACTCAAAGACACAGATCTCATTCTTTACCAAAAAAATTATCTTATAGCACTCAATTTTTACTCTTTTCCTTCAATATTATTTGCATTTCTTCAGCACCGAGCCATTAAATGAAAACCACTTAACAAGGTTGTCAAAACAACAAGTGGCAGATGGGCAGAGGTGCAGTGCTGTTGACAGGTAAATTTACACAGCAAACTTCTTCTGCCTAGATTAATTGTCAAGGTCAATTTGAACTGATTGATTAATGAATCTTTTGCAAGTGGAGAAAATAATTGAGGTGCGAGGTCAAAGAGGTCAAAAGCTTGCATTTAATCATGGGCTGCTTAAAAATATATTTTAATTAATTAACTCTAACTATGCCTCACACCTAATAAAATGATTATAGTTTTTGCCCATTTATATCAGTTTTTGAAAGACTCGACATTAATAGCAGACGCTGGATAAAGACTATGACTGTCATGGTCTATAGTTTTTATGGGATATATCGTTGGTAAAAAATAATTTTGTAAATATTTTCACGTTTATATGAATTATAGTTTCTTTTTATTTTTTTACTTTTTTGAATATAAAATTTATTTCTGTCATTTGAACAAAATTTAACTTTTTCCTTTATACACAATTTTAAATTATTTTTTTAATTTACTTGTTATAACCCATAAGCACACTACTCTAGTCAGCATGATTTTTAAATATCAGCAGAATTTAGTCTTTGTTTCTATAGTTTACAGTATATGCACAGTATTTCATTTCAACTTTAGAATGTATACATTTTACCAAAAAAAATGCTTAATTAAAATTAATAAAATTATTTAATATAACTTATTCTTTATAACTCTTTTTGTATGTAAATTGTCTTCAATTAAACAATTATCAAATTATAATGTATATGCTTTTACTTTTATAAATATTGTTTGTGAATTTCATTTTTAAAGTTTGCTTGTAACAATCAATAAACAGAACTCTCTACATGCCGATTGTTAATCTTCAATAAAAGGTGAAATTACTTTTACCTAGCATTTACATGTTTGATTGAATAGAACACAGGATCAATAAAAAAACACATGGAAAAAAATAGCTCTATTAAATATCAATGCCGTTGTTTTCCAGATAATATGAGATTATATATGTTAAATTATCTTTTTTCTTTCCTTTGCTTTCTTCCCTTGCTTATTTTCTTCTTTTATGTCCTTCTTTTAAGTGTAATCCACATTGTCTGGTGTTAGTGTTCATCAATGGGAAGTCTCTAGTACTTGGCTGCCCTTAATGCTTTCTTTAGATGTCTTTTTTTTTTTTAAAAATCCAAGTGAAGCACCCAAGAGGAGATCTTAACACAGGGTCAGTGCCTGATAATGACAGAAAGTTGTCAAGCTCAGGGTTTCAGCTCTCAGAGGAAAATAAGCTGTAATTCATATAGCAAGCATTTTTGGAAATATGAGCACAAAATAAATTGTAAATCAGGCTTGGGACCTGCAGTTGAAAAATACACATACTCTTAATTCATGTACGTTGCCACCTTAAGTCTACGTTATCATTATTCTTTTCCCAGTCCACTGGCACTAGCCTGCTATTACTGTATAAATCATGTATAAAGAAAAGTGGAAAGTGGCAAATTGTGTAGTACTGCGAGTGGGGCAAGGTGTGAAATAATGAAAGCTTTATTGTGATTGATCTTGGCTCACTCTATCTTGCTGATTGGATACCCTAGGACCACACACAAGATCTCCTAGATTTAGGGTGGAATTGCATATATAGTACATAACACCTTTGTAGCTGGGTTTTTTATATGAATGGCTGTGTATGTAGAGCACTGACAAATTCAAATGGAATGAGAAGTCTATACGTCTGTCTATACACTAGACCCTGCTCTAGATTTGACTTGTGTTTAGAGAATTTGTAGACACATGTGTCTCACTCAAACATGTATATCTACATGGAAGTCAAATATCTGCTACATTCCTGTATGTCAATATAGATGATAGAGCCATTTGCTAATGACATTTTTTTATATATACGAATGGTATAGTGGTATCACACTGTACCATATCGTTTATTTTTTTTAAAATACATTTTACTAAAATTCCAAAGACAATTATAATTAACAAGAAGAAAACAAGTTATAAAATATATGCAATTACAGAGCGAAGACATAAATAAATTATGCATAATTTTAGACACTTTTTTTTAATTGCAACTTAACATAGCAGTACAACACACAAGCACGTTTAAAAAACAAACACACGTTAAAATAACCCTTAAAATTACCTGTAATCCAGTGCAAATACAGACTCCTCAATGCAGCCTGATCTGCCTACTGTGAATTCATCAAGCATGGTGACGTTTTTGCTGCTCAGATTGTTGCGGACACATGGTGCATGTGTGGCAATTGCAGCAATCAACCAATACAGTGCATTAAGATGAAATGATTTTGGAGCTGAGGAAGTCTCTTCAACAAACACATTTATTATTAATTAAGAATTATTGGAACGCTATAGTCACCAAAACAACTTTAGCTTAATGAAGCAGTTTTGGTATACAGATCTTGCCCGTGCAGTCTCACTGCTCAATTCTCTGCCACCTGGGAGTTAAATTGCGTTGTTTATTCACAGCCCTCCTAAACACTTCCTGCAAAAAGTCATCTAATGTTTACACTTCCTTTATTGCTAATTCTGTTTAATATAGAATTTCTTATCTCCTGCTCTGATAATAGCTTGCTAAACCCTTTAATGCCTCCTATTTGTAATTAAAGTTCAAATAAAACAGCAGGAGAACATTTTAAAGTAAGTCACATCCAATTGAAAATGAAACTATTTTATTGTATGCATTCTGTGTCAGTCTCAGCCAGGGGAGGTGTGGCTATGGCTACTTATACAGAAACAAAAGTGATTTCACTCCCAATTGGCAAATAATTGAGCAGTGAAACGTCAGAGGCATGTTCTATTCACCAAAACTATTTTGTTAAGCTACACAACTGTTCTGGTAACTATAGTGCCCCTATAAGTGTTATTTAGTATTACAAATTAACCCAACATTTGTTTATTCTTTCATTTTGTGTGCAATTACCACATTATAAAGCTTTTTTGTGTTATTCCAACATATCTCTTATTGAAACTGTGAAATACTCAACCTGCAAATGTTATATTTTTCAGGTGACCATCATGTAGTTCAACTTCAGCTCAAGTCCAAAGAAACTGGAATGACTTTTGCCAGTACAAATTTCGTCTTCTACAACTGTAGCGTTCATAACTCGTAAGTATTGTGTACAAAAGTACATTATTTTGCAAAAGACTGCAATTATATATCTTCATATCTCAACTATCCTGTAATTCTCCATATAATGGCCATCATTTTCTTTAGTGTTCTGGAGTGCAGATGCCATTATTAACCTACGTATTGGTATACAACCTATCAACCACAGAAGAACAAAAGTTTGAGATGAATATGCAAGGAATAGATCAGATAAATACCCCAAAGGCTTGGATAAGCACTAAATGGGATGATTTACCAAACTGAACTGTCTGTATAACTATACAACCTGTAGAAGCAAAAATTATTTTAATGGTCATTTCTGATTGACCATGTATTTATGGCTGATCATCAGTTTGGTAATGTGTCAGTTATTGTCAGATGGATGAACAAATACTGTCCTACTTTGTGTGTGTTATTAAGTGTGTGTTCTACTTTGTGTGTTCTTAAAGTGTAGCAGAAGATCCTTCAAGGATTACCCACTAACTGGTTTTGCATAACACTCACCTGTTGATCTATATCTAAATATGCTTATAGCTTAGGGCATACAAGGTAAAATTGTAAAACAAGTAATGTGCCCTTGCATAGCTGATGCAAAATCTGATTCAACAAACACTACTGTTATTTCCAAATGGCACATTAGCAGAAGACCTAAAAGAACACTACTTGTCTGCTTGTACTGAAAGAAATATAGTACATTAATTACTTAACACAGAGTTAAAGTTATATAGAAAATCTATGGGGCAACATTCTAAGAGCGAAGCAATCATTATAAACATTCTATTGGTCGCAAGGCCTCCCATTTACAACTTCCCATAACTGTTCATTAAAAATAACCTTCACTCTCTTCCAGCTTTACAATGACTCTTACATTAATTCATTAATAAATAAATACGCAGAAGCCCAGCTACCATATGCCCTTTACATACTTAATAATTCAAACTGCTTCATTTTATCATCCTACATGTTACACAAACATAAACTACAAGCTTTAGTGTAGGTGAATATAATTGTGCATATACATTTAATTCCTGTGGCTTGTTGTTATGTAAAAAAAAAAAGTGAAACGAAAAAGTTAATTGAGTCATTTTAACAGTTTTTGTAAATTTTATATAATTTCCAAACTAGGTGCAGAAATAGTTTTTTGCAGTGAATTACAAATGCCTTTGTTTCCTAATCATTGCATTTTGAACTCACGACTAAATTGCAAAATTTAGGCTAAAATGCCTGATTTGAAAACAATCTCTTGCTCGGCTAAGTCAGTGGTTGGCTATTTTAGCTGGATTTTTGCTGTACAGTTTCCAATTCATCATTGCTTAGTAAATAAGTCATAAATAAGTCATAAAACAACATAGTATTTAACTAGTTCTCTAACAAGTGAAGTAAAGTCCCAAACAGTGGATAAGAACTTCCGATATTTCCTTAATTAAAAAAAAATATAGATATCACTTTTAATTAGTAACGTATACATTATTTCAGTCAAAAAAGAAAAACAAAGCAATATATCAATAAATGAATTAAGAAGAAGTGAAGTGAACATGTGAATTGTGACACACACAATTAAAAAGAACGGGAAACATTTTTGCATCCCTATACATCTCAGTAACAGTTTATAATACAGCAGCCAGTTACAAGGTTAAGATACAATTTCTAATTTGTTTAAATTTTGCAGATTGTGCAACACTTAAAATAGTAATTTGTCTCATTCTTGTTGGCTTTTGCATGTATATCTACTATGTTGCTTACTCGGATGTCACTAATTTTATTGGTGACACTATTTATCATTTCTTAGTAACTATTTCTCTACCATCCATTTCTGTACTTATGGTTTTGTTTTGCCTTGTTTTGTAATAGAAAATTGAATTTTGAAATATAACATTTATTTTAGCTAGTAGTGATATAATTGTACCACTTTCAGAAATTACCTTAGTTCTCCAATACATTTTCCCACTATGAGACTTTCATTTAATTACATTACTTTTTTTTATTTATGCATGCAAGGAATGCAGATATAATTACTTTAAATAGCAAATTTGCAAACCACCAGTGTAAAAGTGATCAGTGCAAAACCAAATATTTTTAAACAACTTAACTTATAGGTACACAGCACCCCACGGTTGCCTCCCAGTTAGCAACCACACAAACAGATATATACAAGATAGGATTTTTTGGGATCTCGCTGATGTGCCTAAAATAAAGGACAGAAAACGTAGTGCAATATTGTCTGGAACCAGTTATAAAACAAGATATTCCATTACACTCACAAATTCCAAGTGTTAAAAGCGTGTTAGGTGTGCCTCCCCACGATGTAGATGGGGGGTAATTGAGAATCCTCCTTCAATAATGACCGCAGGGTGCCCCGGTTACTAGGATGATCCAATGATCCAGCCACACCAAACAGCTCCCATGAAACGGTTTAATTGATAAATCAAATATGAAGGATTACAAAACTGCATAAAAACATAAAATTAAATAAAACATAAAAGTCCACAGGTCCTACGCGTTTCGTTCTATATATGAACTTCCTCAGGGACCAATTAATAAAATGCAATAATCAAAAAAACAATCTAACATTTCGCTTCAATTAACTGCTTTAAATAGGGCTAATCCCTTACAATCCATTGGTGGAAAGAGGTGGGCGTCTCTTCTTGGGACCTCCGTTATTTGCTCGTAGATTTTCTCTCATGTGTAGAACGTTACCAGCTTGATGAGCGTTCCGGTCCTATCTTCTAGCAACACTTCCGTGTTGGTACACGTGTTCCGCTTGCGTTCCAATTGATATGGCCGTGCATTCCAAACGGCAAGGATATGTAAAAGCTTACGAGCTCCCCCTCTGGTCGCCAGAGGAATTTATCACCAATACATCGAAATGAAAAGCCTATTAATGTGCAGTATCAATATATTTACATATTAAACGTCCTTTTAATCTGTATACATAAAAGATTCAAACATTTTAAAACAAGATGGGGCTCCCTATCTAAGTATCCCACTTGTTAATATAAAAACTTATAAACAACATAATCAAAAAAATATTTCACTCAGTCAGTTTTCTTGTGAAACTGTGATAAAGTGCCAATTATGTAAATTATTTACATTGTGTTATTAACATTACTATTTATCTATTAAAACACTTATTATCAAATGTATTTCACAGTTAATGCTAACAAAACATTAAATCAATAAATAAATAAATAAATAAATAAATGGGAGTGTAATGGAATATGCAGATATAATTATAGGATTAAGTCTGCCTTCACCAAAACCCTTGCCTTTACCCAGTTCCAGCTGGTGAAGTTAAAGATGATGACCTATTAGACTCCTGCCTACTCAATGCCATATAAACATAGCCACCCCTGATCCAACAAGACATTGGAGCAGCCTCCGTTGCCTTCACCATGTTTTCTAAAATGTTACATTTACATTAATATTAGACTTTTGCAAATAGGAGTAATATCTACTTATAGTGAATACAGCATATTCCCAACAGTGTGCACTGTAAAGATTAGCCCTAGGGTTCATTTACCATCCACACTTTTCAAGTTCTCCTAGGGTCAAAATACCCTGTCTGTCACTATGTGCCTTTGTGTGCCAAACCAGCAATAACCTGGTACATGAGATTCCTCCTCCAGTACCTAGTCTCCTGTTGCTTTAAATGATACATTATATAGTGTGTGCAAACGTATGCACATGTTCAATGATTTATGATTGAAATCCCCAAATGTCTTGTGTGCCTGTCACAACCTGTACTTCATTCTTTGTAAAACAAGAATCAATATAGCTATAAGAAGTAAATGGAGTCAAGAGGCGACTTATATGGTTTTGTTTTATTCGATAAATAAAAAGCTTTTCTCCGTAGATAGAAACGTGCATTGCTCTGCCGGTTACAGAGTTCTACTAGGAATTAGGTTAGACATGAGTTTTGTATGATGTACAGCTGTGTGGTTTGTCTCGAGCTTGCCTATCTTTTTAGAATTAAGAGTGGAGTTGCTAGCAAATAGTTTTTTTTGTAAAATTAAAGTAGATGGCATAAAGAAAAAAACAAACGATGAGTTTAAGATGCATTCTAGTAACTTTAGGGGTTTATTGACTTAAAACCAAACTGTAGTAGTTGTAAGCCAAATTTAAACTAAAACAGCCAAGCTATCACTCTAGCTGAATTTTTCTAAATCAGCTGATTGGCCTAAATTTTGCCATTTGATATTTAGTCAATAAACATGTGTGCTTGGAGTGTCTTGTACATCCATTGAGACTCACTATAATGTTTGCCTTTGAAAGCAATCGAGTCAAGAAAGAAGGATTATGAAATAATTAGTTAACAGTATAGAACTGTCAACACCAAAACATTTTTTCATCTTAAAAACCAACTCATGTTATTATCGTTTAGTTGTACTAAGTTAGAACTCATATACAGGCTTGCATTGTAATGAGCGCTCATTTTCCATTTAGTATTCTCATACATTGTTGTACTTTCACAGTGATAATTTCATTACAAACATTTCTATGTTGCGTCTTCTATGTTCTCTGGAAGCAATAAGAACAAAAAAAAACAACTAAAATTAAATATTCATGGCAGTCTATGTTATGACTTGACACAAAATGATACAGTATACATTTTTAATTTGATTTATCAGAGTGAGTGCTTGTTATCAATTTGAATAACAAGTATGTCTTTGCCACAGTTGGGCTTTTTTAAGAGACTCCCTCTCCTGCTGGTTAAAAAAACTCCTTGTACATCTCCATATATTGCCTTCATTGAATCAGATCCGTATTGGTGTCTGCTGAATGCAGATGTTCTAGTGCACAGGCCAAGGACGTTCAGTACGCACCAAAAAGAGAACCTTCTACATAGAGAAATGGCTTCACATCCTTTATGTAAGAGACAAAGAAAGTACAGCTGTATGAATATCTGTATTGTGCTTTTTAAGTATGCCTGCAAACACTTACTATGTAGGGAATTTAGATTGAGTGTTATGTTTATTAATATACAGTATATTGTAATTTAAAAACAAACAGAAAAATGTATTGTAGCATTAAATTTAAATGTGGAATGCATAGCTATCATATACATATTGACAAAGTCACATTGCTCAACAATGGGAGGTATGGTATCAGGATGGGGTGGATGATGGAGCCCCGAATGGGTGTCGCCAGGTTATGTCACTGGCGATAATATCCATAATGATCAGGTTTGCCCAAAAATGGTGCCTAATTTGCTGAGGGAGGACTGTCTGGGCTATCATGCAGTCCCCCCAGAACGGGAGCAACAGCGATCGCTGGCGGGGGAATGGCGTCGATCGGGTAAGTAGTATTAGGTATGTCCTAATAGGTATAGTAGCTAAATAGCTTTTATCCATAACCCCCAAAGTGTATTGCATATATAGTGGCACTCCATAGCAACCTACACACTGCCTTAAAAGGTTTATGATCCAAAAAAGAACAGATATTTTAAAGGATTATTAGGGTTAAGATTATTATTATTTTCATTTGAAAGATGTACCATTCTTATTAAAGCATTGCAGCCACAGGAGATAGCAGTATTGAATAAAAATTATGTACCAAAATAGGCAAACCACTGCAACCAACATCGGATCTGATGTCCTTTATGAGCTTAATCAATGAGGACAATGATCAAAAATAGTGTTGTAATTAGTGATGTTTTACATATCTGCATCACTATTTTGCCATTTATTAAAACATATGCACATTTGTTCCATAAATTGTACCAGTGCAATGTAAATGATTTACATTTATAGAATGCTGTGAATGGAGAAAGACTCCTATTTTTAAATCTGCTTAATAAATTAGCTTGGCGTATTAAGTCATAATTATTACTAAGTATGCTGACATATAATGTTTTAATATTTTTACCTATTGTCAGGTGCCTGTCCTGTGTGGAAAGTCCATATCAGTGCCATTGGTGTAAATATCGACATGTGTGTACTCATGATCCTGAAACATGCTCTTTTCAAGAAGGAAGGGTCAAGATGCCAGAGGTAAATATTGTTCTTTCAAATGATTTTAGTGACCAAGAACCCACTATATTAAATTATACGTTATTATTTCATTTGCAATAACTTCCCTTTTAAAAGTCTTAAAGTCCTTACTAGGGATATGCAGTATTTGGAGATAAGATAAAGGACATATCTATCTGAAGCAAATGTATGCAATATATTCTTGTATTTTCTATTAATACTTTGAAACACCTTATTATCATAGTTTAACATTACTTTTTCAATGTTATTGTCGTACTCAAAACTGATAACATCAATAACAGGAAATTTTTCTTAGTAATTGTGTAGGTATGTAAATCCATGAATCCAGCAGGGGCATAATTTGTTGTTATAGATACACAGAGCAGTCAAGTTACTGTTTCGTCTGTTATTTTAGATACTTTTTGTATTGGTAATTTTAATTGAACTCACCAGAACTCCAGTACTGAACAGTGAAAAGTTCTGGTTGTATCTTTCTACAACACGGAACACAAAATAAATAGAAAAGGCCTTGTTTAATGTATTTGGTTTTGTTTGTTACTGTAATTATTCTCTATTCTACTTTCTCCAATTTCAACAACAATAAACCTATATTAGTCAAATTTAAAAATAAATACATTTTAAATTGAATTGGTTTATTGGCTATTCAATATTTACATACAGATCATAGAGTAAACTTGAGTTACTAAATTATTATCATTTGATTATTTTTTTTAATTGTACTTGATATCTTCAGCTTAAAGGAACAGTCCATGTTCTATAGAGGTTACAGCCTGCTGCAGTGATTATGGTTCTAGGAGTCTCCTAGCACAATTCTATGATAAGAAGTCAAAGCATTCCATTTTAGCAACATTTGACAACCTACCTGAGTCTACCAGGTGTCTACTTTGTATCTCATCACCTTCTCCTACCGGAGAAGCTGAATGTCTCTGTAGAGAAAAGCATGGCTGATGCAGAACTGCTCATTAACAGCCAATCAGCACTGTTCTGGTTTGTTTTAAGCAATCTGGCCTCTATTGATGGGGAATACCCTGTTTGGATGCCTGGTGGATCCTGGGTACATTTTCAAACCATCTGGCATCTGACAACAGCGTGGTTATGGTACTTGGAGTGTTCCTTTAATAGACACTAGGAAGATGAGTCTATTAGGTGAAGCAGTTCATAAAAATGGTATCAAAAACAACATTTTTCTTAAAAGTCTATTTCCTAACGTATATGTTAGTTTTAGCACCACACATTCTTGCTTGACTTTTAAAACAGATTTTGTTTTCTAACCCTCACATCTACTGGCCTATTTAATCCGTCTTCTTGAATATATAAATGTTGGCTCAGGAAATAAATATGTCAGGTTGATAATGTCAAGCTCGCATCATATATATCGGGATATGCACATTTTCTTTCTCTTGCTGATGCTGCTTATTGGCACATGCCTGTTCACTATACATGATGAATTGGACATTGAAAAGGTCTTCTAAAAGTAACTGGCCTTTATGGCTGATCTGAATTGACTGGAAAACATAGCAGAATGCCGCAAGTTTATCATACTCACCGACAGGTTACTTTAGGAGTCCTGATCCTGTCACCAGTAAGAAAATGTCATCTGCGACACTTTGGCTTAGCTTTTCCCACCATAGTGCAAACGTTATTGGTAGAAAACAGAAATAGAAAAAAAAAGTAAATGTCAAGATTTATTCTCTTTCTTTTATAATTCTTTGGCAATAGCCACTTGTTTATTTTTTTTAAACTGTTCCTTCGACTCCATATGTGTATTGAGCTATAATGGGGAGTAAGCAATATTGCCAAGGCCTAAATGCTTATTATCTATGAGATAACAGCTCTGTTGTTCTCTGCTCTTGCCTACAATAATTCTCTGAGGAAGCTATTATTACTGTCATATAGGCTGCAGCACAAGTAAAGATAAGATGAGATTGGGGAACTTTCTCTTTAATTCTTTCTGTGTCTTTTAGTTTTTTCACCTGAACAAGTTGCCATGGAGACATGTTTATTGCCTTCCCCGGCCTCAGCAGATACATAATGGGTATTACTGTACTGTAGAGTCAGCTTTGCCCCTTCAATATTAGCATTAATCCTAATATTGGGTGTATTTTATTTGAATAACACATTTTTTTCTGCATTGTTCACTATCAGAGGCTTGTTTGGCTGGCATTTGTTTGAAGAATGGGAGTTGGCTGCTCAATTTTAATGAAATCTCTGAGGTATCCCTTTAAGAATTAGTTCCACTTCATCCTTAACAATGAGGTGGTTAAATGCTGTAAATGATTCCCTTGGGAAAATGAAAAGCTCCCTGTTGTTTAACAAGAAGAACATAAAAATTATTATTAGGCGCTTATATAAAAAAAAGGTATAAGCGCCTAATAACAAAATAGCATACTACACATTATTCTAACCCTGAATATGCATTAAGGTAATACAGCAAAACAAAGATGTAGATGCACTATACATAATTCTACATATACACTAAGTGTAAACACAAATCGACTGAAAGCTTAGTTAAATTATATTTTTATGGAGTACATGGAAATCAGAGGGAAATATACACCTGACTATTCAAAAATGAGCATATATCAAATAAATATGCACTCACATTTATCAGAGCAGCTTAGTGCTCATAACAGAAGGCATATATAGTCACAAATGGTGGATGTTTACTCCTCTGTTTCTCCACATGCAAACACAAACAAGAGCAATAGTGTAAAACTGCATTAAGGAGATATACAGGGTTATTCACTAAAGTGATAATTAAAAAAAAAATGTCTAATTTAAGGTCAGAGTAGCCAATCTGGAAGCATAGTTGATTTAGACAATGTTTCCATTTTCCTTTTGTTTCAGTCTGGACCTGCAGCAGTGTTTCAAGTCTCTGCCCTTTCTTGCAGATCTCACTTAGAGATTCCTTTATGTTCCCTTTCTCCACAATATATATTGGAAGTACGACCTTTGAGGAGATCCAAAAAGGGGGGTGTATGTTACCCTAAAACATACCAGCTGAAAAGTTTAGAGCCTATCCCTGAAAAGGCTCGTTACCATGTGAGTTTGCTAATTTACAGACAACTCTAAATTGTGGTTTAAACAACTCTGCACTATATATTTTCTATTGTGTTTTCTCTATATATGTCCAACTGAGTTGAACCACCCAATCAATACCAATAGGGTCGACTTTATCCTTAATTAGCGCTGCACTAATATCTCACGGAGTGGAGACGATTCTTTTATTTTCTATCCTCTCTGTGGGTTCTGTTTTGCTTTAATGTTTCCAGATCAGCTATTTTTACCTTGAATTTGAAATTCACTTTGAATTCTCACTTTAGTGAATAATTCTGATGGTAAATAATCCGACAAATGCCAACTTACATAATATAGAGCTACTCTGCTGCTTTAACAGGGTGCATTGTGGATATAATCCCACCAACGGATTTACTATAGGAAAATGGAGAACCAATAACGCTATATCTAGTGTTATATCCAGCAGGTGTAGAGAATGCATGGAATATATCCCTTCATTATCGAACCTCCTTGACTGTAAAATTATAGCCTTTCTGGCATAATCCTTGCTTATGATATGTATAAGATATGATATGTATAAGTAATATGTGTCCTGTGCAGATACGTAGATACGTAGAAAGACGATATAATGCAAAAAAAAGCAACCGTTTATGTCCAAAGAGAACATGACGATACTCTGGAAGACATTTATGCTTCAAGAGTTCTTTAACATGACAAAAAAGGGGGGGCGTGTCTGGCTTCCGGTGTGAGCAGCCGCATGGAGTAGGAGCTCCGGCGTTAAACCGTCCTGAAAGCTACAATTCAAGCTACCTAAAGCGATAACTCAACAGATTACCTTACCTTATCATAGCAGAACTTCGGTGTAAGAAATATGTCTTATCCCAAGCAGCCGAGAACTCGAGAATCGGCCAAAATAAAGAAAAAAGACCGCCAAGTACTTACCCAAGATGGCGGCGAGGAGACAGAAACTATGTCGGACGGAGCTTCCGATCAAGAATCCATCTCTTCCAAATATACGGACTCTCCAGTAACGGAGAAGAGCCTCCATAAAATGCTGCAAGAACTGAGAGCTACCATAAAAGCTGATTTCCAGCGTATCGACAAAGAATTGCGGAAAGAAATCACGAGCCTAGGTGACCGGACTAGCCACCTGGAGAATAAAACAGGAGACCTATGCAACGCCCATAACGAAGTTGTAGACAAGCTCCAATCACTATCAGATGAAAATGAAGCACTAAAACTGAAGCTGGCTGACCTGGAGGACAGATCCAGGCGGCAAAATATAAGATTCCGGGGTATTCCCGACGACATTTCCCACGATGCTCTCCCAGCGTATGTTCTTTCTATTTGCAAGGCCTTGGTCCCGGACTTACCAGACTCTGCTTGGGCCTATGATCGTATGCATAGACTCCCTCGACCGTCTCGTCTACCTCCTGAATCGCCCAGAGACGTGATAGTAAAATTTCATTATTATGTACATAAAGAATCCCTATTGTCAGCAGCGAGGAAAACGGCGAACCTTCCAGACCCACACTCTGCAATTGCTTTATTTGCGGACTTGTCTGCTGCCACCATGGCGAAGCGCAGAGAATTTATTACCATTACAAAAACTTTGCGGAATAATAATGTGAATTATAAATGGGGTTACCCTACAAAGTTGATCGTCTGGAGACAGGGATCAACCCGTATTTTCAGCGACCCTAAAGAAGGTATGAAAACTCTCTCCGAATGGGGACTATGGCGACCAACAGGAGAAAATCAAGTGGCACCCGGGGAGAGATCTCCGAAGAAAATCCAAAATGAGTGGCACATGGCAGGAGACCGAAACACAGCGAAATGAACTTTTACAGCTATCATGCACCACATATTTCGAGCAATATTGGTATAGTATTCCATTGTATGCTCCATAGAGGTCCCTATATTGTATGTGTACACCCACCTGGTAACTTAGTGCATATACCACGGCTAAGTCTTGCTATAGGACCATAGAAATAAGAGCAAAAGCGAATGTCAGTATTTTACACCCTGTCAATATGGTTACAACTTCCACCATTTATTTAGTTCTTGGTCGGAAATATTAATCACTTTGCAGGCCTTGGGTCTGAAGTTACCATCATGGGCTATGTCACACGTAGTGTTCCCTTAGAAGGCGTGCAGACGCTTAAGTCGACCCGCACCCTTGGCCATGCAGATGGTTCAACTTTAAACACAATGTTCATGTTTTATGTTTTATTTATACTGTTTATTCTTTTACTGCCGTGATTAATGTAGCATTGGCCCTTTCAATGTGCTTTATATGTGCACAGGTCGCACTACGACTCACGTGTCATAATCGTAGGCTCCGTCTGATATCCAGACTTCCATTTAAATTTTAATGTTTAGCTTCCGTGTATACTTTTGACCTAAATTAAAGCTAAGCTCGGTTATACAACCACCCTGACCAATACAACCTAACGATTATAACGACTCCGAACTAAGACCAAAATTAACTTGTTACTATGTACTGCAGTTGGACCCAGGTTTATTTATTTGTTGTGGCTACCAACCGTACTTTATTCGAATCACTTGTTATATTGATGTTTAATAGTGATGTTTCCTAACATGAGCAGGGCGCGACATACCCGCCATGATACTACCCGCTAGGAAAACACGTTCTCTCTTTTTCTGCTTTTGAGTTATATACCACCAGGGCGGTAGGAGCTCCACGTTCCCACGTTCCCACCAACTTTTCAGGTCACCTCTTGAGTGCATCTTTCGGTGCACTCTATATGACCCTCTCTCATCTCCTTCTGAAGGGAGATAATTGTATATACTTTTGTTTGCTGTTCCCCTTTATTTTTCCCCTCTCTCCCCCTCCCCCCGCAATTTCCACACTCCTGTACATGCTACCAATGGAAGATGCATTTATCATTATTGGCTTGCGAGGGAGGCACAAACGCATCCCGATCACTTCGCAAGGCGGTTTATCTGTAAAACAAACATCCACTCAAATTACAGTTCAATTTTCTCATTTGCCCATCGGACATTTCGGTCTTGTCTTTAGCACTTTCTCTATACTGTTGTTGTTATGACTCGTAATATAATGAAGATTATGTCCCTCAACGTTAAAGGGCTTAATAGCCCAAACAAGCGGCGGCAGGTATTACGAGACATGCATGCCTCTAATGCTGCAATCGTTTGCTTACAGGAAACTCACCTCCAAAAAAAAGGCCCGCCTAGGCTATACTCGCCACGTTACCCAACTGGGTTTCACGCACATGCACCAAACAAAACCAAGGGAGTTGCCATATTCTTCCACTCAGACTGGGCTTTCTCATTGTACAAGCAATATGTAGACCCAGCGGGTAGATTACTAATTTTAGTGGGTGAATTGAACGGAATAAAAGCTACAGTAGTATCCCTATATGCACCTAACGAAGCTCAATATCCTTTCTTAAAAAAAGCCTTTAATAAAATCTCCAAGCTTAAACAAGGACATTTAATAATTTGTGGTGACTTCAATTGCGCCTTAGATCCACAGTTGGACACCCAACGCACGCATAAAAAACCCCCCACCAAGGCATCTATACAGAATGGCAAACTATTTACCCACCTTCTACACACATCTGATTTATATGATGCCTGGAGAAATTTATATCCTACGGGCAGAGATTACTCCTATTTCTCACACGTCCACACAACTTACTCGCGTATAGACCTTTGTATCATAGACAAATCTACTCTACCACATCTAGTCAGCCAAACCATAGGCCAGCGCACCTGGTCCGACCATGCCCCAATTGAAACCACCATCGAGGTCCCGTACCCCGCCAAAGGTCGGGGAAAGTGGAGGTTAAACGAATCACTTTTAGACTGTCCGAATAACCTTAAAACAATTGCTGCTGAATTAGACCACTATTTTCAGACTAACTCTACCGAACACACCTCCGTTGAAACACAATGGCTTGCCCATAAAGCAGTCATTAGGGGTGCATTTATAAAACTGGGCTCAAAAAACAAAAAACGCATCCAAAACTCCATGATTAAACTTACCCAACAGCTGGAAACATTGGAAAAATCCAATAAAACTTCCCCCTCCAAGTCCATATCCAAACAAATAGCTCAAATACAAGAGGCCATTCATCATCTACATGCAGACGAATATATTAACCATGCTCGAAAATTGAAACAACATTTCTACCATATGGGTAATAAAGCCGGCAAATTGTTGGCGCGCCAATTAAAATCTAAGTACATCCAGACTAAAATTCCCTATATTACATCCAAAGACGGAGTGAAATTGTTTAATCCTAACGATATTGTTAACGAACTATCCCACTACTATGAAGACCTCTACAATCTGGGTAAACACACTGACACGCACACACCCACCATAGGAGAAATTAAGCATTTCTTAACAAATATAACTCTCCCGCATGTCACATCGCAGCAAAACGAGTTGCTGAGCACACCATTCACGACCGAAGAGGTTGAAACGGCTATCCGCTCCCTCCCCAAACATAAAGCCCCTGGCCCTGACGGCCTCTCCAATTATTATTACATCAAAATGGCATCACATCTGTCCCCTCACATTACAAACATGTTCAATGCAGTCCAAAAATCTGGGTCTTTCCCGCAAGAAATGCTGGAGGCATTCATCATAACTCTACCCAAACCAAACAAACCCCCTACGATCTGCAGTAACCTTCGGCCGATTTCACTCCTAAATGCTGATGTTAAATTATATGCCAAGATCATCGCTAACAGATTGAAACCTTTACTGCCCAATCTAGTCTCAGAAGAACAGGCAGGTTTCGTCCCAGGTAAACAGGTGGGAGATAACACCAGGTATTGTGTAGATATATTAGAATGGGCCATGAAGAAAAAAGTACAAGGCGTTTTTATGGCATTAGACGCTGAAAAAGCGTTCGATCGCCTAAATTGGTCATACATGGAAAGTACGCTATTGGCATTTCAATTCTCCAGCCCCTTCATTAATAGCATTAAAGCCCTATATTCAGCGCCCTCTGCCAAGGTGTTCAACACTGGTTTTCTTTCTCGTAGTTTTCCTATAACTAATGGGACTAGGCAAGGGTGCCCCCTTTCTCCCCACATTTTTATCCTATGCCTGGAACCACTGATCAGAGCGATCAAACAAGATCCCTTAATACCTGGCATATTCACACCAGCAGGTGAAAAGAAGGCTGCACTTTTCGCAGATGATATCATGTTATTTCTTACCAAACCGTCTCATTCAATTCCGCATGTTATAAACAAATTGCTAGAGTATGGCAAAATATCGTACTATAAGAACAATATAGTTAAAACACAAATTCTTCCCTTTAACCTGGATACACAGCTGTTACACACACTTCAAACCCAATATTCATTCGAATGGCGCAAAACTTCTATCTCCTACCTAGGTGTCAAAATAGCTCGAACAACGAAACAAACTATCCTAGAAAATCACGAAGTGGTACTAGCAAAAATCTCAAAACAAATTGCATCATGGGATGGGGCAAATGCCTCCTGGATTGGCAGAATTAACTCCCTAAAAATGATGGCTTTACCGCATATCCTATATTTATTCAGAACATTGCCTATAGCCCTTCCTAATGCCCTGCTAAAACGTTTTCAAATGACCTTAAATGCTCATGTATGGAAAAAAAAGCCCCCAAGGGTATCCTTCCGTTCCCTGTGGTACCCCATTAAAAAAGGTGGCCTTCAAATTCCTAACGTTAAAAACTACTATATAGCGTCTGCTCTGGCTCAAGGTATAGATATAATGACACTCAAGTCGACACCTGTCTGGCTAGATCTGGAAGTTAAATGTGGTACCTCACTCCCCCTGAGTTATAACTTATGGTCAATGACACATCCAACATCACCAACCATGCTGTCTACTACAACTTTTTTATTGAAATCATGGAGGTCTTGGGGCTCATTGCTGGGGCCCTGCACGGAGCTACTCTTCGCGGCTCCCTTGCAGGCGCTCACGGCTATCTCCCCAGACTTGCCACTATCACGTTGGATCTCCAGCGGTATTTCACATGTGTCTTCTTTATATACAAAGACAGGTTTAATGCCATTTCCTACCTTACAAAAACTCTTCCAGCTGCCACCAAAATACCTTTTTGTGTACTTACGTTTGAAACATATTCTGCAATCCAGATCCATCGAATACATCAACCCACGAGAGTGGAGCAGGCTAGGGCACTTGTGCTTCTTGGCCCGCCAAAGCACACCCTCTGTAAGATCCTTATCCTTTTGCTACTCGTCCCTATCATCCAATCCAAACGAGAACAAATTGCCATACATGGTCCGATGGGAACGAGACCTAGATGAAATATTTCCCCTATCCACTTGGGAAACCGCTATCACATACACTAAAAAATCTTCACAATGTGTTACTCACTGGGAAGCCTATTTCAAAATATTAATGAGGTGGTATTTGACTCCTTCCAGGTTAGGATTAATTTATCCAGGCTCAACCCCTAACTGTTGGAGATGTGCTGATCCCAATGGTACGTTGAAACATATATTTTGGGATTGTACAGCTCTACACACGTTTTGGGACTCAATACGACTTTTGATCAAATCAGTTAGTGGCCACAATATTCCACTCAAACCAGCCAATTATCTGCTCCATTTACTGCCTGATTTAGGCGACCTCTCATCAAAAGCAGCGGTATTAAACATTTTGGTAGCAGCAAAAATTAGCATAGCCACTCATTGGAAAAGTGTAAAATGTCCCATAGTTCAGGAGGTAATAACCAAAGTCAACTCCATTTATGTCTTTGAAAAAAAATGGGCAATGGGAAAAAACATGAATTCCTTTAATGCAATGTGGTATAACTGGGAAGCCATTGGTAATCCGTACTCGTTTACGGACATCACTTAATTTACGGACATCACTTAATTTACGGACTTAACTTAATTTCTAGTATTAGAGTGTTATTTCATTTTATTCACCAGAGGTACAAAGGTTGTATGATGCAGGCTGAACCCCTGCATAGTAAAAAAGGTTTTGTAAATTTCTATGCTTAACAGTTGCCCTACATGTTTACTGTGATGTTTCACTCACTCCTTAATTCTACAAGGATTCCTTATCCCTTATATAAATCGGCTCCACACATAAAATTTAAACCAGTATCTTGACACTCTTACCTGATTGAGAACCACTTGCAGATCTTCTTTAACGTGAGCCATAAAAGAGCAAGGTATAATGTATAATGCTAATCTATTGATGTTGAAATATGCTATTGTACTGTCATGGCGGAAATGTGATCGATTATATGATTGCTTATATGATTGCTTATATGTCTCTTTCCCTCCCTTATCTATACATCTGTAAATCTGTGATTTGAGAACAATGTGCTTCACTGTGTGTATTTTGCTACATCTATTGCCCCCCCTCCCCCCCCTTTTTTCCTTTCTGTATCCCCCCCCCTACTAGTATTTTTGTATGAAAAATTCTTCAATAAAAATCATACATTGAAAAAAAAAAAAAAACATGACAAAAAAAACCAAAAAACAATAATAGAGGTAAATTTATATGATACTAAAAAAGAAAATACAGGTTGCTTTTTATGATACCAAAACTATTCTGTTAAAGATATTTTTTTAAATTCTGCAAGTTATTCTTACTGGTGTCAGTGAGAGCAGGATTCGTATATGGCAAAGGATGGTTTGTTGTAAACAAGCTTTTAGACCACAATTTTAACCCCTTAAGGACCACACTTCTGGAATAAAAAGGAATCATGGCATGTCACACATGTCATGTGTCCTTAAGGGGTTAAAAGCTGGACTGTTCAGTGAAATGAACATAAAATGCTTGCGCGGTCTTTGTGTTGTACATATATGTGTATTTCTAGGTGCCAAGAGGACATTTAATAGCTGTGACCAAACGCTTTTGTAAAGTATTGGTTTTCCCTACTCTAATACAAGCATTGAGGCAGTCCTATTTTAAAAAGGGCACCAGAGGGCGAAAGTTTTCCATTCTTTTCATGGATTATATAGGTAAATAGATAATGCATTCAAGCATGGATAACAATTATTTGAAATAATTATATGACTTAAATTCTTCCCCATTCCAAATGTATGGACAGAGAGACACACACACACTGCTTCCTACATAGTCAAGAAAAATAATGAATTTAGAATTTCAGACAATTCTCAGTAGTGAATACCCTAGTTCTTGCCATAAACTGACTTAAAATTACGATTTATTCATGTATCAAAGAAAAATGTATGGGAATTAATAATAATAAGAAAAACATCCAGGTTGAATTGAAGTTAACACAAGACTTAGTACACAGGATACATGTTGTGCATATGCCATTTTGATTTAAGGGTCATCTACATATTGCCCTTTAAGCTAAATTAAAGACATACAGGTGCACGTCAGGCAACCCCCCACTAAGAAATCATGTTATCAGGTTTGTGACAAGGCATTCCTGCTGTGACCTGCTAGGTTATTTTCCTTCTAATGCCAGGAAACATCCAACTGAGGTTCTAAAAATGTTTTTGTGTTCCTCAGAGAACGAGGTGCCAGTATAAGACCTTTTATGTTTATTTTTTTTTTTACTATGTGCAAGCTTATCCAGGCAGCTTTCTACAAGAGCCATGTGTTGTTGTTATGGAAACCTGTAGACTTCCTGCTGTGTTAACGGAAGAGAAAATGGATGGCTAATAGTGTAAGGTAGTGCCTGCTCTTAGAGAATAAAGATATATTAGAATGATACAGAAGGAAAGGTTAGATTTTAAACAGGATTACACATTTTAAAGCTTTACAAAAATGATTTGTGAATAGTACGCAGAAATGATAATAAATATAAAAAACCAACCCAGCACATACGCGTGTGTTTAGGTATAAATATTGTATTGAGTACAAGCAGACTATTTGGTGCTTTAATAGAGATAATGTTTTACAGATATTATAGAAAGTTTAAAATAACACATAGTAGTACTGAAGGGGTTTGCAGGGGAAAGGACATCTTATTGGGAGGAAAAATATATGTTTGGAAATGATGGCTTATTTTGGATTCAATATGGCAAATTTGGGATTATTTATGGCTAATTTTGAATTATTTATGGGAGATTTCTTGAATGCACGGGTATGGGCTTTCCTGGAAATGTGGAATATGGGAGAGAGCCTTAGTGATCTAAGGAATCCCAGAGGACAGATACCGCAACAGAAAATTCTTTGAAATGAGGAGAGTGAGAAAGTAATGAGAAGAGATCAGGGTTGCTGGTGCTGGTTAAAACATAACGAGTATTTGGAGAACGCAGAAATATAGAGATGTTCATTGTTATTTAGAGCTTGGTAGGCAATGATGAGGACTTTTCATTGTGAAATGATGGAGATCCAGACTTCATCAACAATTGATTTGGTAACAGGTATGTCATTTTTGTGAAATCAAGATAGCCTTTTGTCTATCTAACTGTGTGGGCCACTGGTAGACTCAAAGATCAACTTCTTCTTGATTTTCTGATAACTTTTATGAAGCAAGCTCATAACTTCTCATAAGCTTTATGAAGCAAGCAAAAACTTACAATTATTTTTCTTTTGTCCTTTTAAAGTTAATTGTATGTTTGTGAAGGACACTTTATCCACCAAAACACTATTTGTTGTCTATATGTGTGCACAGTTTTGGCTATAATGTTTGCATTAGAAACATTGCATAGAATATCCTATTGTTCAGTGTTAATCTCTTAAAGGGACACTATAGTCACCTGAACAACTTTCGCTTAATGAAGCAGTTTTGGTGTATAGAACATGCCCCTGCAGCCTCACTGCTCAATCCTCTGCCATTTAGGAGTTAAATCCCTTTGTTTATGAACCCTAGTCACACCTCCCTGCATGTGACTTGCACAGCCTTCCATAAACACTTCCTGTAAAGAGAGCCCTATTTAGGCTTTCTTTATTGCAAGTTCTGTTTAATTAAGATTTTCGTATCCCCTGCTATGTTAATAGCTCTCTAGACCCTGCAAGAGCCTCCTGTATGTGATCAAAGTTCAATTTAGAGATTGAGATACAATTATTTAAGGTAAATTACATCTGTTTGAAAGTGAAAACAATTTTTTTTTTCATGCAGGCTCTGTCGATCATAGCCAGGGGAGGTGTGGCTAGGGCTGCATAAACAGAAACAAAGTGATTTAACTCCTAAATGACAGTGAATTGAGGAGTTAAATTGCAGGGGAATGATCTATACACTAAAACTGCTTTATTTAGCTAAAGTAATTTAGGTGACTATAGAGTTCCTTTAAGTGTTTACATTGTATAAATTAATTAATTTGTGTGATTTGTTGTATCTCTCTGTGCTCTTTATGATGCTGTGTCTTCAGTTAGTGCCTTGTGTGTTGCAGTTTATGTCTTCATTTAAAGCGAATGCTTTTTATTCATTATATTTTGTTTGATTAGTCAATGCTGTTCTTTTGGTTTCCATAGCAATGAGTCAGAAGCAGTAAGTAGATGCCCTCCTCCTTTTACTGTATTCTATTATAAAGATGTAACTGAATGCTATATCCAGTTGGTTACAACAACAATAGAGGGAACATTGAGAGTCTCCAATCACCTTCTCTCCCAGCACACATTTCTATATTCATTGTTTTAATCTATTCACCTGATCCAGCACTTTTAGTGTGCATTGCTATAGTGTGCTGCTATTAATAGAGATACCATAGTTGTGGTTGTCTTCATAATAGTTTGTTTTTGCATTCCACAAATCATTTTTAATAATGATAGAAGGTATGTATTTAACCCCTTAATGACCAAACTTCTGGAATAAAAGGGAATCATGACATGTTACACATGTCATGTGTCCTTAAGGGGTTAAAGGTGATTTTATAACGGTTAAGGCAACATGCATACATTATTTCGCTAATGAACTGTATAGAAACATGTCGTATTACAATGAAAAGGAACACAGACATGTTAGCTAGGAGATTTAACTATTGATATACCTTAAATTGTAAAAGATTATGGCCTGTGAGGTCAAAGCTGAATACATTTGCTATAGAAAAATTGAAATTCAATTCAAGATTTTATGAGGTGCATTATAAATATTGAGCAAAACATACTAACAAAATATTACAGGGCATTTCTGCTTATAAGAGTGTTTTGGCAGCACACTTTATGGAGAGTCCTGATTGGCTGCCTTTCATCCTCAAACAGCGCTTGGTTATATCATATGCCAATTACATCATGGGCAAGCCCTCCATCTGAGTGGTCTTTCTCATCTCTCATTATTTTTCTGTGGTGTGAGGGATCAATATACAAAGTCCGAGCTCTAGCCCTTTTCCCCATTCCTTTGTCCAATTGAATAGAGTAGTAATAAAAACATTGTACATGGAGGTCTCTTGGCTTACAATCACACTCACATAAGGACCAGCGGATTCCAGTACTAATTAGCCTGCCTCAGACTTCCCAGCATGCAATACAATCATCAGTCTCTTGCTGGCAAATCAGCCTTCGTAAGGACTAATGGGAAACTCATGATCATGTCAGAAATGGAAAAGATGACTAGGCAATCTATTTTCACATGAGAGGAAGATTATGATGTGAATTTCTGACATGCCAGGAATATAAGGAATATAATGGTGGCACCAAGAAAGCAGGACTTGAGGTAAGTATAGCTTCTTCTACCTTCCTTCTCCGAGGCATCACCATCTAATATACGTTTCCCAAACAGTTTGCCTGCTTTAAATAAGATAGTGGTGCTCTATCTATCTATCTATCGATCTATCGATCTATCTCTCGCAATCCTTTTAGACCTATTAACACTCCATTTGTTACAGATTTGTTTATATTATCCAGTTTGTCTTACATTTAGTCTTGTTAATATCAGTGGGCATGAAGAGCTGATGAAGATAGCAAGGTGCTGATTAAAAGCTGGCTCTCATGGATGGTATGACTGCGGACAAGCATCCATGATTAATTTCTGTACAACCCACTGAGTCAGACAACACTACTGCTGGTTTTTCTGTTAAACCACAGGGGTTCTTGTGCTGTCAGAGAAAGTTTAAAGGTAACTCGAGAATTTTATTGTTCCAAAAAATATTTTTTTTAGGACACAGCATCTCTCAATTGATGATTCTAACAAATGATACATTATAAGCAATTAAATAGATCATCCATATTGAAAGAATAAGGAATCAAAGGAAGCTGAAGAACAAAGATGCAGACCTGTGGGTGAAATAGGCCTGCCATATGGTATAATAGAGAACACTATCAGAGAGAAAAAAAAGCACAGCAAGGACATTTAGCAAAGGTGTCTTCTTCATACATTTATCTTTTAAAAGTAGAATCAGCTATGATTTATTGGATAAAATAATGCGAGAGTGCATTACAGAAAGTGCTGTTAAGGACATGAAAGACTACCAAGCGCTCTCATGAAGTTACGTCTCTTATGCTGAGTCCGTCTAAGAATGAGCAGTATTGGTTCTGATGAAAAGAACATTGTAAGAAAATTATTTCAACTTTGTTATACCAAAAAAAGCATCACAGGGAAAATTGAACACAAAGAATAAAAATCAGCAAGGAAATATTCCAGATCCCCATGTGCGTATCATCTTATTAGACAGAATATATTATCCTTTGCTTGTATAATGTAGGACTATTTATTAGCTACAGTGATTGGTAAAAGCAAATGTCCAGCATTTAAAATGTTTCTTCAATGATATGGTTTATATAAAAAGAACATAAAACATTTTGTTGTGTATTTGGGCTATCCAGCATATCCAGGTATGATGCACACATCATTAAAGGAACACTCTAATGTTCAGAATACAAGCACATATTCTGTAAATTTTAGGTGTTTCTAACTATTTAGATGATAGCCCTCCCCCATATCCCCATACAGAAGCATAAGGGGATATTGCACATGTGTGGCATTTGCAGCTCTGCACCAATCAGCATCTCATCATAGAGATGCATTGGATCAAGCTCTATGTGGATCATTACGCGTCTTCATGCAGAGTGTGGAGATGCCGACCGTCGGTTTTTCAGGATTGTACCAGGAAGCTCCTCTAGTGGCTGCCTGAGTGACAGCCACTACAGGCAGTTTTAGGCCCAAATGTAAATACTGCCTTTTCACAGAAAAGGCAGTGTTTAGAATTGTTAACTTGCAGGAACAGACTATAAGCACTAGAACCACTACAATAAGCTGCAGTGGTTCTTGTGCTATTAGCTATAAGTGTTAATAACTGAATGTAGAAAACCTAAAGGAATATGTTTCATTCGATTGAGTGAAACATTTGTCATTCTCATGAGGATCCAGGCCCAGACTGGCCATCGGGCAAACCAGGCAAATGGCCCAGGATGGCCACAGGCCGAAGCTGGCAGGGGAGATAAAAAAAATCTCCCCTGCCAGCTCAAGCACAGCAGATTGGCCCCAAGAGAGGGTCTGAACAGCTCCGTTCCCTCATGGTCCAGAAGGGAATTTGGTTACGGAGCAAAGGGCCTCCAGGCTGCACGCAGGGCAACCCTCTTTCGATCTCCGATATTTTCAGAGTGTTGCCGTGGTAACCCGTGGCAAAACTCTGAAACTCCAGCTCTCACGAGAGAAAGGCATGGTCTGTACCCTGCAGAGGTACAGACCACATCACTAGTCGACTGGATCACCAGGGATTATCAGCAGCATGCTCTCTCTCCCTTTGCAAGGTAATAAGGGGAAAAGGGAGTAAATGTGTAATTTTTTTAAATTTGAATTTAAATAATGAAATAAGCAAATTAATTATTCTATCCTATCCAGCCCTTATATACATAAATTTTACCTAACCCCTTACAGACTACACCCAAAATACACCACCTATATACACACTGCACCTACACACTACACACACTATACACCATATATGCACGCTACCACACTACACCCTCTGCACCTACACACTACAACTGTTATATACACACACACTACACCCGCTGCACCTGTACCCCCTGCACCTACATACTACACACCCTGCATCTACACACTATACCCCCTCTACATACACACTACACACACCAAATACACCCTACACTCTATACTCCCCATAAACACACACATTACACTTCCTGCATACACAAATGTAAATGCACTACACACTCTATACCCCCTATAAACACCCTACCACTGCACTCATACTATGCCCATATACACCTTCTGTGCACCCATTGTACCCCTATGCACACACTACATTATTACCACACCAATACACACATGTGCACAACACCTATACGCATACACACAATGTCATCCCCTGCAGCTCCTAGATACACAGAATACAGCCCTTACATGCAAACGCAACATACCACTATGCACACACATCCTAAGGCCCTATAAACACACACATACCCCTGCCCCCCCCCCCCCTAAAAAAAACCCACACCTATACGCTACAGGTCCTAGCTACATATTATACACCACAAACAGACCCCTTTACACTCTACAGCATAAACAATCTCCTCTACACACATGCAATCACATAAAAAAACATCCAAACACATACAACACCGCAGGGAGCATCCCCACACGTGCAAAACACACTTTAACAATACTTTTGCACTTTCGTTCTCTGGTACCTGATATAGAAATTTACGATGAAAAAATCATCTAAGAGATAACCAGAGGCTTCAAATTAGATGTACGAGCACTCGGGAGAACCGATAATAAAACCACAGACTTACTCCTTTGTAGTTGAAATATCATCTCATCTTTTAATTGGGAGAGCATTGCATATATAAAATGCCATTAGTCCACTGCGCATGTGTACACGAAAACAAGCAACAGTTACTTAAAAGTCTTATCTAAGCTATGCTAGAATACCAAGGGTTAACAAAAGTAACTTTTCAGACTGCTGATAGAAGCAGAAATGAAGGAATTAACTTTGAACCCTTTCAGATGTGGAAGGAATCAACTACGGCAAAGGTTTTAACCCTTTATTTACATCTATGATATACCCACTATTTGGGACAACTGAGACAAATCACTAGTACATTTTCTCCATCAGAGAGCACTGAATGCTCTGGAGGGGAATCACACTAACATATCAATTGGGAGGGCAGTGGGTGCTTGTCGTTGGTGGCGACATAACACGCCACATTTCTGGCCCACCCTTGCTAGTGGGCTGCTCTGCCTTTAACTGCCCTGGCTGAATTTTTGTCCCAGTCCAGCCCTGTGGGTATCTACATATGTACTAAAGTAACAAACTTTGCAGATTAATTAAACTAATTGTATAATATCTAATTGATTATTGGTTGTAGTTGGATTGAACAACAAATGTATTGCAGGTGTCGTATTAAGTGTAAATAAAGTTAGATATCAATTACAACCAAAATACTAGTTGTAATTTGCTTACATGAAGATATTAATTACATATATGTTGTACATATCTATGTGTCTGTGTACTAGAAGATAAGTATGTATACAGGGAGTGCAGAATTATTAGGCAAATGAGTATTTTGACCACATCATCCTCTTTATGCATGTTGTCTTACTCCAAGCTGTATAGGCTCGAAAGCCTACTACCAATTAAGCATATTAGGTGATGTGCATCTCTGTAAGGAGAAGGGGTGTGGTCTAATGACATCAACACCCTATATCAGGTGTGCATAATTATTAGGCAACTTCCTTTCCTTTGGCAAAATGGGTCAAAAGAAGGACTTGACAGGCCCAGAAAAGTAAAAAATAGTGAGATATCTTGCAGAGGGATGCAGCACTCTTAAAATTGCAAAGCTTCTGAAGCGTGATCATCGAACAATCAAGCGTTTCATTCAAAATAGTCAACAGGGTCGCAAGAAGCGTGTGGAGAAACCAAGGCGCAAAATAACTGCCCATGAACTGAGAAAAGTCAAGCGTGCAGCTGCCAAGATGCCACTTGCCACCAGTTTGGCCATATTTCAGAGCTGCAACATCACTGGAGTGCCCAAAAGCACAAGGTGTGCAATACTCAGAGACATGGCCAAGGTAAGAAAGGCTGAAAGACGACCACCACTGAACAAGACACTCAAGCTGAAACGTCAAGACTGGGCCAAGAAATATCTCAAGACTGATTTTTCTAAGGTTTTATGGACTGATGAAATGAGAGTGAGTCTTGATGGGCCAGATGGATGGGCCCGTGGCTGGATTGGTAAAGGGCAGAGAGCTCCAGTCCGACTCAGACGCCAGCAAGGTGGAGGTGGAGTACTGGTTTGGGCTGGTATCATCAAAGATGAGCTTGTGGGGCCTTTTCGGGTTGAGGATGGAGTCAAGCTCAACTCCCAGTCCTACTGCCAGTTTCTGGAAGACACTTTCTTCAAGCAGTGGTACAGGAAGAAGTCTGCATCCTTCAAGAAAAACATGATTTTCATGCAGGACAATGCTCCATCACACGCGTCCAAGTACTCCACAGCGTGGCTGGCAAGAAAGGGTATAAAAGAAGAAAATCTAATGACATGGCCTCCTTGTTCATCTGATCTGGACCCCATTGAGAACCTGTGGTCCATCATCAAATGTGAGATTTACAAGGAGGGAAAACAGTACACCTCTCTGAACAGTGTCTGGGAGGCTGTGGTTGCTTCTGCACGCAATGTTGATGGTGAACAGATCAAAACACTGACAGAATCCATGGATGGCAGGCTTTTGAGTGTCCTTGCAAAGAAAGGTGGCTATATTGGTCACTGATTTGTTTTTGTTATGTTTTTGAATGTCAGAAATGTATATTTGTGAATGTTGAGATGTTATATTGGTTTCACTGGTAAAAATAAATAATTGAAATGGGTATATATTTGTTTTTTGTTAAGTTGCCTAATAATTATGCACAGTAATAGTCACCTGCACACACAGATATCCCCCTAAAATAGCTAAAACTAAAAACAAACTTAAAACTACTTCCAAAAATATTCAGCTTTGATATTAATGAGTTTTTTGGGTTCATTGAGAACATGGTTGTTGTTCAATAATAAAATTAATCCTCAAAAATACAACTTGCCTAATAATTCTGCACTCCCTGTATATTACAAACACAGATAAACGGATGGGTAAATGGATAGACACATAAATCCATAACATAGATCAGGGGTAGGAAACCTTTGACCCCCCCAGATGTTGTGGACTACTTCCCCCATACTGCTCTTACACCCATAATGCTGGCAAAGCATCATGGGAGGTGTAGTCCAAAACATCTGGAGTGCCAAAGGTTGCCAATCCCTGACATAGATATAGGAGATAGAAAGCATAGATATACAGTTAGATGATATATAGATAATATATAGATATACATAGATAGACTAAGGTAAAATCAGTTTTCATTACGTTGAAATACATGGTGGCTATCAATCTGCCACATTTGCCGTAGTGCCTTAGAAAGGCTTCTACAATATAGTTCTGAAATATTTTACATGACATGCATTATTCTCTACAGATCAGATGCTGGATATGTTGCCATTCAATTATAGTTCCTTCAGATCACACTTGTCATAAATTATATATATTTTCTGTAGCTGAAGCACCTACTCATAGCATTTCTGCATCTACAAACATGGGATTTGTGTGCAGTCTATCAATATAATGGCATCGTAAAGTTTTGGAACAGAGATAAATTATATGGGACATTCTGCATTTGTTGGCCAGTTGCATATCATCATGGTTTGATTGCTTGTAACGGTTATGTAAATATGTGTAGAAATTTATGAGGCTTGGAAGTCTGCCTGGATCACATCGACCTGTCCTGCTTTACAACTTAATGACATGTCTGATTCCTTTTCTTGGATACTTGTATATGACTAAATGGCGACATAAATTGATGGTATATTACTGTAAATATACAGAGAAAGTTATTCTGTGGACACTTTAAATAGCACTCAAAGGTTGTTGAAGATGATTTATGTTAATAAAATCAATGTGGTCTAGGTGGTAGAGATTGGGTGTGTACTAAACACAGAGAAGACTTCCATTTGTATGAAAACACATACAACACTGAAGAGAAAGCTAGCTGGATTAACTAAACACTCAAGGAACAGCTAGTTACACAATGTGTAAGCATCAAGAGAAAGCTAGTGTTACAACTAGAATTAGATGGACTACACAAAACATAATTCATGAGCCACGGTGAGGAAGAAATTCCCATACACACCAATATTTACAGGGGGTTTCCAGACTGAATCTTTGCCCTAATGTAAAGACAAAATATAAGGTGGTTAGCAAGCTGGATCAACTTCACAGAGTAGCCATAAATATTGGCTACTGAGGAAATACAAGTGGACACCAAGGGCACTAGAAATAGCTAAGCAAAAGCACTTTCAACCAGACTGAGCAGATACACCAGAAAAGCAGAGGCTAGGAGAATATTTGCCCCATGTATCAAAGACTCATCCAAGGTCTATGCACAGCTGCAGGGTAACCACAACATATCCACCCACCCAGAGCAGAGACTGAACTGCACTGGAAGAATATCTGGGAGAAAGAAGCATTACATAACACCAAGACCCAGTGACTACAACCTGAAAGCAGGCCCCTGCATGCTCTCAGAACATGAACCATTACAGTGGGAGATATCCAACAACAAGTAGTTCAAATAAAGAGTTGGATAGCCCCAACACCTGACATAATCCACACTTAATAAAAAAAAACTAAAATTTCTGCATTAACACCTCAAAGCAAAAAGTAAACCAGTTACTAGCAACAGGCTCCTGCCCTGACTGGCTAACACTAGGTAGAACAATATTGGTTATGAGGACAATCACAAGGGAACAACACCATCCAGCAACCAACCAATCCCCTGCCTTCCCACAACATGGAAGGTCCCGTCAGTGATCAAAGCCTCAAAGATCGATGATCAAATAAGTCAATACATGAGCAATATTCTTAAGGGGACTGGAAGCAACACCAGAGGATTAAAACTCAATGTCACACACACAGAGTGACAGACAAACAAGCAAGTACTGTCCAACCAACCTGACATTGTGGTGGTAGACTGCAGTGGTGGTGGATGGGACAATACCCAGTGACCATAACATCAAGAAGAAGGAACATGAGAAGGTGGACTAAGGAGGAAAAGAGGAGCTAAAAAAGATGTGGAAAGTGAAGGCAGTAGTAGTCCCAGTTGTGATAGGAGCACTGTGACTCCCAAGTTAGGTGAGTGAATTTAGCAGATTCCAGATGAGACCTGAGATCTGATCTGAGATCGCTGTCCAGAAGAGTGCAGTTCTAGAAACAGTTGAGATACTTTGCAGACCCTTCAGACTCTGGGTCTCTGGTAGAGGACCAGAGAATGAGAAATACAAAAAACTTATCACCCAGAGGGGTGTGAAAATCTATTTTATATATATATATATATATATATATATATATATATATATATATATTATTTATACATAATGTCCAAGTGCTCGTGTCTTTAAAGGGTAACTGTTATGAGAAATACAACTTAATTTCAAATGTTAGAGAATCAACTTTCATCTATATATTGTGATAGCAGAATTGTTAGCAAATATCTAGATGTTTCTAAAGTCAGAGGTTATAAAAAAGGCTCTTTCCCTTTCCTGAGCCGATCCTCTGTCATTTATCACAGAGATAAGATGGCAGCGCTCTGCGCGTCTGTTGTCAGGGAATCCCTCCTCTGGGCGTCTTTCCTTCTTGAATTCAGCCCAAGGAAAAGCAATTCATTTAAAGGGAAGTAGGGAGAAGGGGCAGGGTCTGTGTGATGGCAACTTGGAGAAGGAGTCAGAATAATGTATTGCAGTAGCTTTGGACAAACAACCTGATAATGGAGCAAAAACAGATAAGCATTATTAACATAGAACCGATGTAAAGTGTTAGGTACTTTATCCTGCTATGAAAGCAAATCTGTGACTCCCAAACAGAGGTAAGCAGGAGAGGTGTGTCTTACAGCAAGTTTAACACCCATTGAAACATGACGCTACCAGCAGGAGATAATAATAGGTAATAATAATGCATTAGAAATATGAGCTTTTAGTAGTATTAAGGGAAGAAACACTTAATTGTAAGTTAGTGAAGACATGTAGTTACAAAATGCAAACCTATATCTGTGATGACCAGTTCACTGTAAGGAGAACCAACATGATCAGGGTTTTGAAGGAGATGAAGACCATTGGCAGGCTTGCAACAAATAAAGAAAAAAGCAAGTGTGATCAATGCCCATCTAATTCCTTTTAATATCAGAGATTTTGATTACTAACTTCAAGCTTTGAGAATTTAATAGGTTGAACGTGTGTGACAGGTGATAAAAGGCAAGTACAAGATAATATCATACAAATATGTATTACATTCCCTCTAAAGCAACTTTTGGAAAGTAGAATAAAAATTATAATTGTTGTGTATTATTTTTGTAGCAGTTATATAAAACATAACTCAAATTCCCGACATGATAAGTACGGCTGTACTATACTATCATGTAATTATCATTAGAGTTTGAAGTCAATGCTGGCTCATACCCCTTTGATCTCTAAGGGTACATTAGGAATGGACCACGGATTTGTCATGCTCAAATCATCTAAAGCAATTACCCACAACATTTAATTAGCAGTACCTTAGGTAATCACATATAGAATGTTACAAAATGTACTTCTGAGTGATGCTTGGCTTTTTAATTATCTTTAACAAAATTTTAGACATTTTTATATGCAAGTAAGTCTAACTTGAAATCAAAGCATTTAAATGAAGCACATTGATGCAAGTATTATGATTATACGTAGCAATAAGTGGATTAAAAAGCACAAAACCAGTCTTCATAAAATAGATGAAATTATTTCAAATGGCTAGTGTCAAAAGAGCAAGAGTGCTATGCACAGATTACAGAAAAACCAAACACACGGGAGATGTATTTCGGACACGCATTTGGAATTTATATAATTAACATGCAATCAAGCAGTTGTAGATGTATTACTGGGTTATATATTATACTGCAAACCCCAGTGGGGATTATTTACCAAAATGGGAAATTGCAAATTCTAGGCAAAAATAACTGACCTGGAAAAATAGATGGGTTGCCTAAAATGGAAAATGATCTTGTCTATCCTAAACAATTCCCCTGTTGGACCCTATGGGTAGGTGGATGACATAAGCAGATTCAAGAGTCTATTAATTAATCTGGAATTTGTGAAATAGTGAGAATTTTTCTTTTGCTAAATTGTTTGTCATTGGAGAACAAATTTTTTAATAAACTGATTTGGAAATGTCTTTCCAACTCAGATGTTTACATAACTTTTACAGTTGACTCTCAACTCACATGCTTATTATTATAGGACAATTAGTTTTCTAGTCTGTTCTGTATGAATCTACACTGCGCGCCAATGTAGAGACAAGCAGCTCTTTACTAGAACTTGCAACGCTTGACATTTTTCAAACTAAACCAATCTAGAAAGTTGACCATGACAAAACATATCAATAAAATTGAGTACTATTCAACAATTTTATTTAAGTAGGATCTTAGAACCATCAATGCCATTATGTGAAAGCAAAAAGGGGAAACATTATAAAGATGATTGGCAGGAAACCAGCACAAACATATATTTATACACTAGCGGATTTTATTTTATTGAAACATTTTACTTCCATTGAGTTGTGCTGTTTATAAAATGTACAAGAAGAAAAAGCGATTGTAGTTTACTGTAGTGAATATATCTTTACAACTTTGAAAATGCTATATCATTTTTAAACTAGCCACATAAACTAGGCAACACACATCATAATGTAACTTATTGTAAGTACTCTGAGTTCATACTCAGCTCAGTTTGATATGAGTTGCTGACATTTATCTGCCATGCATCCAGTCACGGTCCTCTTATGATATTATTTCTCCTTAAAATAGTTTTGAAATACTATGCAGCTATCCATGCACAAGCAGCTTTCGTGTACATATGCCCCTTCAATCTCACTGCTCCATTCTCTGCTATTTAGGAGTGATATAATTTTTGTTTCTGTTTAGGCAGCCTTAGCCACACCTCCCCTAGCTGTGACTGACACCGCCTTCATGAAAAGAGGTTTTATTTATTTACAATCATATCTGACAGTACAGTGTGTACAATGTCATGTTCTATTAATTGAACTTTATTTACATGAATGAGGTCCCTGCAGGCTCTAGCATGCTATTAACAAAGCAGGAGATAAGACATTCTAAATTAAACAGACTGTGTAATAAAGGAAGTGTAAACATTACATCTCACTTTAAAGGGTGTAGGGAGACTGTGTACATCTTTGTTCATCACATGCATAAAGAAAGTGACTTAACTCCTAGATGACATAGAATTGAGCAGTTAGTCCACAGGAGTCTATACACCAAAATCACTCTATTAAGCTAAACTTGTTTTGGTGCTTACAGTGTCCCTATATGCTTCCTATAAGCATTTTTATGACAAACCTTTATAAATGTTTTAACCTAAGTTAAAGGAGCTGAACTGTGCCTCCGCCGCCCCCCCCTCCTTCCCCCCTCAGCCACATTGATAATGCTGAATTTAGAATTCTGCATTGTCTTGACCATTTTGTCCAACCTAGGTGGCTGTGATTGGCTGAGAGTTCTTTAGGCTGCTAAATTGTATGACATTGATTGACATTCATAATGCAGAAATATCAATACCATGTTTTCATTGGTGGTGAGGGGGTGGGGGTGGTTTCCAGATGACAAGAATAATTTGTCAAATCTTGTTTAAATGGTTAGACAATATACTGGGGGAGGGCGACTAGAGATTCTAGACAACATGACCATTACACAGAGCTGTAATGGCTATATGTTGCAGAGAGTGTCCCTTTAATGGTGTCACAGTTGGGAGCCTGGCATACAAGTGAGGCATGCTATTAGATATCATTTATGTTGAATGAGTTGCTTTATAGCATTTTGAAGACCCCTGTCCTAGGTCAACCTACCATTTCTATGTTTCTTCTCATTTTAACAACAGACCCATCATTTGCAGTCTATTTATTTTCTGAATTGGTCTTTTAGAAAACTGATTTCTTTGCAGTTCTTTTTTTTCCAATTGTTGAGAAAAAATAAACCTTTTTTGTTTAAGTTTAAAGAGTTGACTCAAAGGATTCATCAATAAAGGAGAGCAAAGTCATGTAAAAAAAAAAAGCTTTTACTCAAGTAATATTGAGCTCTAATCATGACTGAGTGCTCAAGCATCACCTGACTTCCTGCCAGCATTCTATTTCTTTCTTTAAAATTGCTCTCAGAGGATACCAGATCAGGTTGGTTCAATATCACAGACTTCTGTTAGAACATATCAACAAAGAGCTAAGTTTCAAGCAAATTAAATAATGTTTAGGAGAATGAAGAACAAAATGTGCACTTACAACTAGTGAGGGTGAGAATTACATTTAAACTGAAAAGGTATGTAAGTGGGTATGCAAGGCTAGAATTATTGGCTATTGCTGTTCAGAGGCAGAATATTCCCTGACCTTTAAGTAAATCTGATTTATTTTGCATAATTATGAAAGGCAAGGCAAGACAAGTGCATGGGTTAAGTTAAATCAATATATACAATCAGGGCCGGTGGAAGGATTTTTAGTACACAGACGAAGATGCATTTTGCCGCCCCCCACCCCTCCTTTAAAAGAAAATAAATGCATCTTCACCTGTGTGTCTTGTTGTAACCCACCCCTTTTGAATTGCTTACCCCTTTTGTGCTCTAGTGTATTCTATTCCCCCTTTAGTTTGTCCTACAACCCCCTTTGTATGTATCTTACTTGCCCCCAACCCCTTTGTGTGTCTCTTACCTCCATCCCCTTTATGTGTCTCATTCTTACCTCCATCCCCTTTATGTGTCTCATTCTTACCCCAGCCCCTTTCTGTGTGTCATTCTTACCATATCCCCTTTGTTTGTCTCTTACTCCACCACAGTCCTTCTGTGTGGCTCTTTTCCCCCTCAGTCTGTTTTATTTTTCCCTCCCCTCCAGATCCCCTTGTTTGTCTTTCCTCCCAAGACACAGGCACACAGGCATAGTTTTTCAGGCACACATTCAAAGTCATACAGGTACACTGTCATACAAACACAGAAATAATCATACAGAGTTACAGACACAGAATCTTACAGTCAGAGACATAAAGACACACAGACATACAGACACAGTCACACAGAGACATACAGGCAGAGACATACACACATACAGACATGCATGCATACAGAGACATATATGCATTCAGAGGTATACCATCATACAGACACATACATACCTACAGGCATACAGAAACATACATACAAAGACATACAGGCATACAGAGACATACAGACACATACAAACATGTGTACATACAGAGACATACATGCATAGAGGAACATTCATACAGAGACATACAGGCATACAGAAACATACAGTCATACATAGACATACATACAGAGACATGCATGCATACACAGGCATACCATCATACAGACACATACATACATAGAGGCATACTGAGACATACAGACTCATACACGAAAGAAGAAAGGACCACAGGCACTCCAAATTGAAACCGTATGCAGATTTATTAGGAAAGCTTGAAAAAGACCTTTGTTGGTCGAAACGTTGCTTGGCGTTGCATTTTTTCCTAATAAATCTGCATACGGTTTCAATTTGGAGTGCCTGTGGTCCTTTCTTCTTTCGTGTATAATTCTGGGATTGCTGGTCCTGATCCGGAGCACCCTTGGCCGTTGGGATTGAGTGCGGTTCCCACCATCTACTTTGCGTAATACAGACTCATACATACATACATACATACATACATACATATAAAGACATACAGACTCATACATACATACATACACAGACATACAGGCATACAGAAACATACATACAAAGACATACATACATACAGAGACATACATACAGAAGCATACCGTCTTATAGACACATACATACATACATACATACAGGCATGCATACAGAGACATACATACATGCATACAGAGACACATACATACATACATGCATACAGAGACATACACACACACACAGACAGTCACAATTGCATACTTACATCTGTTCAATCTGGTCCATGGGGTGCATCATGTCCGACTCTGTGGAGTCCTGCCTTGCAGCCCTGCCTCATCACTGGGCGCCAGACGTGCTTTGTGGTACATAGGGAGCAGGGATATGAATTACTTCACACACACAGCCTGTGGCACACACCAGTGTAGGAGCAAACCATAGAAGGCTGGGCGAACCATAGAAGGCTGGGCGCCGCAGGAGGTAAGACCTGGACTGCACTCGGCCACGCTACAAGAAGTAACCAACTGGAGGGAAGCGCAGTGCGCTTCCCTCCTGCCGGTCAGCCTGACATTGCACCCCCAGGGCCGCTGCGCCATAAGGTAGCCTTATGGTAGCAAAAGGGGTGGCGCTAAACAAAAGATGTGCTAATAATATAGCATGCAGCAAAAAGCACCTTAGTGTACAGTCACAAAATACACTTACATATACACATGAACAAAAAAGAATATGTGATTGCGCAGGTTGAATATAGCTCTACAAATTGTTGTAGAACGTCTCTAGGTTCTGTAAATAACCTACACCTGGCTACCTGGTTCCTGATCTACCTGACTGAGGACTGCAAACACCTCCTGGGGGACCTAGCCTTCACATATGTACATCTGATTGATGCACTCTGCCTATACAGTTTAGAGCAAACTTATAAATGCTCAAAAAATTGTGAGTTTTTCCAAGCTTCTCATCTCAATATTATGTGTCTAGCATACTACCCTATGTTGGTGTTTTTTATTTACAGAACCTAGGGACGTTCTACAACAATTTGTGGAGCTATATTCAACTTGCGCAATCACCTATTCTTTTTTGTTCAGCCTTATGGTAGCGCCAGCCCTGTATACAGTATTATTAAGTAAAGGGTAATGCATAATTTTTGCAAATTATTTGTGAATGGAAAACTGAGGCCAGAATACCAGATGTGGAAAAATTATCCAAAACAACCGTAGTAAAAACCTGGATATTTTTGCCTCAGTTTTTTCCTTCTGATTTATTTGTGAAAATTTGGAGTTTAGTGAATTACCCTGTAAGAGTATATTATATGCTTTGTATCTCTTATTAGTCTGATGTCATCACAAAGTATGATTGGTAATCGAGATTCAGTCAGATGGGTTACCAGTGTGTAGTTAATTTAATGGTCCATAGATCCAGAAATTGTGGGGACAGTACATTGGAAGGGTTGTGATAATTGAACTATTTGGAGAAAATAAAGTTTACAAAATGTAACAGTAACACTTCTTCAAATAGTCAGTGGAGAGATTCTTTATATTATTTGTTTTGTGGGTTGACTGTTGGGTTTGGAAGAGTTGCTACAGAAGTAATTAAATATATCAAGCCTTTTAATAAGTTTTTATTGACTTAACCAGTTGTTTGCAAATTATTCACAAGGGAATATATTTTTATCCACTCAATCCATTTAAAAATGATGTTAGAAGTTAATAAGTGTCTATTTCAGCCAGTACATTTTAAGATTCAGATAGTAGCATACTTCCAGTAGCAGGGGTGCCCAAAAAGGTAGATCCCCCAAACCTCAATGACATTCTATGCCATTCTGAAGCTTGCAAAGTATCATGGGATTTGTTTCTTCAAAACATCCAAATAATTACCTTTTGAGCACCTTTATAGTAGATTTTCATCTTATATTCATAGTTGGTTTTGTATAAGTCATATCACTTTGCACTTGCGTAGAGTGTTTATCTTGTTTATCAGTGTCTTGTTTTATAGCAATCGGTATACACCAATAACACATGATAGTGTCTCACCTTTGGGTAATGTAGTGGAAAATATTAAGTAATATATGTATTTTAAAAATATACAGTCAAAATCAGCCTGTCAATATATCTATCATAAAGAAGTTAATATGAATTAAAGATGCAAGATTTTATTAATTCACTTGGTCTTTCATAATCAATCATACCTATGTTCAAAACATTTGTTTCCATTATAACTTTTTTTTAATTCAGCGCCAGCATTATAAATGGAATAGCTATCCCCTTGTGTATGAGCTAATTTGTTATCCTGTTAAAGTGGTTCATAAAATTAAAAAATAAATTTGTTGCCATAGCAAGCGTAAAAACTTATTTGTTATCTCCTCTTGCAGGAATGTCCTCAGCTGCTTCAGACTGAGAAGATCCTTATTCCTGTAGAAGTGGTCAAGCCTATCACCCTCAAAGCAAAAAACTTACCACAGCCACAGTCTGGCCAGAAAGGCTATGAGTGTATCCTGAATATCCAAGGCAATGAGCAGAGGGTACCTGCCCTAAGGTTCAACAGTTCCAGTGTGCAATGTCAGAATACCTCGGTAAGTGTGACTTGTAACTGTAACCAGACATAGAACTTGACTCTGCATAAGTGTTTTAATCAAGTAAGGAGATACGTTTCTGCCGCTAATGATGTAGGTAATGGCAGGAACCTGAAACAATCCAAACCAGAGTCTCTCCTGTCCTGGTCAGAAAACGCATGTATACAAATGGACGGGGCAGCACCTACAGTGGTCCTTAGAAATAGGCCAAATCTGAAATGAAAATGAACACAAAATCGAGACTGTATAGTGTAGTACATTGGTGATATCTACAGAAGGAAAAAAGAAGAAAAACACTTACAGTATGTACAGCTTCCAGTAAGCTTTACTTAAAAGCGCCTGGGTGGTATGATCCCCGCCTGTGGATATGCTGTATGGTGTCTTGGCTTCCTGTTCTCTCACATGGTAAAATAGGACGTGTCTATATTTGTATGAGGTCATGCTAGATTTCACATCTGTGCAGATGTACAAATATCCACAGTTTCCAAGTGTGCATTCACTTGAGCAATTAGACTGATTGGGCATAGTTAATTATTAGAGGACCATATCCATCAGGATTTCATGTTCCCTCTTTCTAATTGTATTCTATAAATAAATAATTATAAAAGAGCACAAATTTGGGAAACTACGTGATATTCTTAATCTCAAGATAAAAACATATGAAGAAATAATATTTCTACATTAGAACAAAATAAGATTGTAAACTTCACATTCACAAATGACAATGGTACACAGTAAAGGAGTTTAAGCATGCGTGGGATAGGCATAAGGCTATCCTAACTATAAGATAAGGCCAGGGACTAATGAAAGTATTTAGAAAACTGGGCAGACTAGATGGGCCGAATGGTTCTTATCTGCCGTCACATTCTATGTTTCTATGTTTCTATGGACCAGGCGACTACAGTACATTTTAAATAAGTAAAACGTTCCCCCACAGCTGCCTTTAAGCCACAGCATTGCTTGCTTTATTCAGTGCACTGTAGATACAGGAAACCAGGAACAAAAATAAGTTGTAGGTGCAAATGGCTAATGCAAGGTGCAGATCCCCACAATGTATTGAAGGTAACAATGCATAAAGTAGTATAAACCTTTTGGACACAATGCCCTTTATCAATGTACCATGCCCCCAAAACAGTGTACAGTGAGACTACCGTCTGCCAAATACTCTAGCAGCAGACAGATTTTTAGGCTAACCCCTGCAAGAAGGGACAAAAGGAGCGGAAAAGCCTACAAGGATAGATATAATCTTACCAAGGAGCAAAAACACTCTAAAGAGACTCCAAGACAAAGGGTATTAAACTTACCTAACAATGCTTTAACTAATATCACGATTATGGATTCAAGCAGAGGATTACATGTTTTTGTGCTGTGCATTAACCAAGTACATCTACAGCTTTATTTATTTTGGTTAACATTTACTTTCATTACAGGATATTAGATTAGGAGCATCTTTTGGTCAATTCCCAAAAAATTATGATTTAGAAAATGATAGCTTAATCTCAATGCAAAATATCAAGACAAGGATGATCATAAACGTCTCCTGGTTCTTTTAGAAAGTTAAAAGCTTCTCTTTATAGGTAAGATGATGGGCTTGTGGAGTTTATTGAAAACTCTAAATACTTGTTATTTAAGAGTCAATTGCAAGTCCATTCATTGAACAGAATAAGCACTGGGCACGTAGCTTCCTTTGCTCTATCCTGCCAAAGGGGAAGCAGGAGACCTAATAACACCGTAGGCATGCCAAATTCTTTAAACAGGTTGCTAAATGGATGGCATTTTTAGTTTATGTTTTGATTAGTGTGTAAATTTAGGTCCTTGAGCAATACATTTCTCACTCTTCTGGTACATAAAACATTAACAAATCAATAGCTCATAAAGCAGTCACTTAAGTGCCAAAGAATAAGTAGTGCCAAAAAAACAAGTATGCAACATCTCAGCAATGATTCCTCTCTGGCACTTTTAGGTTTAAGATGCTAATTCACACATATTTACTTATGGCATACCTGCATCACATTTACAACAAACCCCCCCAGATAGTCTCAGAAACACATCTCTTTACACATCTGAAATTAAGTGCATATTTCTTTAAGAGGAACATATATATATATATATATATATATATACACACACAGTGCCTTGCAAAAGTATTCACCCCCCTTGACTTTTTACCTATTTTGTTACATTACAGCCTTAAGTTCAATGTTTTATTAATCTGAATTTAATGTGATGGATCAGAACACAATAGTCTACGTTGGTGAAGTGAAATTAGAAAAATTTACACATAAAACTATTTTTTTAGAAATAGAAAACAGACAATTGGCATATGCGGATGTATTCACCCCCTTTGTTATGGCCCATTAAAAGCTCTGGTGCAACCAATTACCTTCAGAAGTCACATAATTAGTGAAATGATGTCCACCTGTGTGCAATCTAAGTGTCACATGATCTGTCATTACATATACACACCTTTTTTGAAAGGCCCCAGAGGCAGCAACACCTAAGCAAGAGGCACCACTAACCAAACACTGCCATGAAGACCAAGGAACTCTCCTAACAAGTAAAGGGACAATGTTGTTGAGAAGTACAAGTCAGGGTTAGGTTATAAAAAAATATCCAAATTTCTGATGATCCCCAGGAGCACCATCAAATCTATCATAACCAAATGGAAAGAACATGGTACAACAGCAAATCTGACTGGGCAAGGAGGGCATTAAGAGACAGAGACCTGAATTAACCGTGGAGGAGCTGCAGAGTTCCACAGCACAGACTGGAGTATCTGTACATAGGACGACAATAAGCCGTACACTCCATAGAGTTGGGCTTTATGGCAGAGTGGCCAGAAGAAAGCCATTACTTTCAGAAAAAAAAATGGCACATTTTGAGTTTGCGAAAAGGCATGTGGGAGACTCCCAAAATGTATGGAGGAAGGTGCTCTGGTCTGATGAGACTAAAATTGAACTTTTCATCCATCAAAGAAAACGCTATGTCTGGCGCAAACCACAGTGAAACATGGTGGCGGCAGCATCACGCTGTGGGGATGTTTTTCAGCAGCCGGGACTCGGAAACTGATCAGAGTTGAGGGGAAGATGGATGGTGCTAAATACAGGGATATTCTTGAGCAAAACCTGTACCACTCTGTGCGTGATTTGAGGCTAGGACGGAGGTTCACCTTCCAGCAGGACAATGACCCCAAACACACTACTAAAGCAACACTTGAGTGGTTTAAGGGGAAACATGTAAATGTGTTGGAATGGCCAGTCAAAGCCCAGACCTCAATCCAATAGAAAATCTGTGGTCAGACTTAAAGATTGCTGTTCACAAGCGCAAACCATCCAACTTGAAGGAGCTGGAGCAGTTTTGCAAGGAGGAATGAGCAAAAATCCCAGTGGTAAGATGTAGCAAGCTCATAGAGACTTATCCAAAGCGACTTGGAGCTGTGATTGCCGCAAAAGGGGCTCTATAAAGTATTGACTTTAGGGGGGTGAATAGTTATGCACATTGACTTTTTCTTTTATTTTGTCCTATTTGTTGTTTGCTTCACAATAAAAAAAAAATCCTCAAAGTTGTGGGCATGTTCTGTAAATTGAAAAAATATATATAAAAAACACAATGCTTATCACAATGTCGGAAACAATTGTGACTCACTGTGTATCCTGGAGATGTACAGTAGTCTAAACGGAGATACTTAAATAGTACTATGATATCCCTAAAAGGTAAGGGTTATAAAATAAAAATAAATATAAAGTTGCCCAAATGCTTCACAATGTATGGAAATATATAGATATTAGGATTGTATCAGGTATCTACTATGAGCTTTATTGTATCTGGCTCAGTTGGTAACCACAATGCTATCTATATAAAATCTAATATATTAACCAAAAGACGAAGAAAAAACACAATACTCTAAAGTGCTATCTCTAATTAGCACAAGAAACACTCCATATTAGCATGTATATCCAAACTGGCTTAACTTGCCCCCCCCAAAAAAGATCCTCTATAAAGATCCTCTATATTAATAACCAAATAAAAAGAAATAAAGTATATACAAGGCTTCAAGAAGTAAAGGAGTCTTGTCTCTCTCTATATGTCTAGTTTAAATAAATTAGGGTGTGTTAGATATAGATGTCATGATGCTTAGAATGCTCAATGATACATCTATAGATAGATAGATAAAGTATAGAGTATATAGTTATAAGAAGGTAAAGGAATGTAGATGATATAGTAATAAAGATATACTGCATATCAAATTTGCAGTGACAGATAGTAATAACCAATCTCTCCCTTCCCATGTACCCTTCTAAGCAAAAAGTGGAGCCTTAGGCGTTTTATTTTTATTATTTTTTCACTTATGGAAGGCGTTTTATTATTTATTCACTTATGGGCACTTAAAACGTATCACGACATAATATTTAGCTTGCCTTATAGGGTTTTCTATGTTTACTTTTTGTTTAATTTAGTCTTCTCCACTTTTTGCTTAGAAGGGTACATGGGAAGGGAGAGATTGGTTATTACTATCTGTCACTGCAAATTCGATATGCAGTATATCTTTATTACTATACCATCTACATTCCTTTACCTTCTTATAACTATATACTCTATACTTTATCTATCTATCTATAGATGTATCATTCAGCATTCTAAGCATCATGACATCTATATCTAACACTCCCTAATTTATTTCCACTAGACATATATAGAGAAACAAGACTCCTTTATTTCTTGAAGCCTTGTATATACTTTATTTATTTTTATTATTTCTCTGATATATGTATTTTTTTGCATAAAATTACCAGCATTACATATCCAGCATAATTTAATCTCTAGACCTCACTATAGAGGATCTTTTTTTTGGCAAGTTTAGACAGTTTGGATATACATGCTAATATGGAGTGTTTCTTGTGCTAATTTGGTTAGCATTGTGGTTACCTACTGAGCCAGATACAATAAAGCTCATAGTAGATACCTGATACAATCCTAATATCTATATATTTCCATACATTATGGAGCATTTAGGCAACTTTATATTTATTTTTATTTTATAACCCTTACCTTTTAGGGATATACTAGTACTATTTAAGTATCTCCGTTTAGACTACTGTACATCTCCAGGATACACAGCGAGTCACAATTGTTTCCGACATTGTGTTTTTCTTTATATATTTTTTCTTTATACAATTCCCGGGGTTAAGCCGCTTGAGACCCCTGGAGTCTCTCTTTTGGTACTTTAGCTGTTTTTTTTCGCAATTAGAGCACCGACACAAGTAGCTGGTGTTCAGTTGCGAATTATCAGAGTATATATATGTTTTGTAAATTAAATTATGCATATCCTCAAACAATCCATGATAATTCCAGGTTTTGAGGCAACAAAACACAAAAAATGCCAAGGGGGTTGAATACTTTTGCAAGGCACTGTATATATATATCCTCTCTTGCAACTGTCATTAGTCTAATACTATCCTAATACTTCCCTTACCTTTTGTGTCACTTTACCCCACTCTTTCTAGCATGTAAGCTCATTGAGCAGGGCCCTCAATCCCTCTGTTCTTTCGTGTCCAACTTGTCTGATTACAACTACATGCTTGTTCGTCCACCCACTGTAAAGCGCTGCGGAATATGTTGGTGCGATATAAATAATAACATAATAATAATAATAATTGCACCTGCCGCACGTAAAACAAGAGGAAGCATTACTAAAAGAGGGATCAAATTTGTCACGTTTTGTCAAGTGAAGAAAAAATACAAAAGACAAACTAGTTCCTACTTAGTCTTTTAGGAGAAAAAGATTCAAAAAGAAGAAGAGAAGAACAGATAGTGAATGAGAAAAAGAAAATGAACAGATTGAAGCAAGGTATAGGTTAACAGAACATCTTTAAATATTAGTTAGGCAGGCAAATCTCATTTTGTCCATGTGAATCAGTGACAGAAATTATGATTTTATTGACTTTCCACAATGTTTAAGTCATATGCATCATAGAAATTCCACAGTCACTGTTATATCCCCAAGTCTTTTATGCTTCTCAGAATCCAGAGCCAAACTCAGCTGTCAGAAACATCACAGAGTACCCCAGAAACTAATGGTATATGTCTCTGTTGCATAGGGTTTGAGCTTTTATGGCAGGGGTTTCAAATTTATTAACTATTTTATGGCAGGGGTATTGAAATCATTAACTATTTGTATAAAGGTAAAATGTGTAAATATTTCTATGACTTGGTAGATAATCAAGGAGAAATAGTTTTGTTTTGTTTATAAGCTAAAAACCTGTGAACTAGTATGTGAAACTTTATCTAAAACAATATTTTTCCTTCTAGATAAAGGGAAAAAAATACTTATTTTGTTGTTGTAAATATTGAAATTGCCTTGGGGACTAATATGAATAATATGACTAATATGACTAATGAATTTGAGCCCATGGCTTCATTTTGTATGTCTCAATTTAATATTGTTAGATACAATTTCCAAATGATTTAGTGTTGTTGGATACATTTAATCCTAATCTTTAAATTTATCAGTAATGCTTATATATAAATTATGCTTACATGAAAAGTTACTGAACCAAGTTCAACAATATGTGTGAAAAAAACTGTGATATATGCTTAGTACTGGAAGGAGAACACAAATACTGACAATTTTCAAAAAGCTATATCATTATCAGTATACCTTTGCCTTTTGGACAATCAGAAAACAATTCATATTATGGTAAATTCCACATTAGGAAATTAACTAACGTCACAGCCTAGTCAACTGTATACTAAAACCGTAATTCCTCGGGCTCTATACACAAAAATAAATGTGTGAATGAATTGTGCACATATTTGAAACTTTTTGAAATGATGTCCTTGATATACACTGAACCCGTTTGATAATTTATGTTTCTTTAAGGTGCTTGCAATTTCCTTCCCTATTCTACTACATTGATTTTCTCATGTGTCTTATAGCTGCTTACTAAAGAGAAATAAATTAGGAAGAGAAGAGATCAACAATAGATAATCCCCACCACCAACACTCAAACTACTATTAAAAAAAAATAGACCTTAAAAATAATTTCTGTTGACAAATAAGATTCTTTGCATGTATATTCAAAGCCTGCTGCAAAGTATCCCTTAATATTAAATAAACTTGAATTTCAGCAATGTTCTCTTTGAATTCTGAAAAATGTGTACTTTTGAACAAGTTGGTTCAAAGAAGTTCTAACAAGACAGGACCATTGTAAAATCAAAGTACGTTTTTGTACCATAAGGCCAACATGTCCTTATTATACAGTAGTTGGCTATTTTAGCACTGCTGTTTCTCTTGAAGTGAAAAGATCAGTACTTTTTCCAACCAAAGCAGAGTATTTCAAATATATCATTACAGAGAGAACTGTGCATTAACCCCTTAAGGACACATGACATGTGTGACACGTCATGATTCCCTTTTATCCCAGAAGTTTGGTCCTTAAGGGGTTAAGAAGTCCACACTTCGGAGCAGGGGCTGTGACATGGAGAGAGGGATTGATAAGCGATTTTGGCAGAAAGCAGAGACATTTTGTATAAAAATGTTCATAAAATACCGATTCAGTAGTATCTTGTTTCTGCAAGTTTAGATGTCTTTTAAAACTCTTCTAATCATCAGATCTTTTGGTGACCTTTATTTAATTTTCTGTTCTGATTTCAAATGTCAGCTGAAGGCTATTTTCTCCTCTGTTTAATCTGTATAATCTTTGTGCTACACATGGTGAATGCAAGATAATTGAATAAGAAATAAATGTGTAATTAGACAAAACATATGAATTATGGGTACGACATAATATACTGAATGATGAGTGTCAGAAAAAAATACTTTCCCATCAAGGTTTTGACTTGGCTAAATTTAAGCTTGAATGCCTTGGATGGATAATAGCAAACGATGGATGTTAATCTTAAGTGTAATCATTCCATAACCATGTTTATGTTATCAATACTATTGTCGAGCTATTTTCATACCTGCTCCCATCATGCAAATGTAAGAAATTGTCAGCGTTCCAAAAATTGAAAACTGGTTACTTCTGTTTCATTGTTGACCTCCACTGCCCTCAGTGTCCACATGATATCCAATGGGTGTAAGTTCTTCCCCTTTTCGTATGAGCAAGCTTAATAATACTTCAACCACATTTATACCCGTGTCCTGCTTTTTGTTCAAAAGTATGTAATAAATGGGGAGTAAACATGTACAAAAGTAAAGTTTTCTACTAGTGCAAATGGAAATATCTCCAACTGCTGATATATTGTACTTATTTCACATTATTTAAATTGGGGTAAGGAATGCGGATGATACTGCAAAGTATTTTAGTTGTGAGATTATGTTATCCTATAGTAGATATCCTTTATGAAATAAATACTCAGTTTTGATCTAGCATATACATCTCACCCAGATATTTACTTAATATTCTCTGTTATATATTAAATTGTACCTGTCGATTTGCTATTAATTATTTTAGCATACACTACTTAACATAAATGAACTTTAATCCTCAATAGTCAATAGCAGGACATATATTGGATATTTTTATCCACTGCCCTACAACGTATAATTTTTTAAAATATATATCTTATTTATTACTCAACGACAGTACTTTGAGCAGTCGTTACAGTCTTGTTACTGACTCCAATGATTTGCCTTTGGGTAGATTCATAGTTTGGATCTCACCCAAGACTAAATTGTGTGTTATTTTCTCTTTTCTGACTCCTCCTGGAGGTTCTGCCTGAACATCTTGGAACAGCTGTACCTCCTGAAAAGTGCCTTTTGTTACATGAATAATTTGCTAATATAAAGAGGCAGCTGGCAGCAGATTCGCTGTGTTAGCCTCACTGAGCATTAAAGATGGGAATTCTGGCAGTGAGCAGGTTACGTATGGCTCCCTTCTAAGCAAGCAGAGCTACAAAATCATTAAGTTTTCTCTTATCAGGAATTCTTGATCCATCGTAGGACAGCTGTGATGGATTGCAGGATATGCTCATGTCCTGTTGTTCTATCTTAGAATCATGGGAATTATAGTTAAACAGAATTAAAAATGTAAACTCCTTACTCTGACCTTGAAAGCACTTCACATCTTGGTTCCTATTTATCTGCCATCATTATTAAATAAGCCCAATTTTGGCTTCTCTGGTTTTTGCATAACTTAAGATTCTCTGCCTCGTTCATCATTCTTCACCACTTCTAATACATTTCTATAGGTGTTTCATATCTTTACCAAATGATCTCTGATGATCTTTTTCATCATCATGAAAATTGAGGTGCACCTTTATGTGTTGTGCACCTTTTATTTCCAAAAAAACACAATTGATATGGTTCAACTTAATACACTTAACATGCTTTGTTCCATATAGCACTTAATCATGGGTGTCACTTATGATACTTATAAAAGATGCAAAGAGAAACATTTTTTTTGGAAATGCTTCTTTTTTTTAACATAAGAGTGCACCTCAATTTTCATTTTGGAGATTCGGTGTTCAGATATATCATTCAGATCTTTGAGGAGGAAGCACCAGTATAACTGTAAAGTTATAAGGCATTGTAAACCTTAAAGATAATACTTAAGTTTTGTTTTGTTTTTTAATGCCCACCAGTTTTTTCAGACAGGAATATATTCAAATGCACTTCTTGTTTTTCTGCCATGAACGAGAAAGCTTTTTAGATCACTTAAATACATATATTAAATATTAAATAATGATGGGATTTAACCTTCACTTTTTAGAACACCTTGATAAACATCTCCCACTGTTTTGATTGCTTTATGTGATGTATTTAACCAAACTCAACTATACCATGCATGTCACATATTTCATGAAAGCTGTAACAATGCCCTAAAATGTACTTTATTTGTACACGTCTACCTGTCAAACACTGAAACTAGCACTTTGGAATTTATTGTTCCTGTATAAATGAATGATGATACTATTCAAATAAGGAAAACAGTGTGCCGGTAGTTCTGTATTTTGATTTTTTTTTTTTTTTTTGAGCAATAGAAGCACACTCTTATACTAGAGTTCTCACAGGAGATGACATGTGACAATTCTACTAATTCTTCTAAAAATTTGGATACTTCAACCAAAGTTACTGATCACTTGCATGTCTCTTCCTTTCTTGGCACTTAAAAGCCAGGCATTGAGAGTCACTTTCCTTTCAAGAGCAAAAAGTATGGTAGTAATTTACTAGGAGTTAATTTCTTTTAACTCAGTGTTGTTCATCAGGCTCAAACAACCTGACATGATACCCAATCTCCTGGTACTAGAATGTATGACTATAAGGCGGTAAACTATCAAAAGTTAAAAGATACAAAAGATTACAGCTTTCTACTTCCCTTTACTTTAACTTTACCAAGACTGAATTTAATCATCACCATCAAAACCAGTCCTTCAAAATCACTTTTTAGTTTCTAATGGAATTTTCAGTAGTTAAGGTCATATAATACTATATCTAAAATGTGATATAATTCTACAATGTATATAAGAATAGTATTTCCATTAAATGGAATGGAAAAGGGAAAATTGTGTATTCAAGATAATAATATTTTGCTCTGCACAACCTTCTGACTTTTTTACTGAAAAGATTTAAAAAGTCTTGTGTTGATCAATGAATTAAATATGTCCACTTTCTCCAGGGCTGATATACTCTGCGGTTTTGCAGTGATATAACTTAACAAAGCAGTAGCAGGTAATAGCAACCCTCAGGCCATACCAGTCTGCAGAATGCTTGCCATTAAAACTACATGAGCCTCTCATGTTCACGAGTTGGACAATAATTGTATTAGATGTAATTTATGTTAAAGGTTCTCACTCCAAAGCCAATGCTTTCAAGAATTATCCGTCCAACAAGTTATTTAGCTTGAGAGAAAGAAAAAAGAAGCAATAGACATGTTTTGTTATTAAATAATTCCTCTGGGAATTAAGCCCAATGTTAATGTTACATGAAAATCAATTTTCATTGGTACAAAGAACATAACATATTATGAACTTTACATTGTTTTTCTATAGGCTTCTTCTCCATAAATGAAAACTACATTGTCAACTGTGTTGTTGGAGTTGTTTATCTTTACTTTTAACTTTATTAATACTAATTCATAACAATTCTCACTTTAGTGAACAACCCTGTAGGTATTTAGCCATAGGTATCGCTAGATACCATACACATCTCGGGCTTCAACCCAAAGAAAATCTTGATGACCTTTACACTGACATAGAACTAGAGATATGTCATTACATACCTTTGCCTTTCTATGTCATGTTCTCTTCTCTTTACCTGTGAACAGCATTTGCTGATTCTCTCAAGATCTTAATTAAAGCATAGCTGGAAACTAAGACATGCTGCACAGTCAGGTATTTAATACTATCCTCCCACACTACACAACCAGTAGAGGTGTATGCTGAGGTTATGTTGTCCAGCACCCCTTCACAACAGTGACATGAGGGTAATCATACTTTTTCCTTTAAGTGGTCTAGCACTATACTACTAATCTTTTTATTATAGGCAGCTTCCTTAAGAAATAGCCGCCTTGTTAAAAATAAAAAAATACAAAATAAAAAAACAAGCAAAACACTTAAATTCACCTGTCCCCTCCACCGGCTGTAAGATTCAGAGTTAAAGAACCCCACATCTGGGGCCTCAGCCCCTAAAGCTTCTCCTAGCAAAGCCTATGTGTTGGACAAACCCTTTGCCATGAAGGAGTTAAATTTATTTGTTTAATAACAACATGTTTTCCTGTATTCATCCCTTACAATTTTAATCTATTTTTTTAAGGAATACTGACAGTTTATGGAGTACGTCTGTGGCAGAAATCATAATATAGCTGCACTCTAAATATTCAGCACACAGACTTACATTAAGATGATAATGGCTTCAAATAGACATACAAAAACTTTATTGAGAAAAAACATGCTTTGAGATACAAACTTAACAATATTCCAAATATATCTACAGTCAAATTGCTACTTTGTCTAGGAGAATGTATAGGGGATTTAAAACATATTTAACATATATAAAGCCTGCTAAACATTTAATTCAGAGATTCAGAGACTAAACAAACCACTTTCTCCTTTTATGAAGTATTCCTATGAAGGGATGGAGATCGACAGCCTGCCAGTGGAGCTGACCGTTGTATGGAATGGAGACTTCAGCATTGATAATCCAGCCTTAAGCAAAGGTAACAGTTTTCTAAACCTTAATTAATTACCTGCATAAATATTACCTTTACTTTAACAAATAAACATTGCTATAAGTTCTGGTCTTCCAAGCATGATTAGAAAAAGGTAGTCCTTATATTGCATCTATGCAGAGTGTATGGTTTTTTGCCTTCCTGTCTAGAATAACCAGTTGATAAGGTTCCTTGGTGAACATTTTATTTCTCTTTTTTGTCTTCAGTTCATCTTTACAAATGTGGTGCCAAGAGGCCAAGCTGTGGTTTATGCCTAAAGGCTAATCCAGATTTTGAATGTGGTTGGTGTTCAGGAGAAGGAAAATGTACCCTCAAGCAACACTGTCTACCTCTCGAAAACCCATGGTTAGAAATCTCAGGGACTCATGCAAAGTGCACAAATCCCAGGATAACTCAAGTAAGTAAAGAATGATCTTGCTGTATTGTTAAAACCTAGAATATTGCTGTTATATTGTTAAACATTCATTTTTTTTTTTTATTTATTTGTCTATAAGATTTTCAAACATGAAGATTAGATTAAGATGTACATTATTTATAACATTTATAAGGTTATTCACCACAGTGAACAGTCAAGGTGAATTCAGAGTGAATTTTAAATGTAAGGTTTATAGCCAAACTTAAAAAAAATACTTTCCATTCAGTAATGTTATCCAAACATTTTTCACTGGGAATTATGCAGAGTGTCCGCAGCAGTATAGGCGTCGGGATTACATTTCTGAATACCTGAGATGATCAATTCTATTAAATAAAATAAACAAAAAGAAACAAAATAAAGTGTCACATTATGTATATCTGAAAGTAGAAAACCTAGTAGGGAAATGACAGAGAAACCACTGTGAAATAAACAGTAACTTTGTGTCAGTTCAGGAAGGATAGTACAGGTAGGCTGAACACGTTTGGTCCCATGGTAAAATATAGGGATATTGTGCCCAAGCTAGGAAAAGAGGATGAGGTAGCATCCCTATCCAGATGCATGTTCAAGCGCTACACACTCCCTCCCATTAGAATTTGACTGTGGGCTGCCCCTGAAGTATTCTCAGGAAATGGTAGCTAGTGCATTGACATATTTTTTGAATGAATGCATGAATATATATATATATATATATATATATATATATATATATAAATATATATATATATATATATATATATATATATATATATATATATATATATAAACATTGATTTTCTCACCCTTCCCGGGTGGTATGTTCATTCTCAGGTCCTCTACTAGAGGTCTGGGAGTTTGAGGGTTCTGCACAGTATCTTAGCTGTTCCTAGAACTGCACTCTTCTGGACAGCGATCTCAGATGTCCCACCTGGTATCTGTTGAAGCCACTCACCCAACTTGGGAGTAACAGCCCCGTTTGCTCTTATCACAACTGTGACTACTACTGCCTTCACTTCCACATCCTTTCAACTTCTTCTTTCAGTCCTTGGTATTTCTCCACCTTCTTATGTTCTTTCTTCCTGATGCTACAGCCACTGCATATTTCCACATCCACCATGACTGCAGTCTTCGCGATGTCGCATTGGTTGGTCAGAACTTGCTTATCTGTCTGGATATTGAAGTCCCACAGGATCTTAGTCCTGTCATTCTCCACTACCCTTTGTGGTATCTCTCATCTGGACTTAGGCAGGTCCAATCCATATTCTGCAGAAGTTTTGGTACACAATCCCAGCAACTTGGTTGTGTCTCTCTGTGTATGCTGTTCCTGCTAACATCTTGCATCCGGCTACTAGGTGCTGGGCTGTCTCAGAGTGCCTGTTCCTGTGCTGCTAGGATTAGTGCCTCAGTGCTGTATTTTAGTCCTGCCTTTTCCAACCACTGGTAGGATTTTGTCATGTGAGCCACATACACTATCTGCCAGTGGTACACCCCATGGAGAGGTTTGTCTTGCCAAGGGACCTCCTCTTTTTCTGCATCCTCTATCTGTTGAAGTCTCATGCATTCCCTTAGTAGTTCATCTTTGGGAGCCATTGTCGTGATGTACTTGTGGATGCTCTGTGTTTTAATCCAGGACTGTGGCCTTGACACTCATTAGACCCCCGACCTCCTTCCTTCCGGCAGGTGTACAGTCTCTGGGTGCTGGACTTTGGGTAAAATCCTCCATTCATAGTGAGTAGTTTTCTGGTCTTGACATCCATGGTGACCAGTTCTTCTCGTGGCCAGGTTATTATTCCAGGGCATATGTGTTGATGGCTTGGATCTTGTTCTTGCCATTGAGCTGGGTCTTCAGGACCTCTTCCTTATGGTTGCCTATATAGTTGTATTTGTCTGGAATACATATTTTTTTATATCTTTTGCTTTAGTTTAAGATAAGAAGGATTTTTAAAGCAAAGAAAATTCATGTAACTATAGATTGAAAGAGTCAACCCTAAAAAATTTTTTATCACCTTGCTAACAATTATTTTAAGATCCTGTAAAACTTACGTTAACTAAGTTATAACACTATAATAATACTAATAATCGATAATATTTATACTTATGTAAAAAGTAAATTCACCTTTGTTTTATGACAGCCAAATGAACAACTTAATCTTAGCTTAAAATTGTTGTTAATTGATTTATGCAATGTATATTATTTCCCTAGCCTATTGCAAATTAGATGCTGAGTTTATTATTACTAGTCATTATTATGTCAATTAAAACCACGGTGCCACATTCTAAAGCAAGACAGTAACCACGCATATTTGAGAGTAGGACTATATGGGCAAATACGGTATTTAAACACCTACACACATACATGCACACACACATTTACTTTCTCTCGACCATTAATCAAAACTAACTCAATAGATAAAAAACAGATGAAGAATGAATAGTATTTTTTGAACACATAGTGTTTTTTTCACTGGCAGCTTTCCAAAAAGAGACATGCACCGGAAAGTATGCGAGCAGGCTTTGAAATCACCTAGCGTTATTTACGGGTGCTTGCATTTATATTGACACACTGTGAAATTAGATGGCTATAAAATTGCCCCAATGCTAAATACTTTGTAAGGATGACAAGCTGAGCTGTAACATTTTGCTACTGTTAGCAGCAGGTGTAAATTCTGACAGGTTGTTATGAGTCGATGTGTTTATTTCCATACAGAAACAGTGCTTCAGATTTCACAGTTAAGAAACGCCTGCTCCATATTTTTCATGAACTCTACATTATAACTGTTATTCGCTTTTCAATTAAAATGCAGGCAAACACATTTAAGATTCAATTTCTATCGCCATTCCCTGTCTACTGCACTAATAATTGTAATTTACATTTATATAGCACCGACAATACATTCTGCAATTTGTTCATAGATGCTAAGGTACTACACCTGCTTAAAATAATCAAATGTTTACAGTTGAGACACAGGGAAAGTCATGTCACGAACACTGTACGAATTTAGACAGGGCACAGTGACATTGGCTAGTTGTTACTTGTACATTATTTTGTCACAAGTGTGAATTGTTATGGCAAACATAGCATGTTCTGCAATTTATGACCACTTGTGACTGACAATGTAATTACCGTAAAGGATGCTACACTCTTCTGGATCCCAAGGTGCAACCGGGCCTGGGGTTGGCCAATCCTCACAATGTAATTTGCAGAAAATAAATGATTGTCCAGGCACTCAAGGTAAATCCAAAGTGAACAGGTTTATTGGAGCAGATGAAGGCAACGTTTTGGCCCACAACAAGGCCTTTGTCAAATTGTGGGCCAAAATGTTGCCTTCATCTGCTCCAATAAACCTGCTCACTTTGGATTTACCTTGAGTGCCTAGACCATCATTTATTTTCTGCAAATCACTTATTACTGATATACTTATCAGTGGAGTCAGTAGTGGCCCTACTTGCTCATGAAATAAAACCTGCATTAATTGTAAAGACAATGAAATATTTTATGCTGCCTGCCTTCAGTCTTATCTCATTCCTGTATACATAATATATGGGTTAACTGGCACTTTGAAGGATTTAAATGAAAAGACTTAGGTCATTATGCATTGTCATTTATGTGAGAAATACACGGAGGTTCCTGTTGTGAATCCACTTTAAACGATTGTGCAATAGATCAGCGGCTAATAAGCAGGTACTAGAATCCTTTATACCACATGCATTCCATTAACATGTGAATTTTTTGGCTTACACTGATAATTAGGAAAATGAGTGATAATTAATTTCTCTATTAGCAGAGTCAATATAATGGCTCATTATTAATTATATTCTACAAAATATTCAGCCAAGGCACGGCAAAAATGTCTATAAAAAAAAAAAATGATGAACTTTGGGAATTTGGTATATTTTATGAAATGTTTAATGTAGTTAAAAATACATTCAGATAAATGAAATGTGAATCAAATTAGTTTATTAAATAATATATGATATTGGATAAGCCTTCTCATCGCCCATTGATGCTATTAATTATTTAAGTGTAACTTTTAGGAGACATTATTCACTAACCCCATGGCATTAGCATAGAAATGTCGCTTAATCAACTAGTTTCTGTTGGAAAGGCAATTTTATTAAGCTTGATCTGGAAGGACTTCATCAAAGGACAAATGTGTTATATTCAAGTCTGAATGACAACATACTTGGATCACCAAAATCACCATGAATTAAAACTTCTCTACACACACACACGAATGAATGCATTTGTGCACTTCTCTTATATGGTAAAATAGTTTGTAAATGACATGGTGTCCTATCATGGCATAAACTGTATTGTAAATATACCTGACCAGAACCCAGGCATTTTTTTTTTTTATTTCATGAAAAGTCCAGATGGAATATAAATGAGTCTTGAGTGCTTATACCCAACTCTGCAACTAACTGTTGGCTAACACCATCTGTCAATCAAGTTATGCAGCAAAGGAAACTATTTACAGTCTAATATTACAATTAGAAAGCATAATAAAAATAATGTAAAACATAGACAGGAATAGGATGAAAAGTGTATTAGTCAACATTTAACAACAATGTAAAAGTCATCTGTTTTAATACACCTTTATTCATGAAAATCATAATTTCCCAACACTACAATGTAATTTTATATAAGTAGAAATAATGTTTCTGAATTTGCAGAACACAAACCATGTCAACCAGTCATATAATGGACTTTGCAATTCAAGACATTGTAACCTAATGTATTTCTTTCTATGTCACCTGTGGATAGAGTTCAATTAATTTATTTTTCTAATTTCTTTATTGCATACACTTACTATGAAAAATAAATAATGTATACACACATAACATTTCAATTCAAAGTTAGGTAGAATGCATATTTATTTTCAGTGTTAATCGTCTGTTGTATTGTGCCAGTTCCTCAATATTCCTACAGATTCCTACAGATTTTTTCACCATACCATTTTCTATTATTTTGTCTTGAGAATTCAATCTATATGTAATGTTAATTACCTAGTATTGTCTTTATCATTGCTTAGTAACTGTACGTCTGTGCGATGCTGTTAAACATTAAAAAAAAGTCTAGCCCAAAATGTTGGCAATTGTAACCAGGTTGGGGCAGTGTCCTGTCATTGACTAATTGTGTTTCACAAGCTTTATAAAATTTCAGATGAAGTTATTGAATAGATAGAATTGAACAAATTGTCCCATTAGATAAAAACATTTAAATGCATATTCAGACAGATAAAGAGATGCTTATGTTTCCATGATAAAACTCTTTAAGAATTCCAGCCTTGTACTAATTACAACCTAACACAAGTGCGCAATCCATCAAACTCCAGTGAATTTAATAGCTTTATAATGGTTTGTATTGCATTCAAATGAAATCAGGATGATACATTTATTGGCATGCTAACCAAGTATGTATACCATAATTAGACCTGTAAGGGCTGTCTTGAAAAAAACGGGAGGATGGTGCAAATGGTCACACCTGTAAGATTTTTGAACATGTAACAGAATGAACAATAAAACATTTAACTTTCTCAGTCAAAAATGTGAGATCACAGTTTACGGTGCATATTAATTCCCCAGGGAGCTTATATTCTTGCTAAATTGCAACATTTTATATTTTATGTTTTTTTTCCAGATAATACCCGTGACGGGTCCTCGTGAAGGAGGAACAAGAGTGACTATACGGGGAGAAAATTTGGGCTTGGAGTTTTCAGAAATCCAAAATGATGTAAAAGTTGCAGAGGTCAAATGCACACCTATCGCTGATGAATATATTCCCGCAGAACAGTAAGTGCTGATGTTAAGCGTGCACTGATAATCCTATTTATAAAGCAGATTAAGTTCTCAATAGACTGCATGATTTCTACACCTGGAACATGCTCCACTTGATCAAGCAAACTGAATGCAGGTTCAATGAACACCTGGAAGTGCTCCAGTATACCCTCCAATAATGCAGTCACCCTTCTGTGTTAATGATCACAAAGCTCTATGAAAGCCAGCATTAACTAGCAATTTTTCATATGAGATATTATGTCAAAGATTGAACTGTAGCGTTGCTTTTATCTAAAGAATATTCGTGAACTAAAGGATTTAGATCTGCTACTTGTGTTGAAGTGATTTGGTACATGAATTCATATTTCATTTAACTGAAAATACAGTGTGATGTTTTTTCCCCATGCCTACCTCAAATAATATTAACACTGAATTGTCAGGATTTTTTTGACACAAAGGAAAAAACTAAATCTCACTCATGAAGACATTACATTCCACAACTCATGAAGACATTACATTCCTCAAGGTAACCTTTCCACTAAAATTATTTTTTACAAGAGCAAAGCCATCTGAGTTTATTTGACCTCAGTAACTAAATGTGTTGATAAAGTAGCTACTGTAGCCTTTTAAACTTTGAAAATCATCCCACAACAAATTTTTATTGATAGACAGGCTGGAATGGATCTATGAGGCCAAAACTATTTCAATACATAAAATATAAATTTAACCCCTTAAGGACACACGACACGTGTGACATGTCATGATTCCCTTTTATTCCAGAAGTTTGGTCCTTAAGGGGTTAAAAGAGCCATTTTCTTGTAAAAGAAAATATACATGTACTTCTGCTGATCTAATTTAAATAAAGATGTTAGGGAGTTATTAACTAAGCATTAATTCATAAAGTGTATATATATATATATATATATATATATATATATATATATATATATATATATATATATATATATATATATATATATATATATATATATATATATATATATATATATATATATATATATATTGTGATTGGTTTTAGTATAAATTTTGCAAGTTAATTCACTGAGAGCAAATAAAACACCTAATAAACATCCAAATATGCAGCATCAAACCAATTTGTCAGTTTTAATGTGTTAAATAAATGTAGCTGTAATATAGTCACCCATCATTGAGGATTTTATCCTATCACAATGGTTGGCCCCTGCTCTGTTTTTGTTTGCTTTGTTTTACAATAAATTACCATAGCCACTGCTTGCTAATTAGTAGTTTTGGTGTCATTAGACAGAGTGGCCCAATGTCAATTCCATGCATATTGTGCAGTCATTTATTGGCTAACTTGGTCAGCTGTTGGCTCTCAGCCAATGAATGGCTATAAAATATAGAAAATAATATATAATATAGATGAAGCTGATCTTGCTATTGCAGAAGTGCAACTGCTATATTAGCAATAGTTGAGCAAGGTAGAAGCCTTCGGCCCCTAGTTTTTGCTAAAACTCTCAAAAACTAAGGTTTGACTTTGTTTTGAAACAGGATATGGTCAAGGCCATTTTTAACATTGATTGGACCCTAGGCAGGCATTTGCTTGGGGCCCCTGGATCCTTCACTCCCGTCCACACACTTCCACTCCCTGGCTTGCAATCCTGCCCTCCACCCCAACACAGTGGCAGAACTAATATAAAGAATGCCCTGGTGCAAGAGAATTTTTTTTGGTCTCCCCTCCAGCGCAAGAGTGTACAAATCCTACGATGCTGTGCCAGCTGGGGATCAACCATTTGATAATTTTCTCAGGGCTGTATTTATAAGCATTTGAATGTGAGCATGTTGTTGTATAGAATATGTGTGTGCATGTAGGGTGTAGTGTTGGTGTTTGAGTGAAGGGGTATGTTTCTATATACCTTTTGAGTTTGAATTCAGGGGTGTGTTTGTATGTAATGTTTGCAGGGGTGTGTTGCATGTTGTGTTTAATTGCTTGGATGAATAACATACATTTACAGATATACATACACATTAACACATTAACACACTTATACATGCACACATCTGGACACATGCACACACTGACATAAAGAGACTGGTGTATAGACACACAAACACATACATACACACACACTTCCTCCCAGCAGGCAGGTAGACAGGGGCCTGTCCGGAGCACTGCAGCTGCAGTATCCCAGTGGGCTGTTTAGACCTGGTTGTGGGCAGGGGGCCCACAGGGCAGCTGCCTGGGCCCCCCCAGAAGTAACTGGGCCCAGGGCAGCTGCCCCGTTTGCCCCGCGTTAAAGATGGCCCTGGAGATGGTACCTGACGCCTAATGGCAACATAACCCCTGTATTAATATGAAGTGGTTATGGTGCACAGAGTGGTCCTTTTAATCATTGATTCTACACATTTGTTGTTCATAACATGAGTTCTCTAATAGAGATAATGTGGTTGAAATATTATTATATTCGTATTTGCAATTTATAATCTTATTTGTAAAAGACTATTGTAACATAACAAATTAATGTTAAAAAGTTTAATGTTATTGTAAAGTAAATTTAAGTAATTTATAAATATTAGACTTGTGCATGAATTGATTGTCCCCCCGAAAAAAAAGGAAATATAGCTTAGTTGGTCCAAAATCCGTTCAAATGGTTTTTCCATTTGCACACATTTTGTCCATGCAAACGATTCTGGAAAAAAATTCGGACAAACCTGAAGGGTGCAAAAATTAGCCAATCAGTGTACTGCAAAACATAAATATTATAGATATATTTTTCAGTACTGTTAAAGGTACGTTTTCGTGACATTTGGTTCACAGATCAAGTGAGAATAAGTATATAAAAGAGTGATCAATCATCTTTTTCCCATCAATTAACTTTTTTTATGGCTCCAGTGATGGAAGTCTGAATCATGTAGCAAACAAAAATGTTTGTCCATTGTCTCTCTTGTTTGCTTCATGTGCCATTTTGAATCTCAGAATTCAGATGACGCTCCAATCACCCAAAATTGGGATGAATTGAAATATGCTTGATTAAGATTAGCAATTATCAGTTGAATTTTTTTTTTTAAGTTTGAGGTAATCATCTTTGAATTTTAAAATGTTTTAAGGACCACTCCACACCTTAAAAGCAAGCTGAAGTGCTTTATAGGTGAGAAGTACCCTCATTTAACCCCAGTTTATAAAAGTGCTGATTTCTATGAGAAATCAGCACTTTTATAAATTAACTGGGGAACTCCCCCCTGGCTGTCAATCAAACAGCCAGGGAGGATTCCTTCCTACCTCCATTAGCTCCCCTGAGCTAACGGAAGTGACAGGCACACTCTATTTGTGTGTGCCTGCCTCCCCCTCGTTCCCTAAGAGGCCTCAGATCAGCTTCAGCAGTGTACCAGTGTGCACAAGCTAGCACACGTGCGTGCACCTGGGGACCAAGTCACGGGCTTCTTAATGAGGAGCCTCTGTTTGGTTATTTCCCTGTGAAGAGACTGAAAGTCTCTTCCGGGAAAAAGGGTTAGGGGCTTACAAAGGCTGCAGTTATAAGAACTGCAGCTTTAGTAATCTATTCTAGACTATACGTCCAATAAATACATATGCATGTATGTATTCAATTGGTGTATATCTACTAAACTATCAGTGTTTATGGGGGGTGGGTTGGAAAAGTGGAGTGGTTCTTTAATGAACATTACTAATAAAAGATGTGCACAAAACATGTGCTGTTAGCAGCCAATCAGAATCTGTATTCCACTGTGCAACTCCTAGCTTATTGCTCAGCAGGAAAAAAAGAAACGGTTTTGGAATCCTGAGTTTATTCGGTTAATATCTAGCGCATATAAATATAACTCATCTTGTATGGAATATCATCATCTAACTTTTACAGTGTATAGTTTCACAAACTATAGTATTTGTCAGTTTATCAGTAGCTAGAATACCTGGGTCTGCTCTAATAAAATGACACTGAAAAAAGATTTTTGTTTTTACCAACAGAATTGTGTGTGAAATGGGTGATGCCAAACCTAGCCAGCATGCTGGATTTGTGGATGTCTGTGTGGGAGAGTGCAGACCACAATTTATGGCAAGATCCTCACTGCTTTACTATTTTGTGGTAAGTACAAATCCAACAGTTCATTGTACAGCAATTTAATGTTAAACAATTCAAATGATTATTCAAAGCTGTGTTTTCTGTTAAGCATTTTTATGCATGTTGTGTGTGCATGATATTGAAACAGTTAATCAAGTAAACTTGTAACAGTTACACCAGACAGGTGCTTTATAATGAAATACACAATTCATATTCTGTTGTGTAGTAGATTCGGATTGATTTCAGCATTGTCAAGTGCTGGACAGCTCGCAAATAATTAGTTTAAACTGCAAGTCACTAGTTTTGACACCATAAAACCACTTTATCATGCTGTTCTTAAGTTTACCCCTTTATCATTCTGGGATTTTTTTACGTGAGACCCTATAGAAAAGGCCTTCAGAATGCCACTAGCACAATACTGTTTTATATTCATATAGTATTATACATAAATGGTGTTTAATTTGGTTAGTCCTCAGATGTTTAGTGGCAGTGGTTCTAAGTCCCAGAATCAGGACTGAATAAAGGTTCAAAGCTAATGTCATGTATTTAATTTTCTCCCCTTTCAAAAAAAGGTTAACAACCTCTAGAATAGTACAATTAGGGCATAAATAAGCAAGAGGCCCTCTAAATGAACTGGTAAAGACTAATAGCAGGCTTCAGATTTTCAACAAGGCAATCCATAAAAACAGGAGAGCAATCCAAAAAAACAAGTAGGAAGGAAACTTCCTCATTATCATATTGGCAGCCAAGGATGTCAGTGCCACACACCATAACCACTATAAAATGAAGTAGTTTTTATAGTGCTTTGAGTGTCCTTTTAAGAAGATTTCAAAGTAAACGTTTTCTAGGAGAGCATCAGTCAAGCAAATATCCAGGTACAGATGAAAAGGTCACTCAGTGGTTTTCAGACATTATCACTATGTAGTTAAACAAACCAAAAGGACTGAAACAATTAGATTTTTTTTTTAGATGTTATTATTGAATATTGGAATGACAATATCTATAAGGGACCCATACTCATGTTGATCTTCTACACTACACAAAGATCCTTCTATGGAAACGTAAGCCTTGTATTTGGACTTTACAGAACTTTAACAACAACTCTAGGCTAAGCTAAAATCTTATATAGATAATAACATTTATTACGACCTTGTCACCACATTTTTCTGTAAGGTTTTGTTAGATGTAATGTCTACTCTCTAACAGGGTACATTTCTTATAGATAGCTTCTGAAGTTTCAGAATTGATGCTTCTTCTAAATTTATAGGAAACGTACTGGCAAATTTACCTCAAGTTTTGTTTTGCTTTTTTGAATTGAAAAAGTAGATGGGATTACATGTGTTCTTAAACTAGACTTGCAAACTGTTTTTCAATGCTTGAAACCAAAGAATCTCCAGAGCCTCTGATGAAAAGCATTGAAATAAAGAGTGATTTCCCCCCCCCTGTAACTTTGTAGTTCATCACATCTATTGTTGCAACAACTTAATCCGGAAGTGTTTCTAAGTGTTCATTAACACTAAATTGCATTGGGATGCCTGTGGGAAAAGCATGCGAGATCCGCACAAGGATCTAATGAGTTTGTAATGATGGAACATTTGAAGTGAAGTGTTACTGAAAATTGACTGCATTGCACACTTTCCTTAATTATTTCATCTGAAAAGGGCACATTAAGAAACAGAGTTTATCTCTCAGAGAATTTACCTCTGCCTCTTCATAGTTATGGGTAATGTGACTTGATTTTAGCAATTCGTTTCCTCTTGACTAGCACAGAGCGAGAGCTGAATTGGCACCAAATCGTCATGTCAAGCTCAGCAAAGATTTTGTATGCATTTTTTCATACAATTTGGATCAGTTCTCCAGAAAATATTATTAGAACTATGTAAATGCTATCAGGCTAAGCGTGCTAATATCCAGAATGCAAACAACATGCTATCCAAATGCCTGAATAAACTGATGTTTAATATGGCTATGTGCTTGTATTAGCATGTGTGTGTGTATATATGTTCTTCCTTACTTTATATGTGCGCCTATACTTCAATGAAATTGAAAAAAACAATATTGCTATCAGACATTTTGGAGTGCTCTGTGCATAGATTGTGTTTACCTCCAGTCTTTTTTCATGCTTTCTTCATTATATCCCCTTGTTTTCATTTCCCAATCTCTGCAATCCTTTTCTCTTTCCCTTAACAATTCCTTCTTCGTCCAGCAGTTCCTTTATCTTGCTCACCATTTTTGTCTTTTTAAGCCCCCCATTCACACCACAATACAGATTAATGAAGAGCACAGACACACAACAAAAATGAAAACAAAATAAATGTTTACATTTTGCAAGGATTCTTAAAATCACCTATTATAACAAATAAACATGGGGATTCAGTTACAACACATTCAATTACAACATATTATGTACCACTACATCTCAGTAACCCAATATCGGTGCGTCCTACACTAATGTTAACATGGGAGATTAACATGCTAACTGCAATACGCACTGCTTAAACTGATTCCAGAGACTCCTCAATTTATGCTTTCCTGTGGTCACCTCCAAAGGGGCACCTATAATGCAGAGGAGGGGTGCTCTGCCCAAAAGGAATCTGGTATGGATTCCAAATCTACACAGAAAAAAATGGGAATATTTGTTGCTAAGAAAGGTTATTTTAAGCAGCCTTGTAAAATTTAAAACTTTATTTTTTATGTGTGTGCACAGTTCCTTTATCTGTATTTTGCACATATTTTGGTGTTTGTCTGGGTGTGCTACAATTTCCTATTTTCCCAGCTCATGCCATCTTGGTAACACTCCTAGGTTATATATACACAGGAGTAGGCGTTTCCTTGAGTCCACGAGTCTGAACACAGATTCAAGCAGAGTAGTAAAACAATTGTATACACAACACTGCTCGGGTAATAATTTCCCACCAAACCCCACAACTCTCTCTCCTCACATGTAAAATTTGGCTGTTTTGGATCAACCCATGTATCTGTATTCCCCATTTTTTTTTTTTACAAAATGTAAACATTTCCCTTTCTAAAAATGATGTTTACATTTGCTACACATTTAGTGCTGACAGACTGATAGCCTCTAAAAGGCACTTCCTCTCTAAAGAGTGTTGAAAATCAAAGACATTTTTGTTCAGGTTCATCATACACAGGATGATGCATTTGGAATCATTGCTTCTCTATGATATAAATCTGACTGACAGTGCAGCAATTGGCACACATGCACTGTAGGCCCCCCATGGACAGATATTAGCAAACCTGGTGATCTCACAGAAGATTGTGTATCTGCAGAGAGGAGTCTTTCCAGAAAGATACATTTTGTGGCCTTTATTTTTATTAGGTAAAAAGTGTGTTATTTGTTTGTGTGTGTGTGGACTGAATATGTGAGAGTAGGGAACACACTAAAAATAAATGCATTTATGTTCATTTTTTCTAATTTTAGAGTGTTCCTCTTAGAAAGACAGAACATGTTCAGCACCTCAGTTGTGAAAAATGCAGGAAAGATATTATATACATATTGTACAACATATTTAGAATCAACAGGTTCATCAACTTTTTAGTCCTTTTCAAAAGAGAAGAGAAATTACAAATGCTCCTTTGTTTTCCTTGCAGTACATTACATGAAATCAGAGATGAGCCTACAGCTGACATCTAGGGGTCGTTTCCTATTTTCCTCTGTTTAATATAGATTGACCAAAATCATTTTTAGCTGTAAATAACTTTAGTCAGTAATGAAACATATTGATTGTGATTCAGTAGACACCGGTGACCTTCAGTCTATGCATGGTTGGACATGTACTGATATTTGTACAACGTTAAGGACAAAACAAGTATTGCAGAATTGTATCAGTGGCAATAAGTACGATCGATATAGGCTGGGAACCTGCAGAGCTTCTTTTCTGCAAACCAAGATAAACATGTTTGGAAATAATTGTTAGGTTTGACATTTGTATCATACTCATGTCCTTGGACTGGATCTTAATCGCATACAACTTTCAATCAAGTGGCTCAAACAACATTTCCAACAGAAGTGTGATCATACAATACGAACAACATACGCAGCAACTTACGAGTTTTACTCTTCTTCCACTATAAGTTGTAAATTCCTCATTTTATACGTATGTCTGTTATTTATTTCTAGAAAAAACTTTTTTAGGTATGGCAGAACTCAGCCGATGCAACTTTATTGTTTTTGTATGTAAAAGTATCCTCTATGTATTGTCTTATTTACATGGAATACAGTAAAACATTATAAAGATTGCTGTCAGAATATAAGAGGAGCTAATTTAATTCCTCATTTAAAGTCTGATTTCATAAAATTATTTTGAATTTTTGCCTCATTAATACCCCCTTAACCCATGTGCAGCAGGCGCGTGATTCAATGTAAGCAGTGGGAGTCCAGTGAAGATCCTAATAGCCATGAAGCATTCATACATTGTTCCTGCCACTCTCCTACAAAACTAGCAGAGGTAATCTAATGGAGTAGGTGGAATATGTCAGTTTCCAAACTATATTTGCAAATCCATCCAACCCATTCAGTAAACATTAACCTCAAGATTTCTTCAAGAGCTTTTCATTCATGAGGAATATAGCCAGTAGGCTAGAGATTCCAGATTTAATTTTATTTTGCGATAGAGGGATATTTTATATTTTGTACAGTTTAATCAGGTTATGTCTTTTATGATAGAAGATCTGCAAACAAGGACAATAATTTATTTATAAAAGGTTATACCATCCGCCTTTCCTTCCTAATCACTATTAAAGATTGGCAGGGTATTTACATTTTGAGATGCTTTGGTAGTTTGGTAGCTCAAGTGTAGGGACTCTAATTCACCAGGGTGGAAGGGGTAGCGCCTGGTTCTATTTGGTGTAATTGGGGCATTTGTATTTATTGGGCCCAAACTGATTGGACATGTCATGATTTTGTTAGTTTTGGGCAAATGGCTTGGGTAGCCCTTTGTCTTTATTATTATATTTGCCTTCACTCCAACTTACACAAGATGGAGAAAGTGGCAAGGGCTCATCATTATTAGTATTATAATCTAGCCTATTACAATATAGAGTTGAGGAAGGGGTTGGGCTATTTGGTGACAAATATCCAGATTAACAATTCTCTCACTCGGGGATGGGGAGGCTGTACTTTGACTTCCCTGGTAAGTATAAGGCTTTTGTGCAAAACTATTACAGAAAGTTCACCATCTCATTATAGATATTTTCATTATATGAACTTATGGATTTTTCCATTTATGTCTTGTGGAACCTTACAGTTAGTCACATTTGGTCACACAAGACATAGAATTAACCCCCTCCACAAAACATGCATATACACCCTTTTTGTATTTCCTCCTTACTTATTTTATTCACATTTTACTCCGATTGGAATGCACACTTTACATGCACTTATTTTTTAATACCGCGTCACTATGGCAACCAGACGCCTTCCCGACCTTCTGGTCAGGTATGATGACATCACACGCCGGTCACACGCGCACAGTACAGCATTCACTCAGGGATCTGGGGATCACACCTGCACTGGGTAAGTGATTATCTTTATAATTTATGCCCTATATACGATTTACTCACTTGTATTTACATCTTGACAAAGACCTTTTGGGTCGAAACGTTGATCATTTGGTATCACATATAAAGTTTTCTAAACAAATCCTCTAGAGTGCTCTTTTCAACATCCTGTATATATAATATCTATCTATATATATATATATATAGATATATATATATATAGATAGATATTATATATACAGGATGTTGAAAAGAGCACTCTAGAGGATTTGTGTGATCCCCAGATCCCTGAGTGAATGCTGTACTGTGCGCGTGTGACCGGCGTGTGATTTCATCATACCTGACCGGAAGGTCGGGAAGGCATCTGGTTGCCATAGTGACGCGGTATTAAAAAATAAGTGCATGTAAAGCGTGCATTCCAATCGGAGTAAAATGTGAATAAAATAAGTAAGGAGGAAATACAGAAAGGGTGTATAGATGTATGATACACAACTGATCTATCAAATCATACGAAAAATGTCTATTGAATGAAAAGCCCAAACCAATGGAATACCGAAGGAAAGATTGAATGAGGATGTAATCATGAGTGGATGGATGGGGTGGATGGGGAGTGGATGTTGTGAGTAAAGCAAAAAAATGAAATATGTGTGTGCCCAAAAGTAAAACTAGAAAACGTGAAAATATCCCCATAAACAGGTGTGTAATGGAGGACAAGGGTGATAAAAAAAAGGGAAGTGATGTGTAAGTGAGAGGGAGAGGAGATGAGGAAAGAGTGTAATCGTGGGAAATGAATAGAAGAGAGTGGAGAGGCGTGGGCTATATACAAACCTAAGTGCATATATACATATATATAAAGATAGATCAATGACTTATATGGCAGGGTAGAGAATAATACAGTCAAAGGAACATGAACATATTACTAATTTCTGAACAGAGAGCAAAACAAACTTAGATGGAATATGAAGATATTCACACGAAAGTGATATGAATAGTAATCTTAATAAGAATAATAACATTGTTAAGACTATGGCCACAAGAATCAATAAAAGTATAAGGGAAAGAGATATGAATATAAATATGGAAATGTGCAAATGAATGGTCCGAACTAATGAAGAAAAAAGAAAAAAGAAAGAATAATAATAAAAGATAATAATGATGAAAAAAATACATAAGGAAATATATAAAGAGACATGTAAAAACATATAAGAAAATATAAGAAACTGTGTACAATTATGATCACAAAACAAATTCAAGTAAAATTCGAAAAACATTCAAAAGAAGGTTTTGAAATGATCGTGTCTCCAAAAACGAGTTGAAGGAGATATATTCATTAAGACCTTTCGGTTGCACTGTGTCCAATGTCTTAATCCAGTAGGTTTCTCTTACTTTATATATATATATATTCCCGGGAACCTGAATGCAATCTAGTGAATATCCAGTCACTCTGTTCGGAAGCCATTTTTGTAACATAGTTGCAGCTAGGCTATCTAGTAAACTGCATTGGCATGAACCTATTAATTGATCACTTAATGTGAAGTTCTTTAAGGTAGCAATATATCTGTATTTCCGAACATAAATGCCAGATTGCAAAGCTGCAGAAAAGTTTTGAAACTAAAGTACTTTCTAAAATTATAATTTACTATCTATTATCTCTCTCTCTCTGGTATTCTTTTGTTTGCATGAATAAAACAATTTAGACAAGGGGAAAAAAATAATCTTACTATGATTGTATTGCAAATAGAAAATAAAACATTCATAACTACAGCCTTGAATTATTAATATTTCATTTAATATTTTTCATTCTTCATAATAATGTAAACTACTGTTAACTTAAAAATAATGGATTTTTGAAACTACACACTTGGTTACATGAGGAACTGACATATTGCACTGCAGTTGATAAGGCAAGCATTATGGAATATATTGTTTACGGCATCTGTAGTCCAAGATATTCTATATTCCTAGGTTAAAGGAGAAAAAGTTCTCAACGTGACCCAGTATGAACTTGCCTGAAGTGACATTTGTTATGAAGTACCACTGAAGTCAAGTATTCATGGCTTCATAATAGTCCTGTTTAAATACAGTGAGGGAAAGAAGTATTTGATCCCCTGCTGATTTTGAAAGTTTGCCCACTGACCAAGAAATTATCAGTCTATAATTTTAATGGTAGGTGTATTTTAACAGTGAGAGACAGAATAACAAAAAAAAAAAAATCCAGAGAAATGCATGTCAAAAAAGTTATAAATTGATTTGTATGTCATTGACTGAAATAAGTATTTGACCCCTTCGACTTAGTACTTGTTGGCAAAACCTTTGTTTATTGTAACATTTATTGTAGTTGGCCACCAGGTTTGCACACATCTCAGGAGGGATTTTGTCCTATTTCTCTTTGCAGATCCTCTCAAAGTCATTAAGATTTCGAGGCTGACGTTTGACAATTTAAACCTTCAGCTCCCTCCACAGACCTTGCGGGCGCTACAGGGTTTCAATCCTTCACGGCGTAGTGTGTTACCAATTGTTTTTGTGGTGACTATGGTCCCAGCTGCCTTGAGATCATTAACAAGATCCTCCCGTATAGTTCTGAGCTGATTCCTCATGATCATTGAAACTCCACAAGGTGTTTCTTCCATTTGCGAATAATCGCACCAACTGTTGTCACCTTCTCACCGTTCACTACTTGGTGATGGTCTTGTAGCCCATTCCAGCCTTGTGTAGGTCTACAATCTTGTTCCTGAAATCCTTGGACAGCTTTTTGGTGTTGGCCATGGTGGAGAGTTTGGAATCTGATTGATTGATTGATTGCTTCTGTGGACAGGTGTATTTTATACAGGTAATGAGCTGAGATTAGGAGCACTCCCTTTAAGAGAGTGCTCCTAATTTCAGCACGTTACCTGTATAAAAGACACCAGGAATCCAGAAATCTTGCTGATTGATAGAAGATCAAATGTTATTTCACTCATTGACATGCAAATCAATTTATAACTTTTTTGACATGCATTTTTCTGTATTTTGGGGGGGCTATTCTGTCTTTCACTGTTAAAATAGACCTACCATTAAAATTAAAGACTGATCATTTCTTTGTCAGTGGGCAAACATTCAAAATCAGCAGGGGATCAAATGCCTTTTTTCCTCACTGTAGATACAAAGTTCAGCCTATTGCCTTTCATGTGCTGATTTCTACCTCTACTTACTTAATTTATCTTTTATATTATGCTATTCTTTTTGAGAGAGGAATATTTAGTAGTTGTGCTTAAGGGCACATTAGGTATAAATATGACTGAGTAAAGAGTATTTCATAAAAACTGGGTGGGCAAAGCATGCTGGGACATGTTCTGGGCTTTACAAAAATAACATTTGCCATCTTATTAGTGTAATGTTGTACTGACATTATTAAGACAATCCCCATGCATTATACAATGTACAAGACGCTAAAGGGACACCAGGCTTTGCTAGGGGCGGGCTATACTGTTACTACTTAATAATTATTCTAAGTTAGAAGACACATAATGCTGCTTAACAATTAATTTTGCTTAAATAAAATAACACATTTATCTGTACCTTCTTTGTTTTAATCAATATGTGATTACACTTCCGATTTAAGTGATATTATTGAATCTGGGATATCTTTGCATTAAAGCATCAGGTTCCACATTATGTGATTTAATGATATATAGATAACACCTTCTGGAGTGGTAAATTATATTTATTGTTAAAATATATTGTGCTGTCAACCATTTTAAAGTGTGCAATTGCAATCTAATACTGAATATAATGCAGTTATTGGAAGCAACTAACTTAATTTTATAGCGGTATACCACCGTAAATAAAACATTAATGTTTTACACATACATTATTTTACTAATGGGGTGGTTGACAAAGATGTTGGGTTTTTTTATTGTCACAAAAAACATTTTGAAAAGTCTAATGGGAAATTCAATAACACTCTTCAGCCTATATTTCCATTTTCAGAAGACACAATACAAGCCACTAATGCATGAAAAATAAAACAAAATAAAACATTAAAGTGGGCGGTGATCATGGACCAAGTTGGATAGTTTAAATAAAGCACACACTTGATGCTCTTGGTTGTACAACCTCATTCTATTGATATCATGTCAAGGAGCCCATAGACTTTCCAACAGGGCTTTCCAATAAAGTGGGAATCCAAAGTGAATTTCAAATTTAAGATCAAAACAGCTGAACTGGGAAAACTCTTTAACTCGGCTATGCTTTTAGATGAGCTAGTATGGCCTTAAATTTGAAATTCACTTTGAATCCACTTAAAATTCTAACTTTTGTGATTAACCCTGCAAGTTCATACTACAAGCTCAATCTTGGTTGAAGATCCAGTCTGGAGCTGAGTTTGGTGACTCACAGAAGCTGGTGGTTCAACGTGTCCCACAATTCGAGTAGCTAGGTTTTGTTTTCTTGTATGCATTGTGTATACTGCAAGGTCACCAGATCTAGAAACATAGAATGTGACGGCAGATAAGAACCATTCGGCCCATCTAGTCTGCCCAATTTTCTAAATACTTTCATTAGTCCCTGGCCTTATCTTATAGTTAGGATAGCCTTATGCCTATCCTATGCATGCTTAGACCCCATCACTGTGTTAAACTCTACCACTTCAGCCGGAAGGCTATTCCATGCATCCACTTCCCTCTCAGTAAAGTAATACTTTCTGATATTATTTTTAAATAATAATTATTTGTTAAGAAATGTTACTTTAATTGTTAATAATGCTGTGTTATAACTATGAATCATCAAATCTAGATGGCTCTTGTTTTATTTCCCTTCTTGTGGTTAGACTTACCAGTCTTTAATATGAACTGGACTCTATATTTTACCACGCCCAGGGATAGCATGTAGTATTTTTTATTCCTTAGCACAAACTATCTCTAATCTGATTTAAAATGCCACCGTGAATTCTCCATGTACCAATGTACTCTGGTCTGCTGTAATTTCCATTTAGATGTCATTACATTACGCTACATTGCCGGCAGCAATTAAAACATTTACCTTCATCATGTTTAGAGGACACCTAAAATTCCCACAATAGGAAACACTCAAATATAAATGAACTGAATACAGCAAGGCGGTTCAGATTTCGTATTTCATAAAGTGATTGAATCCATTGCTTGGGAATGTTCTGCCATTCCTTCCTAGCTATAAAAGAAAGCTCATCATTTGAATGCAGACATTCTCTTCTCACACGAATCTTATGAGTATTTCCATTAAAATGCTAATCTAGTATACACTCCACATTTCCATCTGCGAAATAGACATTTCTATATGAGTTTACTTTTATATCATTGAAATACTCAGTGTCAGGTTATAATCATATGGTGTCACGTTCTAAATCCAAAAATGAAGCTCTTTAAGATGAAGGGAGGCCAAGGTTAAACATCAGCAATGTTAAATAATGTCAGAGGACGATTCAGCCTTGCACAGTGTGAAGTCAGGGGTCTTATTTAAAGGTGTTAAACAAATAATGCATGCGGTAAATAATAATCCAATCATACATCACCATCAGGTGGGAAAATGTACATTTTCCCTATGTGTTTAACCTCCCTTTTCAATGCCAGTTAACTACCACAATGCATTGCCTTGCTAAGTATTCACTCCCTTGGATGATTCCACATTTTTCTAGTGTTATGATCTAGAATTAAAATGGATTTATTGGTCAATTTTACAAACTGATAAACATAATAAACATAACAAAAAGTCCATTAAACATTAAAAATATTAAAAAAATCAATAAAAAAAATCTATAAACTAGACATTTAATTGATGCATAACTATTACCCCCACTACAGAGCAAATTCTTCTTAGGAAAAAAAAAATAGTTTGACAAAAAAATATATAAAAATTCAGAAAAATAATGTAATAAATGTATTTATTGACATCATATTATACATGTTCTACTGTGCTCCTAGTGCATGCTTATGTTTTCCCCATGTAACATATTTCACTCACATATTCTGTATTCCATATTCTAATTCCCTAAAAGCAATTGTGCAATTGTTACATTGCCATTTGGTATCCATATTACTACCTATATTTTTTCATATTAGCCCATTTATTAGCTCATATTTTGACATGTTGTCAATTCTATATTTTATCATATTGCTCCAATATTGCTCATGTGTGTTGCCATTTTTCCTATTAATTTCCCTTTGCTTGTTGTATTTATCTTAAATATGTTGTCATCTTTTTCCACATTGTCCCCCTTAGGTTGCTATAATGTCTCAGCTCTGCATCCCATATATTGCCATATTGCTCATACATCATGTGTTGCCCCATGAATTATCTTGCAATGTATTTATTCCTCTGTATTCTGCCATATTACCCCTATGCTGCCCCATGTGCTGTCTTGTTTGCCCCTATATTTTGTCATACTGACTCCTGAACATACGTTATCATATTACTTGCAGTGCATCCTATGTGTTGTCATGGGGCATTCTTGTATGCTGTTATATGTCATTGACAGTACTCTCTCTCTCTGCAGACAGAGAGACACACCCACACTAGGTGACACACACACACACACACATGGGTAGAGACAAGCACACATAAACACACATTCAAGAAGACACTGTAACACTCAGTTATGGAGGCCCACACAGATGTCTAGAGACACAAAGTGGGGCAAACATACTCTTAAACATAGAAAGACATAGACAAGGAGTGATAAGGAGATGAAACACACAATCATTTACCTTTTTATCTGTGTATTAGCAGCAGCTGGTAATTCTGATGCACACAGCACTTCCAAGGCTGCTCGCAAGTGAACTGCAGCTGCCCTTATGTAAAATGAGAATGTTAGACCAAAATATGTGAGTTTGCAATAAATAAAATTTAATTTGCACTAGTGCCAATTGTGTATACACAATATGCCTGTGAAACTCCCTTCCCTTTTCCGTTAGATGCTCCCCAAGTCTCCACTCCTTCAAAAATCATTAAAAACTCACTCAAAAGCATATAAATTAAACTGTTAATGGCTCCAAAACCCCCCACACTAAGCCTTCATTGAATACTATTCTACAATCTACTTCCCTAATACTTCCCTTACCTTTTTTGTGACTTTACCCCACTCCCTCTAGCATGTAAGCTCATTGAGCAGGGCCCTCACCCCCTCTGTTTCTGTGTGTCAAACTTGTCTGGTTACAATTACACCCACTGTAAAGTGCTACGGAATTTGTTGGCACTAAATAAATATAATAATAATAATAATAATAATAATAATATTGGAACAGGGAGTATCTAGTTAATAATAATACTCTATATTATTTAGTATACACATGTATAATAGGATGCATTTTTGCCTGCGAACAGGATTGTGCAGAGTATCACATAAAGATATGAGCACCGCCTTATACAAGTTTTATGTTCCAGTTCAGGATTTTGATAGATGCTATATAGTTATAAACATGGGGTGCCCAGAAGATAGATCCCTAGCTGTTACTGAACTAAAAGTTCCATGATCCTCAGGCAGACTCAATGCCACCAGAGCATGAGGGTAGTTCTGCGACACCTGGAGATCTACCTATTGGGCACCCCCATGTTATAAACTGTTGTCTCTACTTTTTTTTATTTTGTGCCCTCACCATGTAATGTTTTGCTCTTTTATCTAAATAATCATTTTTGTTTGTTTGTATTGTATTATTCATGTCAACCATTTCTAAAAGCAATATTTCTACTGTATTATGTTAAAAAACGTGTATGGTAATTTACAGCAATTCAAGAGTCACCAATTGCTGGAGTGAGCAGGTTTTTTGATTTTTAATGATAGAAAACTAGATTGTAAGTTGAGATAGAATTAAATCCTAACCAAACACAACTGGTTATAGTTATAGATTTCCTTACAGGAAGATACCCACACTTACAGCATTACATCAGAGGTACTGTGGCTTACAGATGTATTTTGTAAACCATATCATGACATTACATTGAGAAGGGACCAGTTCTGCTGATCCACTAAGCAATGCATGTAAGAGCAAGCCAATGATGTGAAAATATTTGAGTACTATAGTTGTCTGGATAGAAGCATATAGAACGTTTCATTTTTGACATCCATAAAGATTGATATATCTCTGTTATCACAGACATGAGCTAGATAAACACAATACTTATGACCATTAACAATTCTTTCAGCTACTCTAACGAGCTCTTCATTCATGTATTGTTTTAATAAATTTGTCTTCTTTACAGACGCTGTCTCTGTCTAAACTAGAGCCTTCCCAAGGACCAGTTTCAGGGGGCACTCAAGTAACTATCACTGGCACAAACCTGAGTGCCGGCAGCAGCGTGAAAGTCATGTTTGGACAGCAGCAGTGTATATTCGACAGGTATAATTAATCTTCCACATCCTCTTCCTTATTATGTTTGCTGTCCTTTGAATTCATTTGCAGGTGTTTTTCTTGGTGTAGACTTTCCATTATAGATCCGACTGATTCAGCCAATAGGTATCCTTGTACACAAGTCACAAGGTGGCCTGTTTGGACAATAGTATGAGTTGTGCTTTAGAAGCTATACTATAATAGAGGTGAAGATTGCTTTAATTTACTCTCCAAGGAGAAAATAAATATTTGTATTGCAATAATTGTTAGAAATCTTTATTTGTTAATTTTCCAAGCAATTGTCTACCTTCTAAATTTGTTTTATTACATGAAAAAAAAACAATATAAGGGCTTAGTATGCCTTGCTCATTTCCAGCCTTTGGTTCCAAAAGTGGCATGATTCAGAGGAGAGTTAGCTTTCCATTTGAAAGTAATATTTACATGCCGACCTGGTTATGCTAATATTTACATGCCGACCTGGTATATTTACATGCCGACCTGGTTATGTTTGTAGAAACAAAAATAATTACAGGTCTTGAACTAGATCAATAAATTATATTTCACTAAAATTTGTCTAGGAGACTCAATACGACAATATTTGTATATATTTTATTCTTTTAGCATATAAATATTGCAAGACAGTTTGTGTATAAAGATTTCACTTTTCCCCTGGCACCTGCTAATAATTTCCTCCAATTAATGGTGATGTTTTTTTCAAACATTCTCTTGATTACCTGTATTGCATTGTCAGGAGAACAGCGAGTGAGATATTCTGTAACACCACAGCTTCCACTGAAGGTTTGGAGAAAGTGAAAGTCACCGTTCAGATTGACAAGGCCAAGATTCCACAGGAGCTACAGTTTGAATATGTGGAGGATCCAAAAATCATAAAAATTGAGCCAGAATGGAGCATTGTCAGGTACAATTAACGTGTTTGGCATTTTACTGCGATGCATTAATATGAATTATTTTATGCTCGTTTTTAAGTGCTCTAGTAATATATTTTTATGACCTTTCATATCTACATTTTTATCTGTTCTTGTTTTCCTGTTGTTCTTTGTTTTACTGTTTTCTCTCCTGTCTGACAATGTCTTCTTCTCTCAAACGTGTTTTTGCATTTTTCTAATTTTTCTAATTTTCCTGCTTTGATTTGCCTATATTGTGCTGCTTTGGCTTCATCTTCCCTCTACTATATGCTTACATGTAGATACATAGATTATGTAGTCAAATGTGTGTTTGTTCACTTTTTCTTGAATTCTTTGTGACAACTAGCTCCTGGAAATATTCCTTAAGGAACTTTCACATCTAATTTTCGAGATAATGTTGGAGCAATATATTTAATCCGATTTTTTCTAACTTTAGCTTTTTTGCATCCTAATTATCCCTTTTTTAATATATGCCATTTTTTCAGTGACGCAGCAGATTTATGATTTTTGTTTTGACCGAAAAGTGTTCTGTTTCATTGCCTTTTCTTGCCACTGTAAATTAACTGTGGTCTGAAATGTATTTTTGTGCAAATTTTTTACAACACTTTGATAAATATCTCACTTTGCTTTTTGATGATTCGATGGGCTTACTAGTTTTATATAAGCGAGACTGGGTAAATGTGCAGGAAGTTTATTTATTTTGATTGAGTGTTTGCAGAGCACTCTTGAGATGATACTGTATATTCATCGTGATTTGGCTCCTCCTTGTCAGTAGATTGTGGCAACAAATAATGCACATATAAGGAATAATGTTTTCACTGAGATATTCAGATAATATCTACTTTATATTAAGGGATCCAATGCATGCCACAAACATACTACCCATGCTATTAGTTCATGAACAGTAATCTGTGCTATTGACTCACAAGATGATGGCTTCACATCATCACGTAGTGGTGATCAAATAACAATGTAGTAGTCCTGTCACCCTTGCCATTGGTGACAGGAGGGGAGCTAGGTATTACTGTAGTCCATCATTTTAATGCTCAATACATTGAATGTTCAGAGCCACCTTTCAGCTCACAACTATTGTAAAGAGAGTTTATTTGAGGTTTTTTGTCAGCTTGATGTCTGGACTTTATTTTCAAACCCCATCTTCTTGAAAACATGCTTTTGCCCACAGACCTGTTGGTCACAGGGTCTTTCTTTTTATTATCACACCATTCTCTGTAAACTCTAAGGGGTACATTGCATGAGACAGATATTAATAATAACTTGCACACCAGTGAATTTTAGGAGATGTTATATTTGTAACAATAATAATGATCATAATTCGTACATAGCAATAAACAAGCCAGATTATTTTAGTAGATGTAACATAGTAAATGTAACACAGAGTTCTGAAAAACAGAGAAGATATTTTGGGATATGGGTTTACGTAATACATTGTACAATTATATCATACACCATACCTCTTGGCAAAATATTTTACTTTGGCATAGTTGCTGACCTGGTATTGTTCAAAAAACAGTCCTAAATGTCTATGCCTTTTGGCAAGTTTAGTTTGCAGGAATTTGGAGATATTTTATTATGCAGGTTCTATGATGTTTCACACAGCTTGTTCCCATATTTTCCCGTTGTACCTGTCAGTTCCTTCTTTCACAAAGTAAAACAAACTAAAAGAGGTATTTAGTGTTCATGCCAAGTCAAAGATCTAAGAAAAGGAAAGTTTCACTTAGGTAAAAGAGCTGACATATATACAAATCCTTCCAATTAGCATCTCCTGCACAGGCAATATTCTATGAATCTATGTACTTGTTTTATCTGGAGGCTGCAGAACGTTTTATGACTGCAGCACAGACTCAGATTGCTTTGTGCAATTATAGCTTGCAAAGATGCCCAGGTGCAATGCAGCACAGCAGGGGATACAGGCAAACAAACTGCATACAACCTATGTCAAAGCAAAGTTTTTGTGTTTGCTGCTCCGAGTTATAAAAATTCTATTAAATGTATGTGACTTGTTTTCTGTTTTTGTATCAGACAGGCTTCCAAGTATCTATTTTATGGAAATAGTTGAATATAGATGCATTGTTTAAACTATTCACATTTGCATACATGTCTTATTTGTTAGTTTTTTTATTGTTGTGAGGTTATGTAAGGTTGTTATGTAAGGTTGAGTGCTTAGTACAGCCCTTTGCACCTCTTAGAGGCTCGGTTATTGGTTTTCATATATAAATAAACAGAATTAATAAAAAAAAAAAAAAAAAAGAAAACCAATAACCGATATATAAAAATTACAAGTGGTGTTGCACTCACTGAAGAAAATGTTCAATGCCGGGTGCTTATCTGGCAAGAATATAGTGGTAAAGATAGACAGCACTCCACGGACTCCAATCTTCAAATAAAAATTAACTTTTATTGCTCCAAGTTTAAAAGAATCAACGTTTCAGTCTGGACAATCAGACTTTCATCAGGGCTTTCACCTTGTCCTGATGAAAGTCTGATTGTCCAGACTGAAACGTTGATTCTGTTAAACTTGGAGCAATAAAATTAAATTTTTATTTGAAGATTGGAGTCCGTGGAGTGCTGTCTACCTTTACCACTATATATATATATATATATATATATATATATATATATATATATATATATATATATATATATATATATATATGTATCTTTTTATTGACATTTTTTATATAATACAAATACAATAATAGACAAAGAAAAAAAAATGTATAAAAAGCAAAGTAAGCTATGTACACAAATGCATAGGTAAATACTAACATATAGCCAAAAGTAAATTTTAAATACATTTTAATTGAGATTTTAAAGTATAGATATACAAAATAAATATTTGTTTTTTTGCTTTGAATATTTTTATTGGTTGCGCAAAAGAACATGAGCAGGCACAATTTAAAGCGATAAATGTAGTATGTGGTTGCCTGCGCAGAGGCATATAAATCAGAATGAACAAGCATTTCTGAGAATTTAATCCAACGTGCAGTACGGTAATCATATATAAAAACAGTATTAGAAAAGGCAGGCGTCTCAATGTAATGTATAATCCTATCTATAGGCATTATGGCAGCGGCCAGTTAAACGCAAAATAACCATGTCGCAGATTGAGTGCAATATCATCAGAGCTGTTAGTTTACAAATATATGCCGCAATGAGCATAGTTATATCTATAATTAGGATGAGGCGTAATGGTTTACGTTGTACATTGCAATCGTCTGGCCATTTTAATAAGCAACCATAGATGACGTATGCATACTGGAGCTAATGCGGAGAGTCACTCAAGTATGTCTATGTAGCAGTGACGTATAAGGCTGAGTGACTAAGCTGTTAATATTATAATTTAGCCCCTGCAAGGGCATTCTAGCCATTCTAAGCCATACAAATATACAATTACTGCCGGTTACTAAGCAGCTTAAACTGGTTCTAAATGACAGAGTGAGAAAATGTTCGCATCGATCATGAATTTAAAAAAGCGTAAAGACTAAAAACCTTAATATGCATCAAGAACTTATAGTAGGTGCGTTGGTCGCGCATTGCGCGTCTCAGCTCTGGCTTACTATATTAAGGAATGCATAAACAAATAACTATAAGAATAACAACAATATTATGGCAGAGCTGTCCATAATGTCAGTCCGATGGGGGCCTCCCATGGCTTGGCCGTGGTGCGTCTCCCGCGACGCCAAGTCCCCGACAGTCCCCCCCGGGACGGTCCCAGCCCAGCACCTGAGTCCTCCGCGGGAGCAGGGATGGCCCACTGGGCCCCCACACCTAGAGTCCGCGGGCCGCCCGCGCCCTGCACCTCCCCAACACCACCCCAGTCCCAGTGAAGGTTGTGTCCCAGTGTCTCTCCCGGTGCCGGCCTCATACTTGGGACCGGTGCGCGCAGCCCCCGGCCACCGGTGCGCCGGAAAGGCTGCGCAGACCCACCCCACAGGGCTCTCAGCATCAGGGACATGGCTCTCCAGGGACCTCCCAGACCCGGAGGCCCAGACACTCACTTCTCCTGCGGGTCGGCAGGCATCGCGGGGGGTCCATCAGGGACCCGGCAGCGCTGGGGTCCGCCCAGGCCGTCAAGGTCGTTGCCCCAGAATGGGTTGTCTCCTTTGGTGTCTCTGCACTCCTCTTTCAATAATGCCTTTACAGAGAGGCCATGTTAGTAATATGGCGCGGTTGCGTCGGATCACCGGCCTCCTGGGCTTCTGTGTCAACGTATATCACCTCTGTTCCTGCCAGGTTACGTTCCCAGTGTAATTTATTGCTCCTCAGTGTTAATGTCCATTACATCTGGCTGGCTATCTCTTTGCCATTGCCAGTTTAGGTGGTCGGCACAGTGTCCACGTGGGGGCTCCCGCCGTAGTACATGTCGCCACCATACGGTCTCTCCACGCCAGGAATATTTATGTTACAGCGGGTTGGCTCTGTGTTGCGCCATTTCACGGCGCCATGCTGCATGCAGTGGCGGCCGATGCCCAGAAGCCGTGTGCAGGCCAGACCCAGTCTTCTCCGCCCGCTTGCCACTCAGTCGACTACTTGCAGGTATCAGGTGGGTGTCGGAGCTTTCCCCCTCTTAAATGCAGCATGCTTTGCTTTTTTAAGCGGTTTTGGGCCATGTTTGGTGCTATTTCGGGCGATTTGCCGCTGGAGCCCATCCAGATGGCGTTCTGTCGACCCGGCGGCCCGGCCCCGCCCCCTCAATATTTGTTTTTTTGTAATTACACATATACCACGCTATATTGGCATCTTGTAGTACAGTTCATGTTAAAGCATAATTCAGTTTAGGCATATTTTCCCTGCACAACTTTCAAAAGGCCAGGCACATATCCCCCTTGCTTCTCCCTAGCAAGGTACTATCTTCCTAGATCAAATATAGATAAGCTTTAGGATTGAGAGACTAGGAAGCAATACGCTAAGTTTTACATTTAGAAATATGCAGAAACATAGGTTAGCATTAATGCTTTTGAGACCACCAAGTCACTGTTGTAAAATATCAAAATATTTTGTTGTGTTACCTCGTGATTGTCTGGTGTACAATAATATAGACTTCATGTGCTACAGTCCAACATTATATCTCAGGACTACAGTCATTGTGAGAGCATGCCCATGAGTGAGTAAGGAACAGAGAATTGCTTGATCGCACAAATTCCCACACATCAATTTCCTCAATATTCCCTCACCCCTTTGCCAGCATGACATTTGCAAAATAGTTCTCATATTTTTCAATGTGAAATTGTGTTCTGAAGCTCTTTTCATAATCATAAACTCTATCAAACAAGCCATTCTTACACATTGACCAATCACATTTAGCCATGTTCTGAAGCTGTTTTCATAATATAAACTCCATCAAACAAGTCATTCTTACACTTTGACCAATCACATTTAGCCATGTTAAAGTCACACTCATCTTGGCTAACCATCCAAAGAGCATTTGCCAGAATGTTAATTTCTAAACATTATTATTAAAATATTTTATATAATTGTTTTTATGATTTAATTATTTAAGTTTTGAACCATTCTTAATAGATTCTAATGTTCTGCAGTATCAGAATGACTACAGTATGTTGCATTCAAGGACATAGAAGCCACAAATAAATGCGTGCTGCCTTTTCCCCCTGCTAGTGGCACTTGCTTTTTCTAAATAAATGAATGAAGGATTTAAGAGCAGAGCAGCTGCAGATCTTCTTTATATTAAATCCCACTGAGAAAATAGCCTAGCTTTGTGCATGATCCTACTATTGGTATTCTATGAATATCTCAAGGTAATAGATATCTGTTGTATCAATGCACTGCAGGTCTACATATATGGGTTTTACACTTTACAGTCAAACATGAACATTTTTAATCTAGTTTTTGTTGAGCAAAGTTTGTATGTTTCTTAGCTTAACATTCTATCTCTTAATTGTGTGTCTATGTTTCTTTATTTGTAGTGGAAACACACCTATATCTGTGTGGGGAACTAACTTGGATATAATAAGGAATCCCCGTATAAGAGCCAAACTAGGTGGAAAAGAACATATTAATGTAAGTAATTGTGAATGCTAATATGACTTATTTACATTATCAATTTGTATTCAGCCTGTGTCACTTTGCTACCGGAATTGTGATATAGCAATGTAAATGTTTAACTTCAGTCTTCCATATGCTACATATCAGTATTACAGAAACGTTATATCAGTAGTAGTTTAGGCTGATTGATAACACAAGAAAATATTGTGATCCCTGAAAATGCATGCTAATTCTGTTTAAAGACCGTAAAATTAATGGTTGGCATGATTCACTAAAAGGCTATTTAAACTGAGTTGAGTGTGTTAAATAAAAACTCCATGATATTTTTATATTTTTCCATTTAAAGGACCTTGCCAACTGTTTGTTTTATTAAATTTAACATTTCATGTCAAGAGGTAAATAAAGGAAATTTGATACTTAGGTATAATAGTAAACAAGGCAAAACGGTTAATAGTTAAGTCAATTTCGAATAACATTAAACCAGATGAAAGGACCAAGAACCATAACCACCATAGCTCACTGTAGTGTTTATGGTGCAGGAGTGCTTTAACGCTCTTCCCCATTGCAAGTAGTCAAACTGTTTCTGACTGGTTTGACTTCTTACCTAGGTTCCACTGGGCAATAGTCTACACTAGTAGCTTCAGTTAACTCTCTTGAGGTAAGAGATATTCATAGTAGAGGTGGGGAGTGGGTGGGTGCTTGGAGTGGTCGTTTAATTATTATACATGCCTGATAAGATTCTATTAGTAACCATTTCTATCACAAAACAATGAGAATTAAAAAATATTAGATCAGTGTTTAAGCTGTAATTTTTAGAAATAACAATAACAAGTCCTTATGAATTAAAGATAGACTAAAATGTAATCTCATTTCACCTCACCTTCCTGTTATTGGAATCCCACGACATTTCCTTATCTGACAGGACTGAGTTCATTGGGACTCTTGTCCCTTGTTGTTTTATATTTCCATTTTTTGTTGTTGTTTTTCCGAGTCACCCAAAAAGGTCCCAGCATTGTGCCAAACGTTAGCAAATGTCTATGTGACTGCAAGAAGCCTTTGCATATTATTCCTCTGTGCATGTGCACTCTGTATGTCTGGCAAGGCATTCACATTGGGGTGAAATGCCTCCTTTTTGAGATTTTCTCCTTCCAAACGCAATGTATGGCACTTGTATGCGCCCGCTTTTACCCTTGCACCTGTCCTGCTTTATTGACTACAAATTATAGGAGATATGCTTTAGATATGCATGGTACAGCTGAAAGCATAGTCCTACAAATATATATAATTATATATAAGTTTAACATTACAATGAATCCAATTAAATTAAATAGAAAAGTGATAATAAAACATTATTTTTAGATATACTTGCAGGACTATAAAATGTGCTAACTACTGCTACATATAACAGCAGTAATTATTTACTGACATCTATCCCTCTTTTCTTTGTTAGATTATTACATGCCTCCTGTACTATTTTAACTCAATAAGATTAACGTAATACTTTTCTTGTTTTTTGACTGACTGTACAGTTTAATAACAAAAGTGTTATCAGTGAAAATACTGACCTTTAGAAAATCAAGCTGGAAATGAGTTGTAGACTTCTTAACATCACTTTATAAATATGACCTACTTAAAACACTTCTACATTAGTCATGGAGCTTAGGACGAATTATAGGAAAATCGAAATGAATAAAGAATATTATGTTTAAGAATGTTAGAAACATGCATATCTAAACTCTTAAAACAAATAAAAAGACCAGCAACTATGCCAGGTTTTATTGGAATTACATCTTTTGCTATTGCAAAGCTTCTTTCTCAAAAACTAAATTCAGGTTATGAATCATTGGAAAGTAGTTTTAGTGATGAAACTGTAACCATGAATATATTGGACATATGGAGGTGTCTGCATTAGCAACTTGCTCGATCACAAAATCTTTCTCATAGTAGTCCAGGCAAAGTAATGAAGGCCATTAAAGATCTTTCAATGTCACATCTTCCCTATCATCCTCTTGACATGTGGGTTAAATTACTTTATGGTCAGCCTGGTTTGTGTGCAATTGATTCTTGCTGCTCTATTGCTTATAAGTGCTGAACAAATAGACATAGAAGTGGTTAATGACTGAATTCGAAAATTTGTAACAGAAAAATATCCCATGGATATTGATTCAACCTAGGTCATCCATCCATTGGCTTGACATTAGTCTAAACCTAGGGTTATCAACAACACATATAACAACACCGCAAGTTGTACAGAATGAAGAACAAAATAGTCTAGTTTGGAGATTCACAGCTGTGCTGCATCATGTAAGAACTTCACAGCATGGCTTCTTATGTTGTAGACAATTTTTTTTTATTCTGCACATAACATGCTCCAAAGCAGGCCGTGATTTGCACCACATGCTCCAGCAAATGCGAAAAATGGAGGGAGTTGGCATTGTCAGCTGTTGCAAAATGTAAAATTTTTAATCAAATATGGGATTGTTTGTGAACTTTTTATGTTTAGTCCAACTCAGGCAATAAACCCCATTCAGGCCTTCATGGATGTAACATTAAAACTACAATTTTTTCTCTCTCAGTCCTGTATAGACCAGGATTAGCTTATTGATAGAGCTCATAGAAATCTGAATTATTCTCCACTGGGGGACCCATATAAGTTGACTAAAGAGGGAACTCCTGGCACCATAAACACAGTGGACTATATGGAGTGTTCCTTTAAGGGATTATGCATACTAAAATTCTGAAGAATATAATTTATTATACCATTCTTCAAGATTGAAAAAAAAAAATTAAACATTTAATAAATACTTCTGCATTTAGATATGTATGTATAATGGTAAACTGCGCATTGCAAGAAAGTAATAGAAGAATACCCTAAAAAAGCATTATTTTCCCCAAATATGTTTTGCAGTTATATTATTATAATATATTATATTACAATATATTTTTTAGATTCTGTTTAGTGTTCGTTTAAATGGGGTGCCTAAAAGGTAGATACCCAGATGTTTCAGAACGACAACTTCCATGATGCTTTGCATGCCTTTAGAATGGCAAAGAATCATGGGAATTTTTGTTCTACAGCATCTGGGGATCTACCTTTTGGGCACCCCTGGTGTAAGTTTTAAGTTAGTGTGTGAATTAATGTTTAGTGTGGGTGCAATGTAAGGGTTAAAGTTTAGTCATAGTGTAGAGTGTTAAAAGAGGTAAGAAGTGTAAACAGTGTAAAAGAGGAGGACTCTCCTGTGAGGGGGGCTTCACTGGGATATACAATCCAGTGTTTAGGGGTAGTTACAGACCTGGGTCTCAACTGTTTTATCTATATATTAAGATAACGGCAAACAACCTAAACATGTACCAGTTCTGCCTGAGACTAGTTGGAGATACATCCTCCGGTGGAAGCTATTGCAGTTCCCATCTTTAAACTGATGGCAGATTTGCAGACTATATTTATAACTGTCCAGTGGAAACTGGTAGTCCTGGCAAGTATGATGTGTATACTCATGTAATGACATTGTGATTTGGGAATATTCTACAATGTTCTTCAATGCAAGAAAAGTATATGTTTAATTGCAGATGCTGTGTATATAGTTTTTTTGTGGAACCTGTGTATCTGTGTCCTTCTGCCAAATTCAAGCTATGTCTTCTTTCTGTGTGTCACAGAATTGCACCGTGCTAAACTCTACAGAAATGATGTGCCAGGCTCCTGCATTAGCTGTGAGCTACAACCATTTGACTGATGTTACAGAACGCCCAGAAGAGTTTGGCTTCATTCTGGATAACGTTCAAGCCTTACTTGTCCTTAACAGGACCAATTTCACGTATTACCCTGATCCGGTGTTCGAGTCCTTCAGTCCAACAGGGATTTTGGAACTGAAACCCGGTACTCCCATCATTTTAAAGGTAAGTTTAGCTTTATTGAGCATGTGCCTGTGCTGATGATGAGTGGTTACAAAACTGCCAAGATTATTAATTAAACTCTGAATTTTCACAAATTAAATCAGAATTGCACAATTGAAACATAAATAACTGATCTGGGATAATTTTATAAGACAGCCATAATCAGATTATGGAAATTTTTGCCTCCATATTTTCATTTGGAATCAATTCGCAAAAATCCAGGATTTTGTGAATGGCCCTGTGAATATTTTGTAGATTGGGACTAATACACAAATATTTTAGAATGAAGTTGATTCACGTTTATACAAAAACACATCAAGTATATTAGTTTAACTGTGTATTTTAAATCTTACAGTGCACAGTGAACTCTTTAGAGGTTCTCCATTTTCTATTAAAATTGTGTAAAATACGGTAAAACAGTATTATCATTAATATAAAATAATACAAATCATAGAATGAGTACCTGTATGCAAATCAGCTGTGCATTGTGCTAGGCATTGTGAGTCCAGCTCTAGACATTTTTGTACACTATGGAAAAATTCATAGTAGCTGCAGCAGCAAGCTCCGATAAATATGTTTGAATCAATACATTTCTAGATTATATTTTAAATACCATCTAAACTTTTGTAAACGACAGTGTAACTGTATGTGAAATACATTTTAAAAATTTGGAAAAGTTGGCAATACAAAAAAATACTTCTTCAAATAAAGATATATTGAATACTATTTTTTTCAATTTAAGTGCAAAACAGATCTGTAATTTAAATAAACCAAACTAGTGTATATAATATGTTTAGCCATTTATGCACTAGTAATGCTTTGGAATACAATTTGTAGCAAATGTTCCAATACTTCCCTTTGCAATCTGTCACTCATGCAAGTACCATTTTAATAAGATTACTGCATCCTTTCATTGGTATTTGTTGTAGAAGAGATATTCAGTGCGTGTAAAGTATTCATGCTGTTTTTACTGTTTTGACTTTGTTCTAGGGAAAAAACCTTATCCCACCGGTGGCAGGTGGCAACATGAAGCTAAAATACTCAGTGTTCATAGGGGATAAGCCATGTACAGTGACAGTGTCAGATGTTCAACTGTTATGTGAGTCCCCCAATCTCACAGGACGTCACAAAGTGTTGGTGAGTGAAAAACCAAGGAGAACACACAATAAACATTTATAATTCTTAAATATCCTGTCTCATATATAAGCAACCATTATTTTAATTGTTGTCCAAGCATGAAATATACAATGTAGAGAAGGTATATTTCTAAGACTGGACCCATTCATTAAGTTTTCCTATTTTTTCAGCATTTGCAGTACCTGTTCAAACCTCCAGGTGGCAGTTCTTTACCCATAAGGGCCGAGCCAGGCCAGCATATAATTCTTCATTTAAAATAGTTGTATTGGCTTGTGTAATAATAACATGCACTCCAATACAATTTATAACATGAGAGGATTCGCAAAGTAGCATTCAGGTTGAAACTTTAACTTTCACTGCAGTACATAAATTTGTCTTAAACAAAAATAAGGTATTATGCAACAGTATGATTACCAAGATCTTTATCTGGGTAAATACTGTCTGAAGATACTGTGGACAACTAATTACCAAAACTTGGACTGTTCTATTCTAACTCCTATTGGCCTGCAGTGGTATTAAAGGGAATCTATCTTGAAAAATAAGAACGAATACCTTATCTCTAAGAACAGCATTATACTCTGCTGCGTGTATTTAAGCTGCACATATAGAATACATATTTTAATGTGCAGGTAATCTAAGCTGTCATATAATCTTTTCTATCTTCAGGTTTTCATTTTGAATGACTGTAAACTGCCACCTCACTGTTTAAATAACTGGCATAAAATGGAAATTCTTGGTTGGTACAGATAGATTGTGGATATATTCTGTCTTGGCATCTGTTTTAGACTTTTTTTTTTCTTCAGTTGAAAGATTAGAACATTTGGGTTATTAAATCTAGTGTGATTAGGAAAGGTAATAAACTGATGGAATGCTGTCAATATGTTATGGGGTTAGGCAGTCCTTAAAAAAAATTATGTCAGATAGATCTGAAATGCTTAAAACAAAGACTTTGTTTTACTTAATAGAACTTTAGTTTCTCCACCTTACAGTTTAAGAGCGAGTGAGACACCCACCCTATCCTAATTAAGCTAGTTTAAAAGGCCAAAGAGGATAAATTATGCACAGTCTGGAGATAATAACATTAAAAATGGTAACGAGTATCATTAATATGACACAGGCTATTCAATGTGAATTAAGAATTTGCCATAAATATCTCCATAAAACCCCTGCTGTGTCGAACTGCTGCAAATCATAAAGAAGACAAGGTTATCGGTTAAAGGTAGTGGTTTGGAAAGCAGACAAAACTGGGCTGATTTCAGTTCCTTGTTGTATTTTCTCTCTGATATACAACCAGTCTGCTATATATTCCTTCACTTTTTTCTCTTATCATTCAAAGGTTAAGATTTATTTGATCCACAGTCTACCAGAGAGAAGTTAATATTTCCTGGTCTTCTATAATGATTTCACAGCCATTTATTTAGTGTATCCCCAATTAAGTTAAAGTTAAATGTCAAATTATATATTTAGTTAATCCAAGTTATTTAATATAGTTGGGTACACTTTTCAAAGGATTTCATATTTTTGGATAAACTTTCAAAATATTAAAACAGTATAAAAAAATATAATATTAAATAATTTTAAATGTTTATCCAAAAATATGAAATAATTTGAAAAACATATCAAACTATATTAAATAATTATTTATTAATTAAAGTAACCCTCTATGCCCTCGCTAGAGAGTCCCCCATTATAAATAGTCAAACCATTTGTGAACATTTTGCCTTATTAACTTGGGTCTGCCTCATGAAACTTTCCTCCTCTATTCCTATGCCTGACTCTCTTTTTCTGTGCATTCTAATTTTCATAAAATATATAGGGAAAAGTAAATACTGTTTTTCCATATGTATAGTAAAACTGACAAAATGTGACAGTGCTTATATGTCAGCAAATTACTGTGACAGGTGCCAATCAAATTAACACACACTCCATCAGTAAAATTAATTATGCAGAAAAAATAACCAGACATCATATACAGAGTATAAAAAATGGTTACACCCAGATATTGAGATCTGATAGAAGATAGCAAAGAGGTTACAAATACATAAAGTTAAGTGGCAAGAGGGATGGAATACAATCATTCTGATACAGGGTCATAAGGAAAGGAAAACCACACAAAAAAAGAAGAAATGATGACAGGGCTGCATTAATGGACATGTGTTTCTATACATAGGCTAGTGCCTTATAACTTAAAATGAATATCAATAATACAAATAATAAAGGATTTGTTATCCAAAATGTTTTCCAGAAAAGCTCTTCAAGAAGTTTCTCCACCACTAATGAGGCATAAAGTAACCGTAGTCACAGCGTTCTGCTGAAATGTGTTTTCCATGGCCACAAATTGAAAATGCATATGTATGTTTGATTTTCATAGTCACAATAGATATTAGCATATTACAAATAAATATAGAATTCAGTCACAATATTGTCTCATCTTGCAGCAATATGCTCTAGCCTATCAGATGAAAAAGAACAATGAAGCTGATGCGTGGCATATCTTTGCAAGACAATCTCATGGGATCTATACAAATGCTTAGTAGGACTATTGACATAGAATGTTGTTCTCTCATAACTTTGTTCCTGTGGTTTTGGCTGCCTGGCTAACTGCGGGGGGCTGGATCAAGCAGCCTCTATTAATAACATCTATCACATTCTGGAGTGAATAGTTTACAGGAAAAATATGATAGGTGTTTTTAACACGGAGTTCAAGGTACTAACTTAATGAAAGAAAATAAAATGCAATGTCTAGATGTGTATTACCTGTATGCACAGAATAATGGTCTGATTTTATATTATCTTAGACATTTGTATTCTCTTATCAACATGTTCCAATATGGTCACATATGTTTGAAAAGAATAAATGCAATACACTTATATTGAAAAGTGAAGCTTATTTACAGAGTTACTTTGTATTTTTCCCTGTGAAATGTAACCAATGGTCCAGTGGTACCTTTTTCCCTTCAGCCTCATCAACCATCTCCTGACCTGTCATGGGCCATGAGATGTGAAGGTTTCCAAGAAACCTCTAAAAAAGTTAGCTGGAATTTCATGTTATCAGTAAGGGAGTAAACAACATCAAGTGTATAGCTTTTTGGTTATGTTTCTGCATATTTTGTAAGTGACATTAGAAACTCCTATATACTTATTATTATTATTATTATCGCCATTTATAAAGCGCCAAGAGATTCCCTAGCACAACAATATTATGAGGGGGGGGGGGGGGGTTAACTATAAATAGGACAATGACAAGATATCTTACAGGAACGATAGTTTGAAGAGGACCCAGCTCAAACAAGCTTACAGTCTATGGCCGTTGGGTGTTTAAAACACAATAGGCCAGGAAGTAATAATCAAAAAAGGTGGGAGTGAAGCAGAGCTGGAGGAGAGAGTAGAGTGCTGCATGTTAGGAGAGAGCAAGAGACAGGTATGTAAGTTAAAGGTTACTCTGGGAGGCCATAAGCTTTCCTAAAGAGATGGGTTTTAACGCACTTCTTAAACGATTGATGGTGGTAAGCAGGCTATTCCATAGGAAGGGAGCCACCCGCGAGAAGTCCTGCAAGCGTGAGTTGGCCGAACAAGTGCGAACAAGGGACAGGAGAAGGTCACGGGCAGAGCTGAGAGACCGAGAAGGGACATACCTATAGATCTGGGAAGAGATATAAGAGGGGCTAGAATTGGTCAGTGCTTTATAGGTGTGATTTAGTACTTTGAATCGACTCTTATAGGATACAGGAAGCCAATATAAGGACTGACAGAGGGGTGAGGTGTGAGAGAACAGACTAGAGAGGAAAATCAGTCTGGCGGCAGCATTCATTACTGACTGTAGTGGTGCAATACGACTTTTGGGAAGACCAGATCAGGAGAGGGTTACAATAATCCATGCAGGAAATTACTAGAGCATGGACAAGCTACTTGGTAGCATCTTGCGTAAGAAAGGGGCGGATGCGGGCTATGTTTTTAAGATTGAATCTACAGGATTTGGCAACATACTGGATGTGAGGCTCAAAGGTGAGGCCATAATCAAGTATGACGCCAAGACAGCGAGCTTGCAAGGATGGACAAGGATGTGGATACCACTAACTTGAAGGTAGAGCGAAAGAGGAGGATCAGTATTAGGAGGAGGAAAGACAATGAGCTCAGTTTTAGAGAGAATGAGTTTCAGAGAGCGGGAGGACATCCAGTCAGAGATGGAAGAAAGGCAAGTAGTGACACGTTGCTGGACGGCAGGAGAGAGGTCCGGGGAGGAGAGATATATCTGGGTGTCATCAGCGTACAGCTGGTAGTGGAATCCAAAAGAGGTAATACGTTTGCCAAGAGAGGCAGTATAAAGAGAAAATAGAAGGGGACCAAGGAAAGAGCCTTGGAGACTCCAACCGATACATACAGTCACTAATGTGGGAATATTAGTATTTTATCGATCTATCTTTACATATGATGTGAATAGTGGAGAGAGAAGGACTATATCAGAAAGGTTCTAGTCTTGCTTGCCCTTTATGATCAAAGATGCATAATTAGATAAACATGCACAGGTTCTTGGCAGTAATGCCATACTATCCAAGAGCAATATAGGCTTTCTCCAACGTTCATTTATGCACAACATAGGAGAATACATGCATGGTTTGGTGATGTGAGAGTTATTGATGATTTAAATAAAAAGAATTACAATAAAGTGATGTTTTTAATTGATTGAAGTTGGGTCCAATGCTGGGACTTAGCTTTATTGATTATTATAACTAACCATCCACTGAACATTATTTTGAAAATTTACATTTTCTTTGATCAATTATTTTTTTGTACATTAATTACAGGCTCGAGTAGGAGGAATGGAGTTTTCACCTGGAATGGTCTATATAACGCCTGACAGCCCTCTAAGCCTTCCAGCAATTGTCAGTATTGCGGCAGCAGGAGGACTACTTATAATTTTTATTGTAGCCGTACTCATTGCATATAAACGGAAATCCCGGGAAAGTGACCTGACGTTAAAGAGACTGCAGATGCAAATGGATAATCTGGAATCACGAGTGGCCTTGGAATGTAAAGAAGGTGAGATGTTTTTATTAAAAGGTCAAGTGTGGAAATGGCAAATAATGTCAGATTGTATGTTTAGTTATGTGTATATCTTAAAACTTTTTTTTAAAATTGTATTGTGTAGAATTTATTTTCTGTTAAAAAGGAAAATTTAGATGATTTAGTAGATTCACTAGAATAAACCAATACCAGTCTGGTATACTGATGTGATTTACCAAGTACACGATAACCTGTCTCTATGTGCTATTTTAAAAAAGCTGCATTTATAGAAGAAACAAAGGATATGGATTAAGGCTACTCTAAACCATATTTAAAACATATTTATAGACAATACAGTATATTACAAGGTATTGTATGGAACAACACTTGCAGTTAAATACAAGTTATTCATAAAAAGTTAAAATTTAGAAAAATGTACCATTGGATATGTAATGAAAGTAGGTGTATTCACAGTGCTATATAGAAACCATGGATTGAGTAATATCAACCTATGCATATACTGAAGCGTTATACACGCAGGATAAACATGTGACAAATTATGGGATACTTTGGTAAAACATAGAAGAGGAGGATATGTAACGCTCACATATATAAGAGCTGCTCAGAGCTATATATAGATGGATGATATAATGACATCTTATAGATGAGTAAAAGAACTTTTCTAAGGGGAGGTGCCTAGCCCAATATTAGAAAAACACAAGACAAATGCACAGAATATAACATAGTTATATTAAAATATAAAATAGCTTGTACACTCATATTTACTGAACCAGTCCGTGCTCTGACATCCAGCAGGAGATAGATGCTCCCAGCAACATGGGAAAATATATATCGTAATACAGACTGTCATATAAATATTAGAACAAAATGTATTAAAAAGTGAATAATATACTCAGAAGGAGTTCTTAAATGTCTTCTGGTTAATGTTTTTATTTCCATTGTTCGTTTATTGAGCATTTTAATGTATCTACATTTTTTTTTTTTTTTTTTAAATTCTTTATTTTTGAGTGCAGGGTAAGTGGTACATACATGTCAGTGATGCCCCAACAGCGGTCACTGACTATTATTGGTTAACAGAGTTATGACATTACTGCACAATTTTTGTTATTAGTTTACAAGCGTAACTTTGTGTAATACAACATGAAATGCAAAAATCCACGTATAACATAAGCGGTTATCAGCCCATCAGAGCTGTCTTATTAAGTAAGTTAGGAACAAATCTGTGCGTCTAAGGCTAATTAATTAAGATTTAAGAGGTACATGTCAGGTTACAAGAGGGTTGCTGTAAGCATTTCACAAGAACGGAACATTGTGCGTCTCGTTATCTAACTGTTGAGTAGTATGTTGTTCTGCGCGTAAAGGTAGGTATGGTCTACATCTAGTCTGGGATCAGAATGGAATGGCGTAATACCTAAACCCTTGTACATCATATAAGTCTTCTAAGGAGCTATGTGGGTCCCAATTTTGTCTGGGTGGAGCGTTCCAGTAGTAGCGGTAAGGTTAATGAGGAACTTACATATAGGTACGTTGAGACATTAAGTTTAGGTGGTGTTTTGGTCTGACAGCACTGTCATATAGAGAGCGATGCCCCTGTTACCCTGGGGTGGGGGGGGGGGAGGGTGGTATGGTTTGGGGTCAGCCTGCTGTCAGTCGTTGTGGTGTCCTGCGTCAGTGCGGGGAGGTCCTCTAAGTCCGGTGTCTGGGTCATCTCTTCCGTCATGTTAGGGGTACCTGTAATCCAACTTAACTAACAACCGTACCCTGCTTTAAGGTCTCGGGTAAGAGAGTAGTGTCCCGGAGGTGAGGGAGAAGAAAAAGAAAAATTGAAAAGGAAAACAATTGCGTTGTAAGTCCCAATTTCTCCTCAGGTTGCTCCTGTGGTTGAGAGCGTTCCAGGTGGGCATCGGGGTACGAAAGCTGGAGCTTCAGCGTTGCCCCAGTGTGGATGGTGCGTGGGGTTCGGTGGGGGCTGTAGTGCGGTAAGTGAGTCCAGAGGGAGGTCCAGTGACCTCAGGGTTCTCTCAGCCTCCTGCATATTACGTATGGTGTGTGTGGTGTCGCCCTTGGTGATCTGCAGGGTGTGGCTTGGGCCCCAGCGGTACCTGATCATCTTTGTTCTCAAGAGGGATGTGAACTGTTGTAGGGATTTCCTCCAGGCCATGGTGGCTCCCGAGAGGTCTGGGTAGAAAGTGAGGTTCATTTCTTCGAAGGTGTAAGTCGGGTGTTCACGGACCGCTGTGAGTACCGCAGCCCTGTCTCTCAGGTACTGGAATTGCGTGATAACGTCCCTTGTAGCTGAAGGTGGGGCCTTAGGAGATTTAGGGATGCGGAATATGCCGTCGAGAGCCACCGATTTGGAGAGTTTCGGGGAGAGCAACGCTGTCAGTAGCCTCCTGATTAGGTGAGGTAGCTCAGCGTCTGGTATGTGATCTGCTATGCCCCTGATCTTCAGGTGTTTCAGACGGCGTTTATCCTCCAATGAGGCGAATTGCAGATCATACATTTGGTGTTGCTTCCTGAGTTCCTGAACCTCCCGCTGCAGTACCTTGATTTGGCCTTTCTGTGTGTCCGCAGCTATTTCCACCGCTCCCAGTCGGCCATTCAGACCCTGCAGGGTCTCTCTGAGGGAGGCCACATCGGCCGCGATTTTCTGGTGGTGATCTGCCATTAAATCCCGTATTGCCTCCATGCTTACCGGTGTGTGGGAGGTAGCAGGTAGTATTTGCTGTGTCCGGGCTGGCGGTGGCTGTGGCTGGGCCTGCGTGGTGTCCCCCTCCGCTTCATCCGACGTGTCTTCATAGAAGTCGGAGCAGCCGCCGTGGAGGGACACCATCTTAGAGTTCGTGGCTTCTGAGGCCTGCCGCCAGAGCTCTCCTATATTCATGCCTTGCCTCGGTTTTTCAGGCTTTAATTTTTTGGTCTTCCTGCCCATGGCGGATCAATATGTGGCTGGCACTGTGAGTGGTCGCCTTGCAGGAAAGCCCCTAGGCTCCGAAGTTTCGACGCGTAATAGGCCGCAGGTCGGTGCCGCGGTTCAGCGTACTTGCCGGGTTCGAGAGAGGTATCAACCGGTGCGGTATCGTTCTGGCAAGACCCCTGGAGCGTTACTATTGTCGGATGGGGCTAAGTTTAGAGGATGTTTGACGGATTCGGGTTGTGTGTAGAGGAGCTCTCGATTATGGCGTCCGTTCTAGTCGGCTGGCAAGCCCCGCCCCCATGTATCTACATTTTAATATGCAGTCATTGCCAATTCTTACACGGTGTGCAGAGTTAATTTTCTGGAGCTGCACATGAAAGTGATGTAATGTGAGCCTAATTGGAATGTGATATTATGCTAATTATTTATTCCTGGGGAATAAATGATTTTATCCTAGTACACAATGCATGTGTACTATAATATAACCTACACAATTCTAAATGCACTTGTATAATACAAATATAGATGAGTTGTCACTGGAACACACAAACAACTTTTTTATTGCTATTTTTTTTTTTTTTTATAATAACCAGTGGAAAAGGGGTTATGAACCTCAGCTACATAAATGCAATTAGTTAAGTAAGGAAGCATGAGTCTGTAATAAGTATTTGGATTTAAGCCATGATTGGCCCTGAAGTCAAACTGATTTGAAAAAGCCAATGATTTACATGAAGCTTGATGTCATTTTCAGATAGAGTTACAGCGGAGACAGATGTAGATATCCGCCAAACAATAATGGCAATGTTGCAAGAGCAGAATAAACCATTAGGTGACTCTAGGCATTTGCCTAGGGCCCAGGGGTTAAACAATAATTTTGCTTGGTCATATTAACAATCATTACGTGAAAAATAACTAGGGTGGGGGCAAACTGGTAACCTGCATAGAATGCCGTGGGATCTTAATCCTTCTCATTATGGCTGGCTAAATTTGTTTTCAGATATTATTTCAGCTTTTCTTTTTTTTTTTATGTGTACAAAGTCTCTATTCTTGACTAATTGTCAAAGCTACAGACAGATAAGACAAACCTTCTAGATGCGAGGCCCAAATATCTGTATCTGCATAAAGTATATTTCATTTGATTTCTTTGTCCAATACAACGTAGGTGGACATTAAGACTCTGGTGTCAGTAAACATGTTTAATTGCCTTTCGAGTGGTAGAACTGCAGCTAACAACCAAGTTCTTAAAGTATTACCCATCTGGTTGTATTTTAAATGTCAACAAGACTTTCATCATCTCCATAAAAACAACTCCTGAATTTCTATGGCAGCCTTTTAATTCATGGATACATTTTCCATCTTAAAATGGCATTGTACACAATTAGGCCTCAAGAGATGTGTAAAAACACATGCCACATTTATTTCATTGGAAGGTGCAACACACATGGAAGGTAAATACACCTGTATTTTTTTGCAATTTAGCTTGCTTTCACTTTTTTTTTTTTAAATATAATATTTCATATTATTAGCTGAAAGTAAAGTTTTTTTTTTTAAAGAAACTGTCTGTTGGGAAACCTAGAGAAATGTTTTTTTTGGATCTGTCCTGAGATTGTTAAATTGCTCCCCCTAGTGTTTTCTCTCAATCATATGGATGTATCATTCCCTTAATTTTTATAGTCTCACATAATATATACTGGCTCTGCTGGTTAATGCACAAGTTGTAGCACCTGTTCAAAACGTTTCCAATCAAACTTCAGATGATACTATTATCAAGGGCAACTCGATCAAGTGCTGAAGTCTTTTAACTAAATACTGGGTGCAGAAGGAGATCTTAATGTCACATTAACAATCACATTCTTTCAAAATTTGATGTCTTGGATTATGATGGCAGCTGGAACTTTGCTAATAACAAACACACAGGCAGAATGTAGCAAGGCAAAGGATACACCTGTACCTTTGACAGACTCAACAAGGGTATAAGAAGGATCAGAAGTTATATCAGTAACTTATCAAAATAACCCACTCTTTACATTTCCTAGCACTTTTAATCATATGGAAATGGTGTCTTTTAGTCTTAGGAAGTTACGTAGCCGTGGATAGATGCCTTCAGAGACTCAGATAGGGGCAACAAATATACTATTAGCACTAACTTAGTTACAGATAATATTCACTAGGCCAGTGCCTAGTTCCTACCCAATCCTATCTTCCTATCTCAAAAATCTGACAAAGGTCTCCTTGTGTGCTATTGCTGTACCCAGGGGTAGGATCAGGTTTTATGGTCTGTGAAACTTTCTGGAAAACTGAATTTTGTCTAAAAAAAAAAAAGAAAAAAAAAGGACTAGCTCTAAAACCTCAATTCACTCCAGTTCCAAAAAAATAAATAAAAATAATAATTACAATCCTAGACATATGCAATAGAACAATAAAATAGCAAAGGTACCAAAAATCCCAGTCACTAATAAATTAATTGTCAGAAAAGTTTCAGTCACTATGTGGTTAAAAGAATACATAAAAACGGCAGAAGATAATGATTAAAGAATGCAAGAGCAAATCTTTAAAGCAGTGTTTATGGTATGGGCATTCTTTTAAAAGCTTGAGCTTGAGCTCTTCATTCCATATATACCCATGTGTGTGAATGTATACATATACTCTGACTTTCCATTTAACAGCTTTGTTGAAAGCGTGTTGCATTATAAATAAATGATTATAATTAATTAAAGGCACTACATAAACTTGGGAATGAAAAAACATGCAGCTAACAAAGAGAAATGACTTATATTTATGAAAGTAAAGGTTGGCTTAGTAATTAGCATTCATTAGCTCTCATTAACTAATAAAGATTAAATGAACACATGTCAAAAGATCATAATAAAATGTTTCTTTCCTCTTGTTCTGCAGCATTTGCTGAGCTTCAGACAGATATTCATGAGTTGACTAGTGATTTGGATGGAGCTGGGATACCTTTCTTGGATTATCGCACTTACACAATGAGAGTCCTGTTTCCTGGTATTGAGGACCACCCTGTCCTAAGAGATCTCGAGGTATTACATGGAATTCTCGAATATGTAAATAGTACTTCAAGGAAGCTGTTACATGCATTATTCATTTGCTTAAATTTAGTAACTCAGTATTTTATACATTTTAATGTACCCATCACATTTTCATACATTCTGCACGCAAATGCCAGAACCCAGGTTCGTAGGTGTCCCGGAAAGCAATGCATTACATGTATTTTTACAAAGGTTGTCTACCTTGCATGTACAGATAGATGTCACTTTTGTGCATAGAATTCTGTTCAGAGTCAAGAAAATGTAATAATTACATGCAGAGGTTTGTGCATTTATTAATCTCTTGAAAAGATGTTACCTACATATCAATTATTACTGATTGTGATGTATTCTGTGATCTCCATTTCTTACCATAAGTTCTAAATAATTAATGCAGAAGCATATTATCAGTTTAAAAACATAAAATATGTAAAGCAGTGAAAAAATCTATGCAAATTCGCACATATTTTGATCGCAGAAACTGGAGTTTATGTTTGGGAATTCAGATTCATAAATGTCAGCACAATAGGTTAATGTATACATATGTGGCCATCATGTTGCCTAAATTGTATACAGAAATCTATGTTATCTGATGCATCTAGGTGTATCACTTAGCAGTAGTCTGCTGTCTGTGAGTAGTCTGTGAGACTATGTTTGCTATGCAGCTGCTGTGCACTGTACTATACCATAAACCTGGCAGACCTGAAACTATATTTTCCTACTTTTTGACTACATGGCTACACCATAACTTTCTTCTGAACAAGCATAATAATATTAATAATAATAATAATAATAATAATAATAATAAAAATGTGCACAGAAGTTACTTATATAATATTAGCTTAAATATGCAATTTTCTCAAATACATAATACATAATATACAGCTTGGGTTCTTAGTATATGTCCTTGTAGTTCTACTGGTACAATGTGATCACTGGTGGCTATATTTGCCACTACAGTTTATTTTAACATCCTGTGAAGTGTAGTTCTTAAGCACCAACAGTGCCATCTTAAAAAAATAGTGACCAATGATTATCATTTGTGAAGCCCAGACTATTTCAGTACATTAAAGGTACACTATAGCATTAGGAATATAAACATGTATTCATAACACTATAGTGTTCTCCTCTTTCTTTAAACCCCTCAACCCAAATATATATTTTTTTTTAAATAAAAGGTTTACTCACCTTCTCTTTCAAGCGCTGAGATCCAGTCCCTGCAGCAGCATGATCTGAGATGTTATGAGAGGAGCATTGGGGGCCTTAAGCGCATGTACGGCCAGTGCTGCACTCATACAATGAGATGGAGGTCAATTGTAAGAGAAGAATTTGACTTTTTTCTCACTGCTGTAGCGCCTCTAGTGGCTGTCAGGAAGAAAGCCACTAGGGGCGTATTTAACCAATACATAGTAAATGGCAATGCTTTACATTGCTGGGTTTTAACTAAAGTAGCATTGCGCCCACACCACTTCATTGAGGTAAAATAGTCTGGGTGCCTTTCATGGTTCTTTAAAGAGGTCCGATAACTGCCAAAATCCACCAAGGAGTAAATGGAGAGAGGTTTTGCCTGAAATGTTAACTGATCCCTAATGAGCATTTTTAAGAAATTAATTGAAAATGATTTAAACGAAATGCACTAGTTTATGCAAAATACAGAAAAACTCTAATGGAAATTATTTTGTTCTACACTCCCTTGCTAATTGCCTCATGGTAATTAGTACAAACAGGAACCATTCCCTGGAAGGAATGCCTTTTGAAGTTAATTGTTGGAAGAGGTCCCTCTGAAACCTCCTTTCTGAACAGGTTATGCGGCCCACACATTTCTAGTGAATTTACCAATTACAGTTACATCCAGCAGCTTTGCACGGGAAGAAAAACAAAGTACACTTTTCTCAGATCAGCAAAATTCAGTTAGGATTAGTTATTACTTGTTGGCGCCCTTCTCATAAACAAGCCTGATACTTGGAAGAATCTGCAGCCTACATACAAAAATTCAATCAAGCTGCATTTGCACATGCCAAAAAAACACCTAATAAGTCAAACGTCTACACAGATCTTTATTTGCAAAGCTTCCGAAATCTAATTTGTTGTAAAGCAGATCTAAGGCTGCTTTTTAACGCTGTTATCAGCTTGACGGTGCAGCATGGAGTCTCAGATGAATGTTGAATATTCCTGAAACTGCAACAATAAAGCAATTGTGTATTCAATTTATATACACATGGAGTAAAATAGAATTCATGGCTTTTGTGTCTAGGACATTATATTACCCATATATAAACCATCAAAGCCATGCATGCCTCTTGTATAATACATCATTCTGAGCATTTAAATCTGGGGTAGTATCTACAAATGATGTGATAGATGAAAGATGTATTAATATTCTTTTTATTCAAGTTTAATAATATTTCTGATATAATAAGCAATAGTAGATTAGAAATACAGGTTTCTATCTTAAAAAAAAATAAAGGCTCTTGGCTCCATCATCTCTTATGTATTGATTTTGAATGATCATTGTTAAAATTACAACTAAAGAATGGCTGTTTTAAAAGTATTAAAATAACAACCTTACAGCTAATTAAGAAATAAAGATTAGTACTATAGCTGACAGGTGGAAAAGTACAATTAAGGTTTAATGGCAGCTTCATAGATATGAGCATCTATGTCTTCATTATGAAATAACAATGTTTTGGGGCCAGAAGCACCCTAATTTAAAGGGACACTCTAAGCACCAAAACCACTTTAGCTTAATGAAACGGGTTTGGTGTATAGATCATATCTAATATGTTCTAAATGTTTTTGGGGAAAAACTTACCATAGCAAAAATTACTTTCCATCCTGTTAGATCAGGATAAAGATAATTTGCCAATGGAAAAAAAAATCAGTATTTAACCCTTGAGTTCACTAATTTTCTTACTTGTTCCCCCCCATTTTGTTTTTAAGTAAAAGTTTGTCCTCTTATGTTTGTAGGTGCCTGGATATCGGCAGGAGCGTGTAGAGAAGGGTCTCAAGCTGTTTGCACAAATGATTAACAATAAAGTGTTTTTGCTGTCCTTCATCCGAACTCTGGAGTCTCAGCGAAGTTTTTCCATGCGGGACAGAGGCAACGTTGCTTCACTCATTATGACTGTGCTGCAAAGCAAACTTGAATATGCTACAGATGTTCTGAAACAGCTTCTCTCGGATCTCATTGACAAGAACCTGGAGAGCAAGAACCATCCCAAACTACTTCTGAGAAGGTAAGACACTAAGCTATCTTACAAATTGTTTGATGGACAACCGTCAAATCTCTAGGATTGATAACAAGTAATGATCCAGAAAAGAAACCCCATCAAATATGTAAACATCACTGAATTTTTCTAGCAAATCTAAACCATTTCTTTTTCTGTGCTGGTCAAAATGTACTAAGTTGACTAGAATGAAACAGTACAATGTATTATTGAAACTATATTGAAGTTGGTTTGTCATGGTTCCACATTTTCAATTTTGTAATTCAGCAAAACAAACTACTTGTAACGCATGATGTTATACACAACATGCATGCCAGCAATAAAAGTAACAATACAAATGGAGTAATGAAAATGCTTCACTTAAATCCATGTTGTGACTGGTGGGTGGATTGCAAAAAAGCATTGTGATGCCCTGAGGACCCGAGTATTAACAAGGTGAGCAAGTTGAGTTCCTCCACTTTCTAGGCAGGGATCTTGCCCTTCTTTCCTCATTAAAATAGTAGTAAAAAAACCCTTACTATGCAAAGGAAAGGGGCTATGGTTGAAAATGTGTAATTGTACTTAACTACTTCTGCTATGTTTTTCCCACTAAAGCACTAACCAAGTACTTTCACCTGCAAAAACCATGCACTAGAAGTAGTGATTTACATTTAGAAGTCAGCCCTTGAACAGAAGAAGTAAATAGCAGAGAGGTTATTTTTTCACAGTTTGAAAAAGTAACACATCTAATGACTTATGCCACTTTCAACTCATGCTGGTGAATAGATTCTTAAGAATTGGTAATATGTATCATTAGCGGAAACACCCCTTGAGAGATAAAAGATCATATTCTAATAGAAAAGAAGAATTTGTGAACTGATAGTGATGCCAGTGATGGGATCAGATGTAACCTCTGTTATTTCTGAATGTAATTAGGGTTGCCAAAGAGAGAGAATTCCTAAGAGATTTCATAGTACAGTTAAATGCATGCATTTCATTTTGATTTCACACACAACTTTCACTAGTCTCAAATGCACAACAATCCATTAACTGCACATTGATGGCTAAATTCAGTTTTTTTTAGATGTCGTACATGATCACTGCATTGCTGTTTTAGTGACCGCAATAGACATGAAAGAGATTGATTCAGTCTGCTTTATTCCATTTAAGATATATCTTTTCAAAGAGTTATGTTTTCTAACTCTCAAAAGCAATTTGAAAATGTCTGCACAGTGCTCCAGTAACACTAGAAATCTTAATTTAAGAACCAATGAGCTACCAGCAGGCAACTCTATAAATGTTTGTGGTGTTTTTCTGCAAATATCATAAAATCCTCAGTGGTACGGTGACAGCAAGGACTTGGATAAGTTATTTGTACCTTTGCTGTGTTCTCGGAGGAGCCATGTCAATTGAGAAGAGACTGAGATTTTATTTAGTGTTCCTTTATAGTAGAAATAGTTTATAGGGTATTGTCTCAGAATCACTGTAGGGTCTCAGTAAAAATGTAATTGGACCCATCTTTCAGAGTTTAATCCACTAAGTAAGAATTGTGTACTTGAATCAGATTGCACTTTAATTTTATTTTACTGTAACAGATGTCTTTGCTGTAATAATTCTAGATTACTCTGTTAGTTTGCCAGTAAACCTATGTTTCTTGTGTTACTCAATCTTTTCAAATTATTTTCTTATTATTTTTCCAGGATTATTTGTACTGTTGTGGTATTTTTCTTTCGTTTCACCTCGTAACAACTAACTGAGTTTGCCTTAAAGTATGTCGATTTGTAAAGTTTGTGACATTGGGCTAACAAATTAATGTTTAGACAGCAAAACCCATTATTTTGTGTTATTGTGCTTTGCTTAGATGCAGATCCAATCTATTGACTAAACTCTGAGAGAGGGGTCCAATCTATTGACTAAACTCTGAGAGAGGGGTCCAATCTATTGACTAAACTCTGAGAGAGGGGTCCAATCTATTGACTAAACTCTGAGAGAGGGGTCCAATCTGTTGACTAAACTCTGAGAGAGGGGCCCAATCTATCGACTAAACTCTGAGAGAGGGGTCCAATCTATTGACTAAACTCCGAGAGAGGGGTCCAATCTATTGACTTAACTCTGAGAGAGGGGTCTAATCTATTGACTAAACTCTAAGAGAGGGGTCCAATCTATTGACTAAACTCTGAGAGAGGAGTCCAGTCTATTGACTAAACTCTGAGAGAGGGGTCCAATCTATTGGCTAAACTCTGAGAGAGGGGTTCAATCTATTGACTAAACTCTGAGAGAGGGGTCCAATCTATCGACTAAACTCTGAAAGGAGATCCTAAAAAAAGTTGTTTTATGCATGTTGAAAGTGGCTAATAGGGTTTCAAATTGGCTTACCTGATAACCGAGAATGATTAACAATTCACTAAACTAAATCAGCATGAAAAGATGAAAAAATGTTTTTATACTTATGAGCTTGAAATTTATTATTGTTTACGTATGAGTTTAAAATGTATTTTCCAGTCATGTGTCTCATTTATTCTCGTTTCTTTCTCTGTATTTATTTATTTAGTTATTATTTATTTTTATTTTTTTTTAATGACTTAACCACACTCATTTCTTTCCCTGCTAAATTACGTATTACAAACAGTATGCTTGTGAATTGTTATTGAGGGACAGAATTTTTTAAAGGTCAAATATTTGCTTGGTGTACTGAAATGATTATTCCCTACTGGGTAGCAGTGGTGCAGAACATTCAGATATCATGACTGAACATGAAATCCCTGTACTGCATTACTTGTTTGGAATTCAGAAGAGGTTGCTTTAAATCTGATGTCCATAATTAGACCAGTCACCCTTGCAGTGAACCCTCTCCACTTTGACTTTAACATTCAGCAACATAGTCAGTGTATAGAAGCTGTCTTATAGAAATAATAATTGAAAATGCAAGCAGAATGCTTATTGTAGATTGCTATTTAATACATTGCATATTGAACATCTTGAAATTACTCTTGGTTTCTACAATTTGCATTCTTGCTTGCTGTTCTATACTTCATAGTAGAAAGTATTTGTGAAATTTGTTCAAAACATACAGTAATATACACTGATTTCTTGTAAAGTGAAAAGTTCAAATTAGTTATTTGGACTTGTCTTTGTCTAATTTTGCATTTTCATATCATCATATTTCCAAATTTAGTAAGCAAACTTATTTTCTATTTTATTTATGGGGTAATTCACTAAAGTGAGAAATCAGGGTGAATTAAAAGTGAATTTACATTTTAAAGAGACACTCCAGGCACCCCAGACCACTTCTGCCCATTGGAGTGGTCTGGGTGCCAACTCCCACTACCCTTAACCCTGCAACTGTAAATATTGCAGTTTTCATAAACTGCAATATTTACCTTGCAGGGTTAACGCCTCCTCTAGTGGCTGTCTATCAGACAGCCACTAGAGGGCACTTCCGGGTTTATGGCACACATTTCTTGTGCTATAGCAACTTGGGATGGGGGGTGGGAGGGAGAGGGGACCTGCAGTGCTAGGAAAACGGTTTGCTTTCCTGGCACTGGAGAGTCCCTTTAAGTTCAAAATATCAAAACTGAAAATATCCTGCAAGTCAGCCATGCTTCCAGTTCAGCTACCCTGGCCTTAAATGTGATCACTAATCTGAATTCACTTTGAATTCACACTTTAGTAAATAAGCCTGTCAGTAATTTAGGAATTGGTGAATTCAGAAGAAAATAGTAAAAAAAAAATAGGGAAAAATAGGCAAAAAATAGCTGTATCAGGTCAACTATCCAGTTTGGCTATTTTGGTTTAAAATGTACAATTTTCTTTTCAATTCTATACATTTACTGGTACATTGAATATGCCCATTTATTTATGTATTTATTGTACTCTGGCATTTTATACTTTGACATTATTTAAATAATGTAAATAGTTGAGAGGCTAATACAGTTTAATGGAAATATACATAAAAATAATTAAATATTTTACTTTAAATGTATATGTACTACTACGTGTAAAGTTATATTCTAGGCATCAGCATGCAACTCATGTAAAATGTATTGCCAATCCCATAGAAGAAGGTTTATTCAATTATTATCATGTAATTATGAATCACCAGCACTTGCACATTTGTGATATATATCACCAAGTGTGGGTGGTATGCAGAATTACATTCCCTCAACTTTACAGAACAAAGTATTTTAAAACTCTATGTCCATGCTACTTAGTCTTACATAAGGCAACAAAGAAATTCCCCAGGCACTTAAGGTGTTGAAGCCGTGGGTAGTTTTATTGAAACAAAAAACAAATGATTTTTTTAAAACTGCCTGCGGCTTCAACACCTTGAGTGCCTGTTGAATTTCGTTTTTGCCTTATCATTGTGGGATTGCTGGTTCTTGCTCCAGAGCACTGGGTGGCTGCTGGGATTGAGTGCGGCTCCTACCATCACTTTTGCAACTTAGTCTGACATAGGCACATGGTGATGCAATGTTTATTTAGTATACAGATACTATTTTAAAGAGGAACTGTCACTTCTCTAGAACCACCGAATAAATCACTAAAAATCACTTGTAACTGGTAACCTGTAATGATTTTCTTTGTGTGATGCTCCACTCCCTTTTAAATGTATATGAAAGAGTTAGCAAATAACTTCATAGACCAGTTCAGCAAAGGCAAATGTTGGGCAAACATTGCACATGAAGAGGATAAATAGAAGCATTATTTTATTTCTCCTCTTCACTGAATGCTTTCTACATTTAATTTTATAATTCGCACCTCACAGATAAATAAACATAATATTAGAAATCGTGGGAAATGACAGTCAGTCTCTCTTTAAATGTGACTTTTATAATTAGCTGTTTCCTTATATGTTATACATTTAATATGTCTTGTGAGTGAGGAAAGGAAGATTGGGAAATTATTGTGTCAGAACCCCAAAAAGAAATCTTTGAAATACATAGCACATACACAGGAAGCTTACAAGAAAAAATAGAACACTAAGCAGATACACATCTGTTGCTCTCCTTGGTGCTGAAACGTCTGCAATTTGGTTTTCATTGCGGTTTAAGCCAGATAAATTGCAGGTACATAGTATATGGAAAGAATATATATGTATTTATCTTACAAATTGTACATAGCACCCTTATACTCTAACGTATTACATATTTCATACAATAGTGAGATAGAAACTTGATTCTTAAAGCAAAGATATGTGTTTGATTCATCTGACTGTAATGCTGTCCTGTTGTACAAGTAAAGTAATTTGAGTTTATCATATGTTTGGCTGTCCATGGCTGGTGCTCAAGCGTTTTATATTTTCAGATGCTTTTCTAAATGTATTTTTCAATTCACTTTTCATCTACACTGGTTATGATATTCCTGGATGTGTGGAAAGCTATTTTTTACTCTGTGTGGCTGTCCAAAAAATGTTTCACCATCAAATTTTCTTGAGGAATCTGTTTAACCCCTTAACCCCTTAAGGACCAAACTTCTGGAATAAAAGGGAATCATGACATGTCACACATGTCATGTGTCCTTAAGGACACATGACATGTGTGACATGTCATGATTCCCTTTTATTCCAGAAGTTTGGTCCTTAAGGGGTTAAATTAAACCTCAGATTTGAAAATCCTACTTAGATTTAAAATATACTATATGTATATCTACAATAATATAATGTACATGTGCTTTATGTTTATATAAATATGGTATATTTTTAAATGTATTTTTATCTTATACAGAAATATTAGAAGATTGCATATTGTTTAGTCTCGATCAGTATAGAATTGAAAATGTTTTTTGTGTCGGTTTTTAACACATAACAAGTAAATAACAAGTTTAATAACAAGTATACATTTGCATATCAGACAGATCCCACTCAAAAGAGTGGTACAAATCCAAAATGCAGGCCGGATCCCTTTACATAAGAGATACAGCAACCCAAAATGATTTTCAGCCTTGTTAAGCCTCAAAAGTGAAGTATAGCCAATACCCCTCTAGGAAAAATGAGCAAGGAGTGCACACCTAGATGATCCTTTTACGCTTAGGAGAGCAAAAACAAAATCACACACAGTGCTTCACAATAAAAGCAGCACCACATGTGTGTGATTTGGTGGGGGAGGTGTGGCAGTACACCCCAGAGACTGACACAGAACAAGTACCAGTTGACTGGCACAGACACTGACACAAATCAGCATTACAGACACTGGCAGAGGCAAGGACTGACACAGAACAATACTCTGAAGTTTGGTACAGGGATTAACACAGAACAGCACCCCAGAGACAGGAAGAGACACAGATCTTTAAAATCTATATGGGTCAGTGAGTGTGTCCGGTTATGTGTGTTTATTTCAGCGAGTGTGTGTGTGTGTGTGTGTGTGTGTATGGGTTAGATTTTTCTGAGAGTATATTGCATATATATTCAATAGTAAATGTGCCACAGGTGATTATGTATTATGAATATATACATATATAAAATGTATATACAAAAATATGTGATATTGCAAAATATGTAAAGACCCCTGAAAGTGAGAGCTACATTAATATAGTGCACATGCATTAGTATACATAATACATACATAATACACAAACTATATCTATGTATAATGAATTGAGGGCTTCACACTCCTCACAGGATTTTTAATTATTTCTTACTGGTATGAGGTAGATTTAAAAAAAAAAAACAAAAAAAAACATTTATGCTGCCGTGAGGTACTCTCTCTTTCTTTTACAGCTTTTGCTGCTATGAGATGCCTTCTCTTATTTTTGCATGTTTTGTACTTCTCAAAAGTACATTTATTGCCTCTTCTGTATTTTGGCTAGTTTATGTTTTCCTATGTACATCTGATTAAAGAGATCTTTAATTATTTATGTTATTAATATTAAAATGTGATTTGTTATTTCATTTCCTTCCCATGTTTTTTTTTTTCTTTTAATAGTGAGCTGAGATGTTCCATAATGGGCCTCTTGGTTATACTTGCCCCTTTGGGCAAAAGTTGCCAGTCAGTCCCTGATGCCACCATATAGTTAGTACAGTTACACCAAACATCTGCATTATGTAATGGCATTGCTAATGCAGCCTGCAAATAATCCATGTGCTGTTAGTTAGTAATATGTAAAAAAAAATTAAAAGTTCAAAATACCAACATATGGTTCTCACCAAATGGGCAGGGATATGTTTTACTTGTTATACAGTACAAGGATGGCAATCCAGAAGGTTAGAAACAAAAGCAAAACAAAAGATTTGGCACACATGCATTTCCAAAACAGTTACTTTATTCAGAACATAAAGCAATGAATTAGTTCCAATAAGGGGTTTAATCAATCCCTGTTAGGGCTGAAACATTGCTGGAGGGTCCCAAATAAAGTCACTGCTTTTTGCTTTTGTGCTGTATTAAGTGTCCTCAAGCCTTCACAAATTCCAAACAGTTTAATTGAATACAGAGAAGCTTCATAGTATAAAAAAATGTTCAAGTCATTTCATTGTTCCTTTTTTGTCTATCTAATGAGGAGAGATGATAATTATCATCAAACCCAAAATGTTGTGTATTTTGCGTCAAAAAGCATAGATTAAACTCTAGACAAAATTGATCAATGGCTTTCTGTTGTGAACTGCAGAGTAGATTTCACATTCATTTGTATAATGGAGAATTGTGCATGGAGTGTTTGGTCTTAGTTGAAACTAATATATATATATATTTTTTTTTTTTTTCCATTTCAGGACTGAGTCAGTTGCAGAAAAAATGCTTACCAACTGGTTTACATTTCTCCTATATAAATTCCTCAAGGTAATATAAATACATAATTTTCATTTAGATGGTTGTTTATTTTACAATTTCCATTTCATTTCACTTTACGTTATTGTTTGTGTCCTTTTGTATCACATTAAAGCTTAGGTTAAATGATTAAAAAAAGAAATTAGAAAATTAATGTAGTACAGTGGTTAATAAAGTATGCAAGATATTATATACCTGTACTGACCTTAGCCTACTAAAGCACAGCCTTTTATAATCATCAAGTCCTTTTATCCTTACAATGTTAGTAAAATAAGGACTATTAAGTTCAGTAATGGTACATACTTAGACCTCATGATGTGCTTGTGAAAGCTAAATGTACCTTTCCTAGTTAAATATTATGAAATTATTAGATTAGTTTATAAAACTATACACACCATTTTCTGAATACTACAAGACATTTCCTGGCCATACTTTTTTTAATCAAATTCATTAAAAATAAATTTTTGTTGATCTCAATAAAACCAAACCTGTGCTAAGTGAATACTACCCAAGGTCAACATGAACTACTATTTTCATTATGTTTTATAGTTTGTTTTTTGGGGGGATTAGTTTACCATTTAGAATAGATAACTGTGTTTTATTAAAAATAAAATTGCAACATTCAGGCCAAAAATTGTTAAAACTAAGAAAACTAGATTAATTTTGCTATTCAATTTTCTACACGCCCTAATTCACCATTTAATAAATAGTTTGCTTTGTTTTGATTTTGTTAATCAAAATAAACAGTTGCTGTTTGTTTGCCTCTCAGTTTACGTTTATGATTAGCTTAATTAAGGATAAAGAAAAATCTGACAACTTCCCTTGGTTTATTTACCCAACACATCAACCTACCAACAAGTAATGTGGCAAAATCACTCTCCAAATTGCTGTGATTAAGCACACAATCCATTTTTTCTTTGTCCCTAACACCTGTATCTCTAGAATATGTTGCTTGTCTGTCTAACTCTCCACCCTGTTAGTAATAAGCGGGAGACCAGCTCCCAACACAGGCTCTCACACAAGCTGCAGCATGTTCCCCTCTTTCTTTTCAGATGTTAGGTTAGGTCCAGCTGTGCCTGGGCATTTTTACAGCTTTCGTGCTTATGTAAACATTATACATAGCATGTAATTATCATGTAATACAAGCCAGTGAACTGCAATTACCACATGATATCTGTGCCATGGTTTCTCAGAGATAAGGGCACATTGCTGCATATTTAACAAGTCATTTTCTTTAGTTAATTTTTATTTTAAAACTGTTTAATGCTGAATATTATATTACGTGATGAACTCACAATTACATTTGCAAGGTTTATAGTAAGAAATCTGATTGCCATTATGGAGTCAAGAAGGATTTGTTTTTTGCCTTTTTTGGCACAGTTGAAAATGGCTACAATTGGGTTTCAGGGTTGAATTTAGTGGACTTTTCTTGGAGGTTTTTTTCCACCTAGACTATTATGTAACTATGTAACAAGAGACATAATACATTAATAAAAAAAAAATTATTAAGTTATTATTATTATTATTATTTTATTATTTTTTTAAACCCTAGAGTTATACAAAGTAAAATTGTGCAACTTCAATTGCAAATTTAAGTATTGTAATCAGGTTTTAAAATATAAAGTCCTATCCCATTAGCCAAGCCTTGAAAGCTACTCACCACTGCAAGTCATAGAATACCATCCAGGGGCGAATTTCTAATCTCCAGGGTTACATTTTCACCCACCAATGACTGGCTCACAATTTTGTAGGCTATAGAATTTGTTACGTGCGTGGGCTTTTGTGGTGCCTATTTTTGTCAATTGTGTAGAGTGTAGATCCATCAGTCAAGGTACATTGATGTGTAGTTTCAACGGTGCAGCATGTTTAATTCCCAGTTTACTCATTACTTGTTAAATCTGTTTCTCTGTAAAGGAATGTGCCGGAGAGCCACTCTTTTCCTTGTTTTGTGCTATCAAGCAGCAGATGGAAAAAGGTCCCATTGATTCCATTACTGGGGAAGCACGCTATTCACTGAGTGAAGACAAGCTTATCAGGCAACAGATTGACTACAAGACATTGGTAAGTTATGTTATGTCAAGTAAAAGCCCTGGAGGAAAATGCAATTAGAATTGTCATTTTTATTATCTTGGGGAAAGTGCAATTTCCATCTGATACACTGGTGACAGGATGCCAAGTTGAGTCTGAAGTTTCTGACTATAAAAAGGAATAGGACTTATAGAATAGTATGTGATGGAATAGCCTTGTGAGATTTGTGGACTAACATTAATGGTATAAACTACCCTTCTGAAATATGATCTGAAATAACCGTGCTAAAAAGGAAAAGGAACGTATAAAAAACACTTAGATAAATATATATACACACAAGTACAATATAATGGTCAGGGTTGGTGGTCACAGGTGGACAGCACAAAATTAAGTCTGAATAGGAAACCTTGCCAAGGGGATATAGTCTTTAAGGAAAATGTCCTTTGTAGGAGCCGGGTAATAGATAGTTCTTGGGATCCGTATGTGGGGACAAAAGTTCTGAGAATTTCAAGTGCAATATAAAAATGCCATTTATTTGTACTTGCTTTCTAGGCCAAAAATTAGTAGCCCTCTGCTGACCCAGTGTATGCTGAAGCTTCCATAAAATGTCCTTCTGCTCTGGTTTTTTCAGCCAGTGTCTATACATGTCACTACAGTACTTCTTCTTTCTCATTCCCTGGGGGTATATAACAGTCATTCACAGCTCTGGCAGATTATATAAGGACATCATCTTGTCATTTGGAGAACCAAAGCAATACATTTGTTACACAGACAATTTTAACAATGTACATCTGGCGATCAAGAAATGTAAATTGGAGTCAAGCTGGAGACTGAACTCACCAGGACTCTTTTACTTTGGCAAGTTCAATGCAAGGTCCGTTGGTTTCTTTCTTGAATCCAGCACTTTGTGTTAGAAATATTCATAGCCTTAAATTGTTTTAGAAATAGATAAAGGTAAAATTTAATTGAAAACAATATATATATCTGCTGACACTGAATATGCAATAGCAGATCTCCATGTGAACACAAGTGTGTCCTAGTGCTAAGTGCATGTTCCTCAGTCCGACCAATCCATCTTCTATGATTCATACTCTCTTGACCATTCTGTGTCTTCATAGTAGTCATTTTAAGATTCTTTTCATGACATTTTTGCTAAACTTTAACAAAGTGATTGTTGGGAAAAGTTTGCAGAGGTGAATTCAGGCAATCTCTCACTATTCTGTCACCTGCCATGCTTCAGAACTGTAGCAAATATCAAACACTTTTTCTTTCCTTTTTCTGAGATTTTTTTTTGTATAGAGTACATTACAGATCTCAGTGACTAATTGAAATCCCACTAGGCTCTTTAAATGAATAGGTCAAATTACAGAGAGCTGGCTGTGACTGAATTGATGAATAGGATATGCTGCAGCAGATGATAGATACCCACCTACGATGGAAATGAATGAATGAGAAAACACATGAAGCCTGAGGGAGGAAACACCATAGCTACTAGCCCAGAAAACAGACTGTGTTTTAAGTATTAATGTGTCATTTAAAACAGTTACTTCAATCAATCAGGAGTTTTTTTGCAAAGAATGTAGATATAAAGTAAAATAAGTTTTCTTGTAATTTCATTTAAAAAAAAAAAAAAAAAAAGGAGTTTACTTGCATGTAGCCAGTATAGTAAGCAGTCATATCTGTAGTGGATAGCCCACCATGTGTTGCACTTTGCCGCATAGTGACACTAACATCATCACGTGGGAACAAAAATAAATAAATATGAATGCAGCAGTACATGCTAACTACATACAGCAGAGGTAGTAGTATATCTTGCTGTCTACCTGATACCCAATTTGAGATATTATACTCTCTAAACAGCACACGATTGGAAATTGAATATGATTGTAAGCTCTTTTGAGCAGGGTCCTCATGAGCCTATTGTTTCTGTAACATTTTGCAATTGTCTCATTTATTGATAAATTTCCCCCTTTATAATATTGTGAAACGCTGCACAATCAGTTGGCGCTATGTAAATGCCAATTAATATAATAATGATCCTATTGGCATTTGTAAAATACATAGACATCTCATCTAATATTAGTGAGATTTTTTTTAATGTGCATCTTGATTATTATATACGAAGCAGCACAGACCCTCCCTTATGATCTATTAGTAAAACGTCATATTATAGAATAAGGCGTTTTAATTGTCTAATGCAAAAATATTCATCCAGAATAAAAACAAAAACCAAAACCCAAGTTATAATAGGAGAGGGGAGACAGAGAACTGAGTACTGTCAGCATGAGACTGTAACAAGGGAGAGTGAGAAAGTTAAATGAGAGAACAATATACAGCAATAGACATTGTGGGAAGGTTCGATAGCATTACAAACAGTGAGTATAGAAAGCGATAGAATGCTATCAAGGAACAGTGAGCAGTATCAGAAGAGAATCAGTGAAAAGCACCACAGGAGAGGCAGCATGAGAGAACAGGGACAGCTAGATCAGGAAAAAGAAACCAATTTGATGATAAAAAGTGAGTAGGTAAACCTACAATACAAAATGCATTGCTCTAAGGAAGTCCCCGTTTGAAAGACACAAGAAGACAGTTACAATAAGAGACAGACAGTGAGAATAAAACTATGACAGAAAGAGATTTAGAGGAAGAGTCACAGCAAGAGACGGGAAGTCAAGAAACAAAGTGGATACAATGACAATGAGCGGAGTGAGGTGGTGAAGGGTGGTAATGATGAATAGGATGGATAAGCTTAGGAGAAGCATGAAAAGAAAGGTACAAGAATAAATTGGACATTAACGTGGGTTTCCCATCTGTCTGATTCACTTTACTTAAACCGTTCCTATTTTGACATGTTCCATGGTTATTCACTGAGCATGCAGGCCTGTGCACGAGGGCTGAGTGTAATTAGCGATATTAAAGTGAAGGACAAGGTAGGTTCATTAACATGGCCTTGGGTGTTCGGACACCAGGACTTTGGATGTTCATTTGTCTGCTCTGCTCTAGTTCATGCCATCAATCAGCTGGACACCGTAGCCACAAATTATCTGTCATTATAGTTATTATTCACTTTTTAATTACTAATATTTGCACACCAACAAAATTAATTACATACAAAACCACATCTTTCACACGTATTAATCAAATCTAACATTAGTTTCCAATCAGATGGGAACATCACTCATTGAACATACACAAAGCTAGTGTTTCATCATTTTGTATTATTTTATTTGTTAATCAGGTTTTATTACATCAAATCAAATGACACAAATCAGCTAGACAAACCTTGATATAACTCATCAGAGTTATTTACTTTAAGGCAATTGGTTTTGCCTAATGAAATCGAAAATAAATGATGCAGTTGCATCTTGTTGATCTTTGCTGAGATATGTTCTTGGTATACTTTCGATAGATTGCTACTTTAAATCCTTTAAATTAATTTATTTAAATATCAGGGAGGTATGGCACTGTCCTGCACATTTAATAATTCACTATGCTCACTTTCTGACATTTTGATTTGAAAATTAAAATCCTGACGTTCTCCAACATACAGAGTGTTCAGTCTACCAAGATGGATATTCAACACATTCAAGCTTTTTTGATACCCCTATATTGCCTTATCCCTTTTAGTATTTATGGGATTTCAAACCAGATGTAATTCTGAACAGTGTTAGTATTGCTTGGACCTGTTTTGTTTTTGTCATACAATAAAAAAAACAAGATTAAAGTATACACTCAGAATACCATTAATAATATAGAGGAGAGTAACTGATATAAGGAGGATTGCACAAAACGAAAATGCATCATAAGTGTATAACTTTAAGTATAGCAATGCTACAAAGTATTTAAGGAGTAAGAGAGTGTATCCATCGAGTAATACAGACTTGCATGTACTTTTTCTGTTGTTTTCAGGTACTAAACTGTGTCAACCCAGACAATGTAAACAGCCCTATGATTCCAGTAAAAATCTTGAATTGTGATACCATTACTCAAGTCAAAGAGAAGATCCTTGATGCCATATTTAAAAACCTACCCTGCTCCCATCGACCAAAGGCAGCAGATATGGATTTAGGTAAGTAACTGTAAAACAATGTCTCTATATCATATTGTGCATTGTCATTCATATATACATTGCATGTTTCTAAATGTTAAATAATAAAATTGCCAATTGTATTTAAAATGAAGACACTATCTAGAAGAGTACCATGCTAGCTAATTGAACGAAGAACTGGGGGACCAGAGTCCCTAATAGGAGAGTAGTGCAAGGGAAGGAGTCCCTACCTTTAATAATCCTAAGGACAAAAAGTTAAAAAGGCAGGAAAAAAGGTCTTAATCAGGGATATAGAATAAGGCTAAAGCTATATAACCTTATTCTAATATATGAAAAGGTAAAAATAGGTAATTGAGGGGGGGGGGGGGGAGAGATGAATGGAAGGGGAACAAAAGCCTCCTAAATGGAGGATTAAAGTTTAACCAATAAGTAAACCAAATCCCCAAATTCACAAAATTCCCAGAAACCCCAAACTTCCCCAAACTCCCCACCTTAAGAGAACACTTTAACCGTTCCCTAAATACCTCGGCACTATAGTATAAGTGCCTACCTATTACCTTAGTGACCTTACTGCCTGAGTAGCCAAAATAATAAACTAAATCATAAGTCAATCCATAGTGCTACCTAAAATGAACAAGAAATTAAAAGTGAAAAGTCTAACTCGACACGCGTTTCAGCGTTCTAACACGCCGTCGTCAGGAGTAATGAGCTCTTCTTGCAACACAGTATCCGTTTATATACCGTGTAAATCACCCTGTAAATCATAAGCCGGTGTGAGTGTATCGCGTGAAAATATCACGAGAGTACCATGCTAGCTACATACTTTAATGCAAAAATTCACACAACTTTTCTGTAAAAATATTTAATGGAATACTTTATTTGTAGCTCTCTAAGAAATAGTTTACATTTTTTAAATGATTTTAAGAAATGTTTTCATGTTGAACCATATGCGCACACATTCATGCATGCACACACAGACAAACAAGTGCGTGCGCACACACACACGCATAAATGATTAATATTCTTTTTTGGACACAATGTATTTTTTAAAGATCATTAGAACAGTAACCCCTGCAATAGTTTAATGCGTTGTGCATTTTGTAGGGAATGTTATCTAAGAAATGCAGTTGACCAGAAAATTAGTTAGTTACCATTAATTGGAAATGTAAGAGAAAATAGAAGGCAAATTAACTTGGAAACAGAAAAGAAAATTAATAAACAAGATTATTTTTATAATTGTCTTTACTAAAATGCAGATCACTACTAATGGAATAATGCATTTGTTTATTTCAAATTATTAACAAATGTGTACGGTAAGTATGCAATGTCATATTTCCACTTAGATATATATTTCCATTTGTCGAAAAATTATACCCCCACAAATTCACCAGTGGTTACTTATATTTATTTTGTAGTATCCTTGTCATCAGCATATTTGATGTACATTAAAACTATTCAGATTTTTTTTGATAGCAGGTCTAAAGTAACAGTTCAGGCAACTGATCTAGATAACATCATTCTTTAGTAGTCTTTAAAAGAGCAGAAAGGTTCTTTCTATGAGACCCATCTTGGCTAGGTTTGCTGTTATGTACACCACATCAAGGGAACAGTTGTTGATTTGAATGCGTACCATTTTGGGAGAGGTTTAATATTTATAAATCCTAATAATTGGGATGATTTAAATATAGAAAAGAATGTTGGTGAAGTTTTTGAAAATAGGTACATAGATAAATAAACAATGTTTCGAGGGGCATTAAGCACCATAACAACTACAGCTTATTGTAGTGGTTTTGGATAAAAGGATCTTTGGGTTTAAACCTAGACCCAAGATTTTGGGTACATATGTTAATATGTATCCCCACATAAAGAGAATAGTTGCTGATTTGAATGCATTCCATTTTGGGAGAGCTTTGATACTAATAAATGTCAATATTCAGGATGCTTTGCTCTGGGTATAGAAAGGAATGTTGGTAAGGTTTTTGAAATAAGTAAATAAATAAAATATGATTAAAGGGACATTTAGCACCATAACAACTACAGCTAATTGTAGTTGTTTTGGATCAAGGAATCTGTGAGTGCTTTTGCAGTTTTCTTTTAAACCATTTTTGAACCTAAACCCTCACTAACCATTCAGCTAGCTCACACATTATCTGTACAGAGCAGTCCAAATGTGGGTAGCAATTAAATGCAGTGGGTGTTTCTTTCAATTTAATCACAATGCCTTCTTTTCTTGGGATTGATAAACTTATAGTATACATAAAACAAAGACATGGCATAAAAGAAAAGTTTGTATCTGAAACATATACCATTTAGAAATCAGGAATTTAAACTTTTAGAATGATATTTTTTATTTTGGAACTTTTTTTTTTACAATGAGCGGCTTGCTGTCTTGCTATGTTTTAATAGTGATCCTGCAGTCATTTTTGATCATTCTTTCTTTTGCACTTTGACTTTTTTCTGCAAGACTACATGCCGTTTTTCTTTGATTAGACAGAAATATTTCTAACAGGACAGAGATCCAATCATTATTTTTGAAATGTTCTCTGACCTTTCTTCAAACAGTAAAATAATAGTAACAGTATGAAAGTGTAAGAGCACTCCCATGTATGATTATTAGTCATAAATATAAAATATGACATATTTTAAAATTGTAAGCTTACAAATAGATCTAAGATATTGGTAGGGCAGTTATACTATGGGTTGATTCCTATTATAAAGTGATCAATGGTGTTTTGCAATAATAAGGCATTTTTAAATAGAAATAACTATAGGTCAAATTAGATAACACAATTACATATTATTAATTTCCTAAACAAATGTAATAATGTATTACTAACATTTGAATTTAAAGAAGAATGTTGAAAAACACCAAAAACCTGTGTTCCCATTGTATTCTAAATATTTTAATCAAGGTGGCTTTACTGGGCAGTAGCACATGTTTTAAACACACCCTGAAGCCATAAAGCCACATAGACGTGGTAACCCCAATTCCAATATACTGTATTCCTTAGCATTGAGAGAAGTGCAAAACAGTTTCAACAATGTTTAAGTTTATGTGGGCTGAAAAAAAAACGAAAACCTTAAATTTTCATAGAAACGTAGCTTTGTTTTAAAGCGTACAGAATAAAAAAATCTGCATCCCCCTCTACTAAACCTCAGTCCCCCCTCTGTACTAAATCCCAGTCCCTCTATACTAAATCCCAGTCCCCCCTGTCTATGCTAAATCCCAGTTCCCCCCTCTCTACTAAACCCCGGCCCTTGTTTAAAAAAAAAAAAAAACAACAATATTAGCCAACAAACAGACTTCACTCACGTTGTTGCTGCCAGTATGCGACTCTGGAGTCCAGCCTCTGGTATACCCTGTGCCTAAGCGGATCCTCCTGCTACTCCTTGAAAACTTGTGAAGGTGGAGAATGATGACGTCACGTCGGAATGTGATGTGGCATTGCCTCCGTGCACCTCCAGGTCCTCCACTGTCCAGCCGCGGCCATCGCAACACTGGCCAACATACACTCACTAACAGACACACACTCTCTGACAGACAGACACACACTCTCTGACAGACACACTCACATTCTCTGACAGACAGACACACACACACACACACACACACACATTCTCTGACAGACACACACTCTCTCTGACAGACACACACTCTCTCTGACAGACACACATACTCTCTGACAGACACACACACATACACTGACAGACACACACACTCTCTGACAAACAGGCACACACACTCTCTGACTGACAGACAGACACACACACACTGACAGGCGCACACACACACTGACAGACTCACACACTGACAGACACACACTCACTGACAGACACACACACTGACAGACACACCAACACACACTGTCAGATACACACACACTCACTCTCTGACAGACAGACAGACAGACTCTCTGACACACACACACACACACACACACACTCTGACAGACACACACACTCTCTGGCAGACACACACACACACACACACACACACACACACTGACAGACAGACATACACACACACACACACACATTCTCTGACAGATAGGCACACAACTCTCTGACAGACAGGCACACACACACACTCTTTGACAGACAGACACACACACACACACACACTGACAGACACACACATGCACTGACAGACACACACACTCGCTCTCTGACAGACAGACACACATTCTCTGACAGACAGACACACACACACTCTCTGACAGACACACACACACACATACTCTGACACACAAACTCTGACAGACACACACACACACGCACTCTCTCTCTCTGACACACACACACACACTCTCTGACAGACAGACACACAGACACACACACACTGACAGACACTCACACACACACACATTTCCACATTCTTGCACACACTAACATCATCTGATTTATTGCTCCCTACCTTTGGGAGCTGGTGTGGGGCCTGATCTCTCGGGAGCTCAGTCTTCCTGCTCCTCACTGCTCCCTCATGCGCATAGTTTAGTGATGCTGGGTGCTGGAATATGATGTCATATTCCGGAACCCGGGATCACTACAGAGGGAGCTCGCGAGGGAGCAGTGAGGAGCACGAAGACTTAGCTCCCTCGCTGCCATCACGGAATTCTCCTCCGGCCAGTACCGGGTAAATTTGAGCAGAGTAGGCACCTGCAATGTAAGGAGAGCAGGTGCCTACTCTGCCTTAGTAATCATGGCAAACTTGAGGCTTGTGGGTCACAAATATATTCATTGTGGACCACATGCGGCCCGTGGGCCGCGAGTTTGACATGCTTGCCCTAAACCCCGCTATATATCGAGGAGGCCTAGCAAGTAACCTTCTGTCTTCCTCCACTCTGTCTGTAAGGGGTGGAGAGGGAACTTAACTGGGCAGGGGCCCAGTGAATGGTCTCTACAATTACTGTGCAGGGAGATGAAGAGTAATGCAGAACTCTAACAATTGGCCTCTACTCCTTTCCACACTACCTTAATGGTGGGGTTGATTGGTCCCTTAGCCCAATAAAAGAAAACCAGGAGATTACTAGTCTCCTACTAGTGTTAACAGCTATAGGGACAAAGGATGTCCTGTCCTGCAGTCCAAGAATATTCTCATATTCTCCCTAAATAACACCAGGGGAATTAGGGGATATTGAAAATTTAGCTTCCCTGTCTCTCCGTTAGAGGATAGAGACACTGACATTTTTCATTAATTAGTAATGGATTGATCCATCTATGTGAAGTTTAAATATGTCTGTAAGATTATATATGATCTTCCATTTGCTTTTTATTGCTGCAAGTATCCTGTTATTTAAAGCAGGAAAAACTAAACTTCCCTACTAGAAATGAAAGCTATCCATTTTCCTTAGTTATTGTCTCTATTTAAATTTTTTTTACAAAAGGTTTATTAAAAATCATACAACTTAAATAAATGAAAGCTGTATTCCAGTTGCTTGATGCTTCCAGCTAATCTGGATATAACTAAAGCTCACATCATTGTCAAGGGCAAAAAGAAACATTATGTTTGAGGATAAACTGGTGTCAGTCCCATCTGACATAGTTTAATGTAATACATTTTGTATAATGCTAAATAATAACTCGGCTAAGACCATCTTTCTGATAAAGTTCACTGCCTTTATCAAGTGTCCCCCAGCTTACTCTGTTTCTGGTGTACAACTATCTGTTTGACTGTATATGATGGGATTTGGAGGTATCCTACATTGTAAGTGTCCGTGTGTACTGTAATAGCTGCATTTTGATTGACATCTCTACGTGAACATGTGCGTATTGTGCACCCAACATTGGGAAATCATATGAAAATGCAATTCTCATACCACTTATTTTTTTTTTCTTAATTCACTTCAACTCACTGTTTAGTGAATACACACTATATCAACACTGTAGCAATATTATAATTCTGTAAAACCAAAATTCTAGCTGAACGGGTGTAACCTGGCCATTCTTGTGTAGAAAAGCTTTCTTTAACAGGTCAATTGCGTCTAGCAGCACAAAGAGTTAGAGATTCGAAATTTTGCATGGAATATGGTATATATTACCAAATGCCTTTTTATGTTATAGAATGTTTCATCTCCAAAACACAAAAACGTAAATAAATCCATTTTTATTTAACCCATTCACTGCTGGTGTTTAGTAAGCTGGGTCTATTGTTAGCAGTGTGAAATGTATATTTCTTATCAGAAACATTTTTTTTATTAAATGTAATAAAATCAACTAGAGTAAAAAAAAAAAAAACACAGTACAGGAAAAAAAAAAAAAACGTCTCCTTCCACAACAAAATATGTATGTATAAGAAAGTGGAACAAAAAAATGGTTCTAATAACAATCCATACATTGCTAAATAACGTAGAGGCCTATAGTGAATAGAGTCTCTTAATTTAAATAAACATTGTCTTTGCTCACTCTAATCTCAAAAATGTATTTTGTATGTTCTTAAAGTTTCTGGTAGTGGGCAGGCTTGTTATTGGCAGTGTCCTTGGCTTTTATTCACAATATTTTCTGAACGGAAGCTTACTTGAAGTAAAAGAAAAATTCAGCAATTCATGTATGCAATGAAAGATACACTATCTCTTCTGAATGAAATATAAAGAGTTCACAGCAGCTGTCTTCTGAGTTTGCATTCAGCAGTACTTCTGATTGGAAGGAGAGATAAAGATAATGGGATTTTTACTTACCTCCCTCTCTGCAAGGTAGAACTGTAACAGATTGGACTGGAGAGTGTCTGTCTTTAGAGCTTCTGCCTAGAGGAGCTCCCTGATCTGATGACAATGAAAAGGACAAACTTTCTCTACCGCTATGCATTGAATAGGATTACCTAGTGGAGGTCACCTTTAGCTGAGTTTTTCATAGCAGTTTATTGGATCATTCATTAGAAGTAAAGCCACTACGGTGGAAAAAAAAGGTCTCTTTTTATACATTACACTATAATGATATTTTTCTTAAATCGTGACTGGGTTTAAATTTCAAGGTTAAAAAATGTATTTAAAGAAATCTTTGTGCACTTTGCTAATAGATTTATAGAACCAATTATATCCTGCACATTAACGTTCATAGACTGCTGACGTATTTCATGTAATAAAAGTATTTTTGACACTTTGGTTGTTGGCTTTGGAGTAGATTAGAGTGCTGTTATCATTATTACCAAGTCTTATCAAATTTGGCCATAATTGTCACTGTGAAGGCTAATCACACCATTTGAAAATCACAAAGATCCTAAGTCTATATAGAGATTATTTCTATTACCTCTCACCAATACACATGTAATATTTCTATAATTTTTCTTTAGTTAACTTTCCATTGGTATTTTCACAAGGCTCTGGCCAGTGCGGAGAAATTATGTCCTTCTTACTTTCTGGATGCTGCTGCTAGAATAAAAGGAAGTAAAAGATGCAGAAAACACCACTAGTGAAATATAGTAAATGTATATTATTGAGTACATTTATATGTGGACCTCACATTTCCAAAGTGTACACATGTGACATATGCCAAGTATTGGACCCCCAGTAGAAGTTGCTAAGAGATATACAGTGACACTTACAGAGACTTTCAACTAAGAGAGTTAACAGTGTTTCAACACAGAATGAGTTCAGCAAGCATGTGACTGCTTGCTTGCTTGCTTTGGCTAATATAACATGATAGTGAATTACTGGAGATAACTGTTGAACACATCAATTTATTTACCTTAATTTAGGCTATGCAAGACTGGAATATTATTGCCCAATACAGTCTGTATCAAAGTACATTTTTCTAGAAATCAAATAAGTGAATGTGTTTCTGTTGCTTTCTTTATATTTAAAATGATAATAATAAATATACATGTTGGAAAATTGTTACCTACTTACCGATATTTTCCTTTCCCGGTAATGGGCCATGGCAGCACTAGTCCTATTTTATAGGAGCCATTTACAAAACTGGGAAGTAGAATATTGAATATGCACAATACTGTATAACTGTCAAGTGGCTGTTCAGTATGGATTTGCACTGGCATGTTTTTCAGTTGAATAATGTCTGCTTTGGTGTATATAGTTTATTTATAGAGGCCGCTGTTCTTTACTCATAGATGGTGAATATTCATCCAATGGACCTGGTTTTAGTAATGAATTAACTTATTTTAAAGCAGCTTTTGTAGCAGCACAACATTTTTTAAAATTAAACACAAGATATAGATATATGTATTTCCCGGCCATGGGCCATGGCAGCACTACTCCAGGGTTAGCTCCCCCCCTCACTCCTATTGGACAGGACAAAATTTTAGCCCATAAAAGGCCACATGGCCATAATACCCCAGTTCGTAACAAGCCAACGACCAGGGATGGTGCGCAGTAAAAACCAAAGAAAAGAAAAAGTTACCTGCACTCTCTCCTTAATCCCTATGTATATTTAGGCAAATTGAGGTCATTTAGTTGCTCCAATGGCCATTGGAGGGAATGCCCGCCTGCCAACGTCAAGGCAGACCCCCTTAAAGTGGGTCCTAACACTGACCTTTCAGCCTGCTTCCTTGAGCTTCTGGCAAAGATATCTCTAATGAGACAGAGGGGTATTTTTTATATACACCCCTATATACTTATTAACCCTTAATAGGGAACACATGGGATGGGTGTTACAAAGTAAATACAAAAAGTTAAGTCCTGCGCTCACTCCCATGGGATGGTGCGTAGTGCTGCCATGACCCATTACCGGGAAAGAAAAATATCGGTAACTATGAAACAATTTTCATGGCTATGGCAGCACTACTCCAGGGCAATGCATAAGCTATAAAACTTTGGGTGGGAAAAAAAGAGATACAGAATACGCTTTGATGCTGAAATCTATTAAGTGACAAATTAAGTTCAAGAAGTTGATAAGACGGCAAAACCAAATTGAGCCTCTCTACAGGATATCACATCAGGACGATAATGCCGGATTCTGAGACGGCCATGTCGGTGCTCTGCAGATCTGATCAGAAGATACTTGTGCAACAGCTGCCCAGGAAGTGGCTAGAGCTTGGGTTGAATGGGCTTTAAGACCTTGAGGAACTGGAACCGATTTAGTCTTGTAAGCCTTAGTAATGGCCGAGATCAGCCACCTAGAGATGGTCTTAGGAGATGCTTGCAGGCCCTTATCATGCCCTCAAGGGAGATAACCTGTTGAGGTAGACTGATGAACAGTGAACCACATCCAGGCTGTTCAATGTAATGAAAACCAATGTGAATGGAGTAATATTTTTTTTTAAAAAATTACATTTCCTTGAATACCATATGTAATTTAGTACTGTTCTAGAAAAATGACATGAATGTAGTAAGATATATTTTCCTGATAAATTAGGAAATATTAACTTGTTTTTGCTTATTAGATACTGTAGATTATGTTCAGTCACACAAAAATGATCTATCTATCTTTGTTTTACAGAATGGAGGCAACCAAATGGAACTCGGATGATTCTCCAGGATGAAGATACCACAACAAAGATAGAGAATGATTGGAAGCGATTAAATGTTATTGCACACTATCAGGTATTCTTGTTAGAATATTCTTTTTTTCCATCATATGGTTCCCAACATTTGACACAGACAACATGTGATTGTACGGTTATTTTCTGTTAAGGTTATGTGGCATGTGATGTTCATGCTTATACCAGGTGTGCTAATTTATGGGTCTATTCTATACATGTCAGGCCAAAATATTTACCTGATCATTTTGTAGCGTGTTTTTCAGATCAAAGTACAGGATGTGAGTAAAAGTCCTAAACTTTGAACACTCAACACAGAAAGCAGTAGAATGTTTTTGCCAATTGCCCAATAATTGCTCTTTATACATATTGTCCAATTTATCCTCTTTTATCTAGTCAAAGTCTCCCTTTTCTGACATACACATTTAGTAAAAAATAGCACAATTTACAACTGTGCCAGGTGTCAACGAGAAGATAAGCAATAAAAATTGTGTAACATTTTATTTTTGTACTATGTTTGTTCCTGTTACTGTATGAAAGTCTTTTTTTTCTTTTCGGTGCTGGAATCAGGTAAGTGAATACAATTTTTTTTTAACCCTTTTGCCAGGGAGGGGAGGCAGAAGAAAATTGTAGTGTTAGGAATACAGTTTTGTATTTCCAACAATATAGTGTTTCTGTAAGTCCAACTAAATATCTGCAAGAACATTTGAAATTCTATGGACGTGTTCCTCCTCCCATACAGTTTGAATTAAAAACTTGTTCATACTTTCTACAATTAGGAGAAGGGTTAGATGGCTCAGTGTGATCAGTAAGGAACATTAATTATCCGTTATCTTTGAATCCTGTATAGTGTACAGTAGTTTAGTTCAAATGTACCACTGATTATGGGCATTAGACCCTCAAATATACATTATTTTTACATTCCATTTCACTTATATAAAGCAGAATCGCTTTTAATTAGCAGTTCTGCAATGCTATGAAATTCATTACTAATACCTGTTATCTATCCAATCCTTTTATTATTGACATTTATATAGTGCCCACATTTTTCCACAGTACTTTGCAATATTATAAAGGTAGAAATTTAACAACAAATAAGAACCTATTGCAAACATTGGCAGGAACTGGAAATTGATGATTACCCTGCTCAAACAAGCTTACAATCCAGAGGAGGTGAGGTATAAAAAAACAATTGGATGGGCAGTGTTAGGGATTGAAACCAAGCGACAGGGTAGGAGAGAAGCAGGATTTGAAGGTGAGAGTGAATGGGAGTGGAAGAGAATGAGAGATAACTGTTACCCTGGGAGGCCATCGGCTGTTCTGGGGGCCTTTTTTGGGACTTTTTAAAGGATTGAATATTAGAGGGAAGTCTGATGGGAGTAGGAAGTCTGTTCCAGAGGAGTAGAGGTTCCAGCAAGAAGTCCTGTACGGACCAGTTAGAGGTACAGGTGCATGCAGAGAAGGTCACCCGCAGAACAGAGAGACAAAGTAGAGGTGTATCTATGAATTAGTGTAGTGGGGGTAGCACTGTTGAAAGCTTTGTAGTTAAGCGTTAATATTTTTAATTGAATCCTATAAGGAAGTCAAAGTAATAATTGGCAGAGAGATGACATGTAAGAGGAGCAACAGAATGAGAAAAATAAGTCTGGCAACAGCATTCATTATGTCTTTTTTATGCAACTCTGAACAGCAGTTTATTTATGCAAACTAAAAGTTTTATATATTTTATGTGAGCTATAGCTAACTATATATCTAGTACCTAATAGTGAAAATGATAATAGGATAATCGCAATATAAAGCACTGACGTTTTAAGGAATTATATACATTGCCTCTCTTTTAGGGTGAGTCTTTTACAAGACTCTTACCCCAAAAAAAGTATGACTTGTCAGTTGCTGGCATACATTTGACATCTTCAGAGAAGAATTAAGATCCCACAAGACTCTAGGCGAGTTACCAGCTGGCCACTCCCTACATTCATCACATAGTGATTGTGAATGGAGCCAAGCAAATTCATGGTTTCAGGGCTCCTGTCTCAGTCCTGGGCCTTAAGCGGCTGCCTAAGGTCACCTAATGGTTAATCCTGATCTGGACTTCCTCTGAAAACCTTTTCTTAGAGTTCAGAATGTTTGGCATGCACAAGCAGTCATCACAGAGCTTCATAAATCCAATAAAGTATACATCACATGCAAGTTGTAAGTAAAATAAAGTAAATGTCAGAGCCATGCAGTATTACAATTTACAGGAGTAAGCAGTGTATACAATTATATCACAGAGTTTTAAGCAATTATACCAAATGTAATGTGTTATTCCATTGCATCAGTACAATCATAGGCGTGCGCAGCCTATTGCATTAGGGTGTGCACCCTAAAGCACAAACACACGCCGCATGTATATATACACACATACATATACTGCTGTTTGTGTGTGTGCTGTGTGAGGGTGCTGGTAGTGTGCTATGTGGGTGAGGGTGCTGGTAGTGTGCTGTGTGTGAGGGTCCTGTTAGTGTGCTTTGTGTGTGAGGGTGCTGTTTGTGTGGTGTGTGTGTGAGGGTGCTGTTTGTGTGGTGTGTGTGTGTGAGGGTGCTGTAAGTGTGCTGTGTGTGAGTCTGCTGTTTGTGTGAGGGTGCTGTGTGTGTTTGTGAGGGTGCTGTTAGTGTGCTGTGTGTGAGGGTGTTGTGTGTTGTAAGGGTGCTGTGTGTGTGTGTGTTTGTGAGGGTGCTGCTAGTGTACTGTGTGTGTGAGCGTGCTATGTGTGTGTGTGTGTGAGGATGCTCTGTGTGTGATGGTGCGGTGTGTGTGGGTGCTGTTTGTGTGCTGTGTGTGAGGGTGCTGTGTGTGCGCACTGTTTGTGTTAGGGTGCTGTGTGTGTGTGGGTGCTGTATGTGTGTGAGCTGTATGTTTGGGGGGATTGTGAAGGTGGGGGCAGATTAGTAAATAACACCCCTCCATTCTTACCTTATGTAGGGAGGGGGGATCCTTGATGTCAGGTGCCATCCCTGGTGGTCCAAGGGAGAGTGAACTCTAGCCTGCGGGGCTAGAGTTCACTCTCGCGAGATCTGAGCATTGCCGCCGCACCGCTCAGATCTCGCGAGAGGAACCTGGCAGAGCTTCTGTCTAGAGCTCCCCGGGTCCTCTCCTGCCTCCCTCCATGCTGCTGTGGGCTGGTGAGGTAGATCTTTGATCTCCCCGCCGGCCCATGGAGGCTTAGAGCAGAGCCACACTTTATTCCTGGGGAATAAAGTGTGGGGACTCTCCCAAGATCCCCCCCCCAAAAAAAAATATACACTTGTGTGTGTGTGTGTGTATATATATATATATATATATATATATATATATATATATATATATACACTCACACACACATACTCAGACACACACACATACATTCACAGACACACTCACAGACTCACACATACATTCACAGACACACATACACACATACACACACACACTTACAGGCAAACACACACACAAACTCACAGACACACACACTTACAGACACACTCACACACACACACTCACAAACACACAAATTATTATTTTTTAATAAAAAATTGTCCACCCAGCCTCCCTACCTGGAGTGCTGGCGTGGACTTTGTCTCTGGGGTCCAGTGGGGCAGGCGCCTCTCTCCATATCAGCCGCGGCAAGGGAGCTGTGTGCTGTCTGCTCCCTCTCGCCGCGCGGGCTGTCTACAGTAGCTGGGAGCCGGAATATGACGTCATATTCCGGCTCCCGGCATCAGCAAGCGGCGCGCGGCGAGAGGGAGCAGACAGCACACAGCTCCCTTGCCGCGGATGGTGACAGGCACCCGACCGGGGGGGGGGCATGGGGGGGAAGAGTGCCTGCAGGAACAGTGGGAACATTGTTCCCACGCGTTCCTGCAGGACTCACAGGCGTGCCGCGGGGATTAGGGTGTGCCCAGGCACACCCGGCACACCCCGTGCGCACGCCTATGAGTACAATGTACATTGTGTATGACTGTATCACAGACCTCCTTAAGAGCAGGACTGTCAGTAGGGTGCTTTGTGAATTAGTATACGGCAGAGCTATATAGCAATAACACTCATGTACACCACACATTACTGCACGCGTATCCCTGAGATCCACAGCTTACAACTCAAAGTTGCAATCACATTCAGTATGTATGAAAATAGTGCAGAGCACCATAATAATATAATTAACACAGGTTTTATAATGTTGTAAATGCTTATTTACATATCTGACATATATATAGACATAGTGATGTCAGTATGTATAGCTAATGCATTGAGAATTAAACTTCCAGGAACCCATAAAAAATCTACCAGTGTTTAAAAGTTATACTTCTAGACTTCACTATACTCATTAATAACTAAAACAAAGTTTCTTATTCTACGTGTCATCTTGTATTTACCTAATATAAAGCTATCTCATAATTACCTGCAATTAGCTTGTGCTCAAACTGCCAATTCCATGTCATTAGAACAGTTAACGTAGGTGTACTGAAAATCACATGCTCCAAAGCTTAAAAGGCATTTAACTAATAGGCACAGGGAGAAAGTAGCCATTAAACGCTCGCAATGGCTTAGCATGCAAAGTGTCAAAGCAATGTCTATTTGGAAGCAAATCTACATGTGCAGTGTCTCAGTATGCAAATACCTCTGTAACATTGAATCCTGATTTCTAATTTCCCAAGAGTGGTTTGTTAAATAATAAAAAGCAATATGAAGCTATATTAACTCACTGGAGGGTTGTTTGCACAGTTCTGCAGTGAATCTTGGTTGCCTTACATTTAAAAGATTGACCTTGCTCATTAACAAGATTCACTTTAAGTTTAAAAAAGAGCAAGGCATTTGGATCTAAAAAAGGGCCGTATAAATGTGACACTCTGAATACTATTACACTATAGTTCCCATCTTCCTGAGTTAGCACCTGGACCAAGGGTTATGAGAGCTGGTTTAAAACAACAGTTGGAAGGCCATCATTTTATTTCCCTGTTCTATAATAGATAGAACACACAGTCAAGTACCAAAAGACAGAAAGGTTTATTTCCTGTTAGGCTCCTGTTCTTATCTCTCTCTGCTGCAGCCAAAAGAACATGGTCAGCTCATAAGGTCACAGAGCCTTTCTATCTATAGAAATACACATGCAGTGCTACAGTGTCAGAATCTAACAACATCGAAAGAAATAGAAGCAAGAACTGAATAGAGGGGAAAGGGGCATGGAAAGCACTGTGTTAAAAAAAGAGATAAAACATTTCCTTGTCATCTAGCTGCCAATCATGACGAAGGGCTTCCCTCCCACATGCTGCTGGCATTGTCTGTCCTGTTGCCTTTGCCAGGCTTTATAGCCTGATCAAAATCTCCCTCTGTTCATTAAAGTGCAAATAAATTTGGAGATAAGCCGACCAGTCTTTCATCCGCAAATCATGACTGCGGTGTTGGCTTGGCCACTAAATTAAATGTCAGGGTGTTGACTGTTGGTGTGGGAAAAGGAAAGAACAGATCAAGTAAAAGATTGCAATCTGAGAAGAAATAATGAGGGCAGAAGATAAAACCAAGGGATAGTATCAACATGTTACCATTGCATGGTTCTAACAAAATGGAACATTAAAAGCATTTGTTACGGTGATTCATATATGAAGATTTGATACTGCAAGGTGTTGTAAATACTAGGTTATATGAGTATAATAAATTAAATTGATATACAATAGATTTCTAAAAATATCCTAAGCAATTCACACCATAACGCGTAGAATGATTTCTCATTATATGGAAATGTAATGAGGCGCAATTAAGAAAAAACTAAACTACACTGAACAAAATTGTAAACACAACACTTTTGTTTTTGCCCCCATGTTTTATGAGCTGAACTCAAAGATCTCAGACTTTTTCTATGTACACAAAAAGCCAATTTCTCTCAAATATTGTTCACTAATCTGTCTAAATCTGTGTTAGTGGGCACATCTCCTTTGCCCAGATAATCCATCCACCTCACAGGTGTGGCATATCAAGATGCTGATTAGACAGCAAGATTATTGCACAGGTGTGCCTTAGGCTGGCCACAATAAAAGGCGACTCAGTGCAGTTTTACTGTATTAGGAGGGTCTGGGGGGGATCTGAAAACCAGTCAGTATCTGGTGTGACCACCATTTGCCTCATGCAGTGCAACACATCTCCTTCGCATAGAGTTGATCAGGTTGTTAATTGTGGCCTGTGGAATGTTGGTACACTCCTCTTCAATGGCAGTTGCTGGATATTGTCAGGACCTGGAACACGCTGTCGTATACGCCGATCCAGAGCATCCAAAACATGCTCAATGGTTGACATGTCCGGTGAGTATGCTGGCCATGCAAGAACTGGGATGTTTTCAGCTTCTTGGAATTGTGTACAGATCCTTGCAACATGGGGTCGTGCATTATCATGCTGCAACATGAGGTGATTGTCGTGGATGAATGGCACAACAATGGGCCTCAGGATCTCGTCACAGTATCTCTGTGCATTCAAAATGCCATTAATAAAATGCAAATGTGTTTGTTGTCTATAACATATGCCTGCCCATAACATAACCCCACCGCCACCATGGGCCACTAGATCCACAACGTTGACATCAGCAAACCGCTCACCCACACAACGCCATACACACTGTCTAAAATCTGCCCTGTAGAGTGAAAACCGGGATTCATCCATGAAGAGAACACCTCACCAAAGTGCCAGACGCCATTGAATCTGAGCATTTGCCCACTCAAGTCGGTTACGACGACAAACTGCAGTCAGGTCGAGACCCCGATGGTGATGACAAGCATGCAGATGAGCTTCCCTGAGATGGTTTCTGACAGTTTGTGCAGATATTCTTCGGTTATGCAAACCGATTGTTGCAGCAGCTGTTCGGGTGGCTGACCTCAGATGATCTTGTGAAGATGCTGGATGTAGAGGTCTTGGGCTGGTGTGGTTACACATGGTTTGTGGTTGTGAGGTCGGTTGGATGTACTGCCAAATTCTCTGAAACGTCTTTGGAGGCGGCTTATGGTAGAGAAATGAACATTCAATTCTTAAGCAACAACTCTGGTGAACATTCCTGCAGTCAGCACGCCAATTGCACTCTCCCTCAAAACTTGTGACATCTGTAGCATTGTGCTGTGTGATAAAATTGCACATTTTAGAGTGGCCTTTTATTGTGGCCAGCCTAAGGCACACCTGTGCAATAATCATGCTGTCTAATCAGCATCTTGATATGCCACACCTGTGAGGTTGAATGGATTATCTCGGCAAAGGAGAAGTGCCCACTAACACAGATTTAGACAGATTTGTGAACAATATTTGAGAGAAATAGGCCTTTTGTGTGCATAGAAAAAGTCTCAGATCTTTGAGTTCAGCTCATGAAAAATGGGGGCAAAAACAAAAGTGTTGCGGTTATAATTTTGTTCAGTGTATTTACAATCAAGTGCCTCTTTAAATTAAATATACTTTTTATTATGTTTAGAGATGTCCAAATCTTGTATAGGCTGTGTTTGATTAAGGAAAGTTCATGCTGGCTAGTTTCAGTCATGGTCATTAATGATATCTACAGACCCATATAGTAATTAAATAAAATGGAAGTTTAATACTTGATCCTTTTTGTGGCCGGGAGAGGACATACCATATGAATAGTATTATGCATCATAAAATATAGAATGTTAAATAATCTTTTAAAATGCATAATTATTTTGGCTTTGCACTCACATCTACCACAGTTACTAGGGCTAGGAGCTAGTGCTAGAGTTATGGATGGTAGTATTATGCACATGTTTATTGGTGTTAGATACGGTTTAACGTTCTGAAAGTAAGATGGTTGGTAAGGTGTTGGTAGTTTAAGGCCACATCATCTGAAATACAACATGCTTTGCTTCTCTACATGCTCTGTAGACACATTGTCGCCTTCTGTAATGACACTGTAAATGCTCTAGTGATGAATACTAGGAAACTGATCTTATACAAAAATAGTTCACATATGGTATTGATTCGCTTTGTGCCCCTTTTTGCAAGTTTTATAAAATGAGTTGTCATAGTAAATGTAATGCCTTGAGACGTTCTTACTCCCCCAATGTTACATAATACAACGTTTTAGAAACAAGTGTATGTAGATCACTGCCGGAATTATTTCAAAGTTTGATATAGTGTAACATTTTCAGAAATTTTGGATTCTCTTCAGGTCTTTTGACACACAGAATCAAAGTCTCAATTAAGAGGTCAGAGTAATAGTTTTCAAAAAATACCCATAGATGCAAAATTAACTATAGCTGTTACTAGATTTTTTTTATTTATTTTTTTTAATGGAGAATTATCAATAGGAGTACAACCTCTAGGATATAGATTTCTGATTCCCTCTGTATTTCTAAGAAACAAGTAACATATTTTCATATTTCTAATGACTACTTGTCTGAATATTTGATCTTTATTATTTACAGGTGCTGGATGGTTCTGTGGTAGCACTAGTGTCAAAGCAAGTAACAGCTTACAATGCAGTCAACAATTCTACAGTTTCCAGGACGTCAGCAAGTAGATACGGTAAGACATTGTGTACTAATGTCTTAATATATCTTTAACAAATGGTTGATGCCTGGGAATTACTTGATCCAGTAACTGGATCAATTTGTGCAGCAAACAACATTTGGGTTTTAATTTTCAGAATGTAATCTCAAATGGGCTTGTATAGGACAACCACCTTACCTAATGGTAGTCACTGAGATTAGGAGACTAAAAATGAATCTGCTTCAAAGTCATAACCAGGTATGTTAAACAAATGAGGAGTGACACATGCCATTTACACCCTCATCCATTGTTCAGACCTGGAGAACTACATCCAGTACAGTTAACATAAATAGCCGAAGCACTCAAAGGTAAATCCAAGTTATTGTATTCACCACCAACACTGAGACCCACTTTATTTACCCCACAAGACTGACACAGGCTTTGCCCATAGGTGGTGAATAAAATGCCCTGGAATCACTATTTAGTGCAATGTTTATTTTGTCTATAACCAGATAATCTGTGAAAAAAAGCAGGAACGCAGTTCAGGGTTCTGGCAGAAATTCAGGAGCAATGGCTACAGCACATTTGTGAGTATAGGTTATCTATTGATAACTAAGCCACTTGTAGGACCATTCAAGTAGTCAATTAAACTGTTTATCAGTATTGATAAGTTCAGCAATCTAGTGAGACTGTGAAAAGCTGAAAAAAACTGGCCTGCTTCAGTGGATGTCTTACAGACAAACAGAAAGTTAGAGATTAAATATAGAGAAGAATTGGGGTAGTTCTGGAGTAATTGCCACCTAGCTTGCCCTTAGCACTTCTAGTATCCATATATGGACAGGCAAAGCCATGTTGCAACAGCAGAAAAAGTGATGCTAAAACAGGCATCAAATTGCCACATCACAACCTATGTGCTATGTCTATGCAAACAAATGAATGCTAAGAACAGAATGGAAATTGTGTTGGGTTCCTGGGACATAAAACTATAAACACAAACCATAATAATATTTTTTCTACTTAAACAGCTCACAAAATGTTGTCTCCCGTGCAAAAAAATAAATCTATTATTCAATTACAATCTCGAGCTAGTTGTGGCTCCCTAGATGTTGTTGAGCTACAACTTTAATAACTCTATTTTTGTTCTTGTATCATGGACATTAAGTGTGGCATTGTAGTATTTTCCTCTCAATTATTCTTTAATTTACAATGTCAAATTTGATTGAGTGTAGCCCAGGGTCCAGTGACACATTCCATAATGTATGCTACAGTTTATCATTACTAAATGCAGATTTAAAAGTGTATAATTCAGTAGCTTTCAAATTCTGCATTTGTAGTTGTACTATTGCAGTGGAATGTAAGAAAGAATTCATTTTAAATCAAGTAAACATTCTACTTTACAGCTTAAGGATTTCCACATACGTGGTTTACTGCAGAGTTAAATCGTTTTATCTTGTTATAGACTTTAAATGAAAAGAAACACTAGCATAGAGACTCACTTTGTGGCACAAAGATGTGGGAGCCTAATGCAGAATCTATAATACAGGCATTTATTTCCACTTGTTCTTGGAGATAATACGAACTTCGGAATACGAGTAAATGTCTGACTGTAAGGATTATTCACTAGAGCAAGAATTCTAAGTGAATTTCAAATTTAAGGTTGAAATAGCCAAACTGACAAAGTTCTCCAATGCTTCCATCTTGGCTACTGTATTTATTCCCTTGATTTCCAAAATATTATCAGTTTAGTGGATAGCCCCCTGCATGTGTTTATATTTAGGACAGACACCCAAGAATGTGATCAGTTCCAACCAAACTCAACATGTATGGGTCTCAGATTAATAGACTTGAAGAGCGTTTACAGAATCTGTGGATTACAGTTGGATCATAAATAACTATCTGCAAAGCAAAAATGTAAAGAGTATTATATCTTGGGAACTGATACAGTAAAACTTTTTCTGCTTTAAAATTCTTTGTAGGACCATGTTTGTCATTTAACCCCATGTGAAGACTGACTACAATATTAGTTGTACTTATATGCAAAGATAAACTATCAGGAAAGAGGTACTTAACTGGAGTCAGGAAAATCTTTATCAGTTGCCCAAACTTTGCTTTCCATGCTGGACTAATAATTAGGTTTGACATCAGCTATTATGCCACTTTGACTTGCAAGATCAGGTTAATATTCACACCGAGAACATTTAATGTCAACTTCAATGCAGTGTTCTTAAATGACTTCTCCCAGAATTGTCATGTCCTAAATGGCTGATGGACCTGATATGACCTTTGAGATAAGTTGGATAGCAGTGAAGCAGTAAGCAGAAAAAAAAAATCATCTCCTGGTTGGTTTTCAGTTGAGTGAGATTTTATACCATTCACAGACTTCATACTGCTCTTCACATGATTTCTATAACATTAAACATCATATTTACGGAAATTCTATTTAAACACCATGGTGGGAGTAAATAAATGCACTTTAGGGACCTTTTAGTAGATGTACTTTTTGCAGTCTGATGTTCATATAAATATTTATTTATGTAAAGCTACAGTACAGTAATCACCAACATTAAGCGGGTATGATATGAGTATATTAAAGTAGAAAACTCTAAAGTTTATGTCTTAAAGGCAGGACAATTGTTTGTGACAGGGAATTCTGGGAGATCTGTCGGCTAGTTATTCCTATCATGCTATGTCTGCATGGATCTTACGCATCATTAGTTTCTCCTTTTAACCCCCAACCTCTTTATTAAGGCTGCCACTTACAAAACCAAATGTAATGAGGCATTTGTGATGTCAACAGAATTGCATCATGAGCCTGGCTGAGCCTTTCAATTAATCTCCTTTGGTACATTAACCCACTGACTGAAATAAACTTTTTTTTTTCCCACTGTCTGGTAAGTTGGCTGCTGAACGACATATTGATTACTTTCCTTCCTCCAATGTATTTTTGTTGTAGAGCTACGAGAGACTGACTCAGTATATTGCCTGGTACGTTATGAAATTCTACTCTGTCCCAAGATAACCCAAAATAGGTCCTTTCAGATTTCATATATCTTCCTCCTGAATGTTCTTTGGTAAAATAATTCAGTATGTATACGCGGATAATAGAGTATTTTACAAGCACCCAGGGTAGCACTAAATCACACACACTTTATTTAATTCAGAAGAAAACACTGTACAACAAAGCAATAAATATAGAAAAATCAAATGTGCTATGCCATAGCCTTCTTGAGTATGAATATATAAAGGCAAGGACAATGACATTAGTGCAAAGATGAGTTGTAAATGGCGATAAAACTCCCCCCACTACAAACAATGATGAAGCACATTCACCATGTACAATAAGTATACACTTCCAGAAGATTCTGTGTAATTCCCACAAAAATATATTTATTTATACATTAAAGATATATGCAAATATAAGTACTATTAGTTTAAAGTATATTTCTTGCACAGGCTATATGACTCAACAACTTGTTTTATAGGTTACTAGGTGAATTTGTTTGTTTTACATGTGTTTTTAGAATTTTTTCCCCTTACTGCATCTTTTTCAAAAAAATTTTTATCACATTCTGGGGTATTCATTAAATCGTGATATAACACGGAACGGCATACTTGAGCTAAAATAACTAAGCTGGACAAACTATCAATGTCAACTATGTTGCCAGCTCAGGTATTTGGCCTTAAAGGAAGACTATAGTCACCAAAACCACTTTAGCTTAATGAAGTAGTTTTGGTGTATAGATCATGCCCCTGCAGTCTTGCTTAATTCTCTGCCATTTAGGAGTGAAATCACTTTATGCAACACTAGTCACACCTCCCTGCATGTGACTTACACAGCTTCCTAAATACTTCTTGTAAAGAGTCATCTAATGTTTATACTTCCTCTATCGCAAATTCTGTTTGAATTATCATTTCTTATCTCCTGCTCCTTAATAGCTTGACAGACCCTGCAGGAGCCACCTGTATGTAGTTAAAGTTAAATTTACAGAGCAGGTGATAAAAATAAGTTGCATCTGATTAAAACATTTTTTTTTCATGCAAGCTGTGTCAGTCACAGTAAGATAAGGTGTGACTAGGGGTGCATAAACAATAACAAAAGTGATTCAACTTCTAAATGGCAGTGAATTGAATAATGGAAGTTCAAGGGGAAGATATCCGATATACACAAAAAACTGCTACACTAAGCTAAAGTTGTTTTGCTGACTATAGTGTCCCTTTAAAGTTTGTAGTTCCTTGCAGAATGCCTAACAATTCACAATTTTGTGGATTATTAATTAAACTCTGAATTATAGTGAATTGCAACCAAATTTATCGGCAAAAATACCCAAACTGTAACTATAACTCAGCTGAAGAATTTTTCTATATCAACTATTTTTCCCTAGATTTTTCCAATGTTAGAGTTTAATGTGAGCAACCCTAAACATTTTAAGTGCCACTATGATTTTTTAACTTCTGTGTTTCGTTATTTCCATTTATTTAGTAAATTACTTTTGCTACAGTAGCAATAAGCTGGTCTTCATATAATCTAACAGCTGTTTAAAGATGGTAAGGATAAGAAAAGGTTAAATATATTTCAAAGATATTTAAAAACGCAGGAAAAAAGACATTTTGTGTTGAAACAAAATATTTTCTTCAAACATAGGGAAAAAGCACCATAATAACCTTAATCATAATAATCATAATAATCTTGGTCTTTTGTGTGATTTTAAAGGCAAAAGAGCTACTGTGAAAGACAGATAATCTATTCTTTAAACCCTTCATGACAAGGGTTAGGCAAATCACTTTTAATGTTACAATCCAGCCGTGTTATCTGTCACAAATGGGTTAGGACATATGTAAGTTGACCTTCAATCAGAATTTCTCTAAACAATTTATAAAGCATGGAAATAATGCGAAATTAATCAAACCTTTATGTGCTTAAAAGGGAATTGTCACATGCCAGGATTTTCACTACTGTCTTTTATTATTATGTTCACTATATTTAACAAATACATATTAGTGAGGTGTGAAAAATAAAATTAAATGCAGACCACAGCTTTTTATCTGGCAACTGAGTGCCGTTATCGTAGCTTCCTGTCAATCATTGTTACAAGCTCTGTCCTTTGCACCTGACAGTCAGCTTAAAGAACGCTTTGAGAGAAGAGAAAATTAAACAATGTTTTTATCTCTCCTCCATATTCACCCTGGCTTTGCCTTGTCTGATCTGGACTATGATTTCACAATGTCACTAGGACTGTGTAGCAAATCACAAAAATATAACTTACCAACTTGAGAGCATTGTGGTTCACGTTACAGTTCTATTCTGTGTATTCCATCTATATATGCATTCCTGTTGTTGTACACCCAGTATTCAGAAGAGACCAGTGGAGCTCAATTTGCAGGTGTTTGCATAGGATATTCAAATAAACTCCTTAGTCCGTTCATTGATCAATTTCATGACTGATTCTGCTTATATAGTTCTTAGCAAGATAATGCTGTAAAAAAAAAAATCACATTTGTCACTAAGAAGACTGAAGAATTTATTTGGATATTCTATCTATATGGAAATGCATTTTTACCATAGGTGACCCAAACCTGATTTTCTTGGCAGTCTTATTGCCTGCCAGATACTATTTTATATATATTGTGCATGAATGCAATTGTTGAAAGTTATCCATCCATTGGTGCTGTAACATGCAAATTAAACTATGATTAGTGGATAGTTCCTGAGCTTGGAAACTCAATTCAGCAACAAACTATTTACTGATATCAAACTTTTGTTTCAATATGGCATTAGTTGGCATGCATTTTCAACAATTATTCACATAAGCATTTGCTTTAATTTATTTTTAAGTAAATTAACTCCTGAGTTATGTAAAACATGGGGTATATAATTGAAAGTTTCTTTACTGTTTATTTGTGATTGCATTCTTTAACCCCTTAAGGACACATGACGTGTGTGACACGTCATGATTCCCTTTTATTCCAGAAGTTTGGTCCTTAAGGGGTTAAATATTCTGCATGTTTCTGTGTGGAGTAAAGCATAACTGTTCTCACCTTCTGGAGAAATTATGTTGGTGCTATTGAGGTTCAGAAATAACTTTCTCTGATAAACTGCCACATGCTATGTGCTTACTCTTGATCTCTATGCAAATATTCAGATCCTCCAACATGACTTGTGCTATTCTAGGTGCCACATACCCACACTCAGCATTTTAAGTTGGATATGCTGGTTAAAAATCATACCTGAGAACTTTGACAACCCATCATCTGATCTGCTTTGGACATTTCAAGGTAGTGTCATATAGACCTGCCCATTATCTAACTGATTCTACCTAAGAAATATTTGCACTGAACATATCAGGGCCCTTTTCCCTACACTACTTTTTAATAATCTCCATCCACAACCAGAAGTTGGATTGCCTCTTTCTATCTGTGAACACCACTTTTACTTTCATCTTGAAAAGAGTGAGAGTTCATTTTTTTAAAGTTTGCTGCATTAACACAATCATTAGAACTTCATTACATCTGTTTTCATAAAGTTATGAACTATAATCCATCATACACACTATAGAGATGGCATATTTCAAGTCCACAGGGATCCGTTCTCTGCTGTGTCTTTAAAGGGGTGACAATGACATATTTTCACATTTGCATTTATTTCCATAAATCTATGTATGTCAGTAACATGAGTCATTTTTGTTTTTATTTTATATTAAAACCTGGTGGCACACTATTACCTATAATGTAGGGACCTATAAGGAGGGACATTTTAGGTAAATGCTTTAGTCATGAAAGCAAAAGCTATAGGTCTACATACACTGATATGCCTGCAATCAATTTGGGTTTGTGAGTGGATTTCTATTTCTGTTTATTACACTCCAATATATACAATATTGCCCTATGTTTTTTGTTTTTTTTTTGCTATTCTTCTGTATTGTAGATAACCTGCTTTTGGTATTTGCATCTTGTATTGAGGATTAAGAGGAGTCCTTGATCTACAAACCACCAGTGTACAGGGGTAATTAGTTAAATTACTTCCCCCTATGTGCTTTTTTCACTGAGTATAGGTGTTTCTGTAACATATATGTGGTATAGGTCTACATTTTACCAGTATCCAGGACCAACCTTTGAGTGGGTGAGTGTATCTGTGGTCCTTAGTTTATACTTCAGTGTGTCTGTCAGGTGTAGGAGCCATAATTGAGTGGTTCTCAGAAAAATGTATAGGTGTTTGGCCGCATGCTTAGCATGCAGTATGAGAGCTCCTAAACCTACAGAGCCCCTAAAGTGTACGTATATCTGTAGAGACAGCTGTTGAATGTGAGAGAACGCTGTGCTGGTCAGTGCATTGCTTTCTCAAGTCTGGTCACCAGGGCAACCTCTCCACAACAGACAGGCGTATGTTTAACTTTCCCGTCGTCCTATTTTTCTGTTCCTCATCAGTTACGGAAATATAGCACTGAATAATATGTTTTCTAAAATGATAATTGCTGAATTTGAATATTAAATTACAATAAATGTTCACATTTGCATTATATTTAGTTAGACTGCTGATAACCAAGCTTGCTTGGTGAGCCTGCAGCCATTTTGTTTGCATTAGCAGCGGCTGAGATCTGCTGTACATTACAATGCTTGCATGTGGTGTAATTTGACATCAAGCAATTTTGCTTTTCAATTTCTTCTGAAGTACATGAGCTCAGATACTCCTGTTCAGCATGCTGTGAATTTGCTGCCCGCTGCTGAAGTATACATTCGTTCAATTTAAATTAATATAGATAATGTTTTCTTTGGCCAGATTGATAGAGCAGGACTAAGTATATATTCTTTTACATACTTTGCAATTTAATTTTAAACCAAGACCTAGCAAAAATCCATAACCTTATTTAATAATCTGGACCTTTCAGGTACAGACAAAGCTTTTTGTTTCACTAAGCATAATTTAAATAGGGTTTAATGCAGATATTTGACATAATCTTAGTTAATTTCCAAAATGGTATCATAACATGACATCCATTTTGTTCCTTATACAACCCCATAAGTACACAACATTGTGCAGCAATATTATAAAGCAGTGGTGTTGTGGCCGTGACTTAAATATGAACATTAATCTTTTAATTAATATATTATAATTAAGCAAAAAGTAACAATTTTTTTATAGTTTGTGATATTATGACCGAATATGTGGATAGAAAATACACAAAACAGTGTAATTGTAAATGTATATTTAATATAATTATAAAAACAAGTAAACAAAGAGGAATGTACATTTACTACAATAATTATACAATATAAAACTACAACATATTCCTTACGAAAGGCTATTGCTAAATGTTACAATGGATTCATTTTACCTACAAGGCCCTAGCTCACCTGCCATTTTCTTCAAGGGATTGCTCATTAAAATCCAAGCTGACATTTGAAATATATATAAATAGTTATGAATTTATATCATGGTAGGCAATGAACATCCAAGATACAGACTAAACATATACACATGATCTATAGGAACAGAAACGTATTACAATGTCCTTCTTAAAAACACCAGATGAAAATAACAAATGCAAGAGGAATGTGTAAATGGTGGTGTGATTTTTGATAAATCAGAGATGTAATTTTGATATGTATATTGTAAACCATGAGCATGCTGTGAAGCAATGATCACGAAGGACTTTCATTATTATTTTCATCTTAAAACATTTGCAGTCATTGAGATATATGCATTATGTTTTTACGTATCAGCATCCTCGTGCTCATCTAGGCTGTGTTTAAAGTTAGACCACTTCTTATTTCTGCAATGCTTTTAACTTTGCCTTCAAGAGATTTCCTTAGCACCACCGAATCTGCTAATGGAGCCTTTAAAAGAATATCATCTGTAAATCCTTCCTTTAATAAAAGGTGCAGCGTTATGAGCCAGTTTATATTCTTACAGTATATGAGAGTGTGAAGAACAGGAAGGTGAGAACAGTGTAAAGAAGAAGCCATTTTTATATATTTAGATATAGCTCCGATCATTTTTATTATTTATTCATTCATGTTTACATTATAAATACAATATACAGTAACTTACATTAGTTAGAACTGGAGATGTGCCAGTTATATGCACTGACACAGGTTACTAATATATAAATGGAGGGGCATTGTTATCTTTTGTCAGGGAAGAGAAATATAGTATTTTTTTGACTGAGATTCCGTATATTGGTAGCTACCCACTGCAGATAACAGAAAATACTGAAGCCACTTAATCTCCTGGGGAGCTCCATCCACTGACGCGAACGAGCCAAGACGACTCATTAATATTAATTTCTGAAGTGTTGCTGCAATTAATGAAAGACACTGTGACCTTTTCAAAGATATTTTTCCCCTACGTTCCTTGTTATTGCCAAGTTGGGGGAAAAGTTGGAGGATGAGATACAATCATTGATTTCTGTATACAGCAGTCAGTGTCGAAATGAATACGGCACTTACCCAGTAATTATAATGAAGCTCAGAAAGCATTAACAGTGCTCTTTAAGACAATGTAAGAATCATCAGTAATGCTGCTGTGTGCTAATAACCATATAAAATACATCATTAAACATGGTTAAACTTTACAGGAGCATAATTAGCTATATTAATTTTATTCAGCCAAGCATTGCTGTAAGCATCATCGATAGTCATATTCAATTTTTTTTTGTGTGTGTGTGTGTAATGACCTCACTACATTAGGTGTACTTCGATACTGCAATTATGGTAGAATAATGTACATTAAGTGCATTATTAACCTGTAAAGGTGCTTTACAAATATGCTGTGTATTTTGTGAATCAGACCAGTAGTTCTACGATGTGGGATAGGACTATGACACTTCAAGTTAATCCCCATTTTTGGTACAGGAATATGTCTGTCTTAAGACCCCAGGCAACTGCCCACAATTAGTGGCTTATTCTAGTAGCAGTTAATACCCAGTGTAATGGAGACGTTCTACATTATGACGTATTTAGTGTTTAACGAGGGTGTTTTAGAGATTTTAGCTATAACTATATTTCATTTGAAGAATATATCATGGAGTCAATTCTATGTCTGAATATTTGGTTCCCAAACTAATACTAGGTAGTTATAAGAGATCCTGCAATTGACAGAACCATCCCTGGGACTGAGAGCTATCCAACTGGTGTATGTAGCACTTGCTACAATGACAAAAGGCTCCAACTACAGGATTATAGACATTTATAAGACATTTGGGGAATTAATTGAGACAATCTTCACAGATCTTTCAGTGGCATTCCCAGTTTGTTGATCCAGTCTAATTTAAGATTTCTGTTTTGCAAGGTATAATTTAAGGTGTATTAATGCTTTGTGCAAATTTAACTTAACTCATAATATGCATACAGTCACTGTACATCTTGAATTGCTTGAGGAGTGAAATTTTATTATAATTTTTTATAAATTGAATACAGTGCGTCTTGGGTGTAATGAATCTCTTTATCTTAGTGTACTGGTTTTCTCAAAAATTGAAGTTCTGAGTAGAGGGAATATTTATTGAAATAATTAAAAACAGACACCAGAACCTGGCAGAATTTATGATCCAGATCCCGGTGCTGTCAGCATACAAGTACAAATGGATGACTAGTATATTACAATAAAAAATACTATTTTTATTATTTATGATCTAGCTAGCATTAAAGTTAAAAAAGGTCTGATTCACAAGAGAAACATACAGATGAAATAATTATTTTAAAAAAGTATCCCAAGCTGAATATTTCACATTTATGTACAAATTCATCCCAGGAAATATGTTAACTAAGAAAATGGAGGAGAGTCACACCATATTGAGACAGGTAAAAGTATGTAATTATTTAATATTATTATTTAATTTAGTAATTGCAGCACATGCCAAATGAACACAAAACATTATAAAAAAAAAAGCAAGGTAACTAAATTAAAATATACATTTTGAATATTTAATTTCAGAGGCTTTGTAAATTATATATTAAAAATCTGCAGAATCCAGGAAGTGGCTGAGATATCACAGTTTTGAAACGTTGCACTATACATGACCCATGATGCTTTGTATGCCTTTAGAATGACAAAGCATCATGGAAGCTGTAGTTTTAAAACATCTGGGGATCTACCTGTTGGGCACCCCTGGTTCAGTGGTTATGTAGTTCACATATATCTTTATAACTGTTAAATGATGGCAGGAAACTGCTGTAAAGTTTTTTTGCTTGATACTGAATAAGAAATTTGGTTTGAGTTCATCCTGACTTCCACATAACAATCTGTACTGAGATTGTTTGTTTGTATGAACATCAATTCTAAAGTAAGGCTCACATCTTGTGACTTTACTACTTGGCTCAATGCATTTGTAATATTATTTTATGGCTGCTTTTCATATGCCATTACGGTTCAGCATATGAATTATTGCTGTTGAAGTTCTGAGCAAATTGACATTAAAGGAGCAGCATTCTGTAATTTCACAAAATAAATTGTAAACAATGGTTTCTAACTGGTAATTTCCATGCATGATTATGCTACATGCTGCTTACTGATGGTGTTTTCTTTGTATAAGTTTGCATGGTGCAATGAGCGTGGATAACGGCTGTTTTATATTAAGCCGAATGGGGAAGTTACGGTCCTTAGTAAAGTAGAAAAAATTCTGCATGTCTTGTAATAATAAAGACAAACAATATTTCTATACAGTCCATAATGTTTTATTGAACTTGGTAATTTTAGAAGATATTTTAGATACGTTGATCTATTGATAAGCCTGTGTTGCATGCCAGCGTTCATAATTAAAATTCTGTACTTAAAACCATTTTCTTTATCTTTACTTGCAAAGGAGCACTGTAGGTACTGTAACTGCTTCTTATCATTAAAGTGTTTATGGTGTCTGGAGTTCCCTGGTGCCATCCTTCCATTTCATGTTAAACCATTTTTAATGTTTTAAAGGATCACTATAGAGTCAGGAACACAAACATGTATTCCTGACCCAATAGTGCTAAACCCACCATTTAGGTGGCTTGCCCCCCCTTAACTCTCCTATAAAAGTATAAAACTCACCTTATTTCCCGCTCCGCCGGCGCAGGCTACGCCTCCTTTGTGACATCATTGAAATTGCTGATTTTTCCCTATGGGAAAGCATTGGATTGGCTAAAATCGGCACGGGGCGGGGCCAAATGCCATTTTGGCCAATCAGGACCTCCTCATAGAGATGCATTGAATCAATTCATCTCTATGAGGAAAATTCAGCGTCTCCATGCAGAGCGTGGGGATGCTGAATGGCAGGGCTGCTTACTGTGCAGCCCTGAGCCAGGAAGCCCTTCCAGTGGCCATCTAAGGAGTGGCCACTTGGAGGTGTCCCTAGGAGCAATGTAAACACTGCCCTTTCTCTTAAAAGACTGTGTTTACATGGAAATGCCTGAAGGGAGCTATTATACTCACCAGAACAACTACATTAAGCTGTAGTTCTGGTGACTATAGTATCCCTTTAATGCTAAACGTGAATCTGGCTGTGGGAGTCCAGGAACACTAATTTAGTTTAGTTAAACTGCTTGATAATGGTTTAACCCTGAATAATGGGCAAATACCAGAGGACTCCTGATTCTATATCCAATTCAGTGAGATGGTTGCAATGGCTGGATGAGATGGTTATAGCGCCTACAGTATCCGTTTAACTGTATATTGCCTCTATATAACACAGTATACATATTGTGTATATATAACACACTGAAACACTCGTAAAATTACTTTTTAAATAAAAATTAAACCCAAACCAAAGGGTGTGATTGGGTTTATCAGAGTGAGCAAAGCAATTAAGTAATTAAATAATACACATATAATAAACAGAATTAGAATAGTGGCCTATGTTAAGCAAATACATTGGTTATGCAGAGTTATTTGTAAAATCCTCAAGTTTCAGAAATTCAGCGTGACTTAGGTTTGACTTTAAAATGGTTTACATTTTGCAAATGTAGAAATTATCTTTGAATTCCCTTCCTCTACACCTTATTGAATAGCTGTGGCAATCATGATTTGAGTTTAATTCATAAAATGAAATCAGAATAAGCATATACAAAGAAATATGCAAAAATGGCAAGTTTATTTTAGCAGTGGACAAAGCACAATAAACCAGACAAACAGACAAAAGTTTGCTTTTGAAATCTACTAAAAATCTTAGTTTCATGCCTTGTGTGCTTTATCATAGGTCCAAAACAGTAATGGGTACACGCATACTAATATTTTAAAGTTCGAAAAGGTAACATGCTCTGTGTCTTCAATTGAGTATCCATGTAAAGACGGTGGTCTTTCTAATTCCATTGCTAAAGGCAATATCTTTCATTCAGTGGTATTGCTAGCTCATCTTCACAGACAATGTTTGGGCTAAACTCTCATTTTAAAGTACAAATTATAAGTGTGAAGTATGATTTTTATTGTTTATACAAAAGTAACATAATTTACATTACAAAGTACATTATCTGGTGTTAAAATCCGCTCTATACTCACAATCAGATTTATTTTATGTGGTAGTAATAGTACTATGTAGTTTGTGCTGATACATAATTCATGATATTTGCTATAGGCTCACAGTTATAATATGTTACAGTTGTTTCTATAAGCATACACAGTTGGATATTTTTCTTTACACTGCTGTGAGTCTTTTTACTGGCATTGCTTTTTTTGTGTGTGTTTATGTGCATGTGTGTGTGAATATGTTTTTGCGTAACCCATACACATGTAGCTCAATGTAATTTTCTGTGTTTCTGTATATCTATCATCTATTATGTCCAGAGACAGGCACTGCGGTCACTGATGTAGCTGAATAACCTTTAATGTGAACCGATCCTAGGGTGGTGCAGAGTAATTTAACATTTTACCACTTTGCCTATCTAGCGTTTGTAATCTACTGGTTTTCACTGTAACTGTATACCATAAAAATATGTCATTAGTTTTTCACAATCTATAAAACAGAGCTTTGCACAGTATGACAAACCAGTAGAGGCAATAGCATCTGTTACATTTGTTTTTTTGTTTACGACTTACCTCTAATGGGTCTGTCAGACTTTTTGATTGTATGTCCTAAAATGCCTATGCTGCAAAGTTAAATATTAATAAAATGATGGTTTTATAAATTATGGCCAAAGTCTTCATCTAGCCCCCTGTATCTCTTTATGGTATGTCTTTGAGACGCGTATAATTTTTGTTCTCGTTTTATGTTCCGACCTGCTCCACAATTACCATAATTGCACACCTCCTGCTGTAATACTACCCCCCTTCTTCATGCACATCGCTTCATTGACTGACAATAATTAGAATGCAGATGCAACCTGTTCTGATCTACAAACTAGTACTTTGTTGTGCTGCTTTGTCCTGAGGATTGATTAAGAAAGAAGCAATATACACCAATTGAACCATAATTGCATCCAATACACGTTGCTTTTACTTGCCTTTCAGTTAATCATTTCATTCAGACAGCTTTTATTCCCAGTGGGAATAGCTAGAATAGATAGTTTCAAGCATAGAATCCATTATGTTCTAACTATCATAAACAAATGTGTAAATGAGGGATATGTCTTGTCTCTGTGAAACACAATGGCAATTGATTGTACGATTCTGGTTTTGATATTGATTCTAAGAATGGAAGAACATCCACTCAAGCAGAAATCCTAAATCAAATGGTGACCTTGTAAAAGTTACATTGGGGGTGGCAGGGAGAAAACAATCTGTAATATAATATTGACTTATGTAACAAAGATTGACTACTAGTAGCTGTGAATATCAGTGACCTTTCTTCTGCTACTCGTGAGAGCTGTGACCTATTACACTTAGCTTTGAAAGACCACACTGAGAGTCTAGTAATGGTGGAATGGCACATTGCAAGGATGAAATGTCATCCTCTAAACACTGGACTGGATGGTTTAGTTATGGAAGATAAGCCTAAACATCAATTATTTGACATCCTTAGATATTATTTGCTTATATTCCCAAGGGAGTAACTGCGAAAATGCCGTCTATGGTCACCATCAGATGCAAAAAGGACTGCAACTTTGGCATCTCTAGGCACGACCAGCTATGTAACTTCCTTTAAAGATTTTACAATTGCTTCTGCTAACCAATATTTATTTTATGGTTTTTTTTTGTAATTTTTTTGGCAATGAGTATGCTTTCTTATGACAATGTGACCTGATTATCATATACTCATTTTGTTTCTATTTTATACTCGTTGACCTCTACTAACCTAAGCTACTGGTATGTTTCAGAAAATATGATCAAATACACTGGAAGTCCAGACAGTCTTCGTTCTCATACTCCTATGATAACACCAGATCTTGAGACTGGTCTTAAAGTATGGCATTTAGTTAAAAACCATGAACATGGAGACCAAAAAGAAGGGGATAGAGGAAGCAAAATGGTGTCTGAGATCTACCTAACAAGACTTCTTGCTACCAAAGTAAGTGTGGTTATTACTTCTTTAATGTTAATGAATGAACATATTCTGCAGTTCTATACAATGTTTTACATAATGCGGTGTTAATTAAGAGTTTAAGAGAAATAGGCTTTGCTTATAAAGTCTAAAGCAGCACTTCTCACATCAGCCCTTAAGGACTAGACTACAAACAATCCATGTTTTCAACAGAATTGATCATCCCTACTAAACCTAAGGGTTTCCTTTGTGAATGCTGCTCTGGATAATCAGTTCATAAGGACAGCTAGCAGTATATTTTTTTGAGTGAGTGGCTGCTATAGTACACAAAAACAAAAACAAAAAAAAAAAAACAATAATTTATCTTCAGTACTTTTACTCAATCCAGTCACCAAGGACCCTAGAATGTCCCTTTTCTTTATCATTATACTACTAAAGTAGACAGGTTGTTCTTGGACTGGGTTGGGATCTACTGAATTATAACAAAAAAGTTCTGAGTATTTGGTTCAAAGAGTTTAACATTTGAGTTTAACATTTGTGATAGGCCATGTTAGTGATAGTTGAGTGGTTTCCAACCATTTTGTGTAGCCCTTGGCAGCTCATTTCCATAAATTGCACCCCTTATATTAGCAAAATGTTTGTAATTAATATAGTTGCTATTATTTCAAGTTTTTATGGTTTTCTCTGCCCAATCTCCCATTTTTTTCTGCCCTGGTATCCCCTGCTTCTCCTCTGCCCCAGACTCTACCTGCTGCTCCCCTGCCGTAGGATCTTCTCGCTTCTCCTCTGCCCCAGGCTTCTCTGCTTATCTGATAAAAATCACTATAAACCATTATAGAATCCACAGTAATGTGGGTAATTAAATAATAAAAATAATTTACCCTTAAATGTTGTTGATAGATTGTAAGAAGATCCCTCTTATTTTCAAAAATAGCAAACAAATATACAATCTAAAAAAATAAAATTGTAAAAGGGAAGCAAATATGTTAAAAGTGTAATATTGTATATCACCAGAATTATATAAATCAATTATAACACTCACAAAGGTGCTATTCGTAGTAGGCACGTAGAGAGGCTTTATCGAATATGACCTTCTTATTTCATCTTTTCCTCATGAGAGAGACAGAAACATAGTGTAGATGTTGAAATGCAATTGACAATTTTATTAAAGTTGCACTCACAGGATCAAAGACAATATATATATATATATATAGAGAGAGAGATACAGACATAAACAATGCCACACATGAGGATACAGACACACAGATACAAACACTTCCACACATGAAGATACACAGGCACACAGGTACAAACAGTACCACCCATACAGATACATATACAAACACTGACACACATACAGTTACACAGAGTCACTGATGCACACTGGCATGCATGCAGATACACAGATACAAACGCTGACATACATACAGATACACAGACACACGGATACAAACACTGCTACACATGCAGATGCACAGATACAAACAATGGCACAGATATAAACAGAGACACAGATACACACACACTGGGATACATACAGATACACATATACAAACACTGACACATACACAGATACACAGGCATAGAGATACAAACACACTGACACACATACAGATACATAGATACAGACGCTGACACACAAAGATACAGAGACACAGAAAGGCACAAAACAGGTCAAAACTTTAGCCTCTCTCCAGTTTCTGCTGGCTGGGGCTGTTTGGAGTTAGGAGGCTCCGTCCGTCCATCCCTCCACTCTGTCTCTTCCTCTCCTTCCTGTGCGGCTTGGTCTGTGGAAGCTGAGAGAAAGTGATAGTCTCTCACTTCCTCCCAGCACTGCAATATTAAAGTGCTGTTAAAGCGCTGCAGTGCACAACAGGGCCCCAAATAACACATGTCCATTGAATGGCCCTAAGTCTATGGGGCACTCAATGGGCCCACTCAGCCTGCGGGGCCTTGGTGCAGCTGCATTGGCAGTAGTTCTGCCATTACAGAAACTGATTCATACCACAAGTTGGGATCCGCTGGGCTAGATGAATAGAGTAGAAATTGATCAATATTCTATATGGATGATTATTGAAATAATGTGTAAGGTCTTGAGGGGTAAAAAGTGTATGTAGAAGTAGGCTTCAGATAGCAAGTTGATGGCACAGTTGACTGAGTGAGTTAAGCTAAGTGTATTATAAGAATAGTCTGCCATGATGGGGTCAACCTTATTTTATTTGAGTCAAAAAACACACAGTTGTTTGTGAAAGTGTATAATATTTGTCTAAATGGCAGATCCAGATGTCAAAAAGTTGGAATTATAAAAAAATAACTTACACATGAGCCATCCTGTTTATATACTTACTACCTTTATCCAGAGTTTTCTCTTGATCAGATAGGTCCTGTCTACAGCTCCCAAAGAAACGACATTCATTTCAATTTTCCTTCCCTTTATCTCAACTCATTCTCACTGTCTTCACATTATCCCAGCATATACCAGCCCTAAATTAGCCATTTTCTGTGTATGCACTGCTCACTTTGGCTCCCTATTTTATCTCTTCTTCTCATCACATATTGTTCACCTTTTGTGTGTGTTTATGTGTAACCTTTTGAGTGGCAGAAAGCCTAGTTTAGGGAATTCTTCTTCCAATATTTCAATATTTCTCATAAAATGTAGCAGATGTAAGTAAAACTTTCAAAGTGATGCACAATATGGCAGTAATTACAGTAGAAACAAAAATAGTAATTGAAAATGGCAGAACTTCAAATAAAACAACAGATATAGTAGAGGCAGACTGGAAAATAAAATGCATCAAATAAAGCTGCTCTTCTCTTTTGCAGCAATAATCTCTTCTAGGAGAATGATTGTCTAACAACTCTATAACTTTCTACTATTTATTTTTTATTTCTTAAATGCCAGAAACTGTGTATGACATCAGCCACATACCTTAACATTATTATATCAGCATCTTTTTTTTTTAATAGGGTTCAGATAATATGCTGCTTTGGGGGTAGCAGCCTAAACTTTTTTTTTTTAGATTTAGTTATTGGTTTGAAAATATTAATTTTACAACTAAACAGCTAACCAACCAGTCAAATAATACATTTGTTAAATTTTAGACATTATTGTGCTTTTGCCACATTGGCGACTCCTATTTTTGTAACTGACTTTTCTTTTGTGCAACACACATATATAACCTTACACATATATAATTAACAAAAGTTATATTAGTTGGTTTTTCAGTTTTGGGGAATATAAGATATGTAGAGACGTCAACTTTTTATAACATATATTATGTTCAAATTAATTGAGTGCCAGTATTATCACTAGATTCTGGGACACTGGTCCTGGGACATCGTATTTCATCGTTAGTATGATCACTAACTCAATAACTCAGACCTATTGCATGAGCAACAGGGATAGCCTTAACTGTGTTTAGCCCTGTTGATGCAGAAGGAAAATGTACCTTTTATTATAATTTTAAATTAAGTAGAGATAGAAACATGAATATTTCTGTAAGCCAGAGATTTATAATGAATTCCCAAACTGCAAAAGACCCATCAAATCCATAATGTGTTCATTTAGTAAAGTAATGCTCATATATTGCATTTATAAGTTGCATTAAAGTTTCACATTTCTATGGCACATCACTCTATTATAACAACTATGCATAAATCCTTATAATCTTGTCATTTACTAGTGCATAAAATCTTTTGTTGGTACATGAGGAGTTTGTCTGCTTTGCTAATGAAGGAGAGCAATACATTTTCCCTACTACAAGCGTAAGAAAAACTATATAGATTTTTCTTTTTCTTTTGGCAAGCCACAAACTATGTTACCCATAAAACAAACTGGATTTCACACTCTCTCAATTTTCATTCTACAGATATTCTACTAAAGATGTTAGGAATACATTAAAATTATAACCCCAAATTAAAGGACCACTATAGTGCCAGGAAAACATACCCGTGGCGCTGAAGGGGGAGGAAGGGGTTTATCCCTTACCTTTTTTCCAGCGCTGGGCTCCCTCGGCGCTGGGACTCTCAGGAACACAGATAGCAAAAAGGTGGCATAGCCAAGAAGGCAGGCTTATGCTGAAAAAGTAAAATAAATAAAACTGAGCATTGACAAAAATACAACATATCTATGAGATAAGGGGGTTTGTTGGGCAAGGAAAAAAAGGTTCTGTTTCAGCATTGAATGAAATGACTTTATTTGCTCAATGAATTCCTGACTTTATTTTCCCCTTAAGGCTGTTAAAAACATTGAATCAGATCAACTAGACCATATCACAGCAGTGTTCAGTGTGGTATGCAGCATTAATAGATCATCTACATGTCCCACCGAGAAAAACACATGTTATTAAAAGCGATATTCACACATGTGTTGTACCAAAATATTAAAGGAATGTTTTGTGGTTCCATTTTTAGCATTACCGTATTCCCCAAAGCACCTCAAAGTGGACATATATCCCTGTAAATATCAGACAGGGTAAACAGATGATATATACAAAAAAACAACAGCAATAAAAACTGTTGTTAATGTGGGCGGGGCCTGACTGCCATGGTGGAGAGACATGTCTAGCATGAGCTCCTCTCCATTATTAGCAATTCAAGAAGTTTATAGTTTCAAAATCCTGATTTGAAACTCACCCAGTGACTTACATGTATCTCTGCCCAGTAGTGGGCCACTACTGCATACAAAGTCTCTAAAGCAGCTTATTTACAACTTAATCTGGATCATGCGGCCTAAAGTGGGCGGCCGATCTCCCAGTTCAGAGTTGCCCAATGGCTTCAACCGCTGTGCAGGCACCTTGTTACCACCCCTCTGGACTGGCGGGGGTGAACCCAGTCCACCCCTGGGAGACTATCCTGACCTACTGAAAACAGGAGGGGAGGCCACTGAAGCTGCGGGGACACCTAGCGACTCTTCAAGCATGGCGGACGCCACACGATACCCCGACATCAAGGAAGTCCAGCCAGATATCATGGTCAGGCTGGACAGAGGTTTTACAAACTTCTGGCTGAACTTGGCAAAGAGGAGACATCACACTGCCCAAAAGCAGTTGTCTAACTACTCACCTCCACAACCTATCCGAAACCAACAGCAGATATCCGCGGCCCCGGCAAAGATCAAGGCCCCAAAATGGCTGCGAGGTGGGAAGTTCCCAACTCTCCACCGGAAGGTGGCTCGCAGAAGGAAACCGCTTTGAACCACTACTGGGACTACTGGAGTGCCGAAGGTGCACCTGTTGAGGCCCATGAATGGGTCATAATATGAGCCTTAGAAACGGCAGTGGACCCTGACCATGTCCATCGCGAGTAACCATCAGCTTATACCTGGGCTCGAGGCCCTGTGGTATTCCATCCTGTCCTGGGACTGTGCTTTACCTGTGGTAGGCGTGGGATGAGTCGGACTCATGTACAGGGGGCTGAAAGGTTTATAGCCACTCACATTCTCCCCTTCACCAGAACCCAATAGGGGAATACCATGTACTATTGCCACTCCTTATGGGCTAACACTACACAATTTCTGAAAGCTTTAGCATGGTACATTTTTTATATTCTTATTAACCTAGGGGCTTCCTAGGAGATTTAACTAACTTATTTCAGTGTTGTACTAACATCACTTATCACAATCTACCCTCCTGAGTTCAACGTTAGGCACACAGCCTGTGTATTCAATGCCATAATGTTTTACCCAATTTTCACTGTGTTCCTTAAAGAAACACTATAGTCACCTAAATTACTTTAGCTAAATAAAGCAGTTTTAGTGTAGAGATCATTCCCCTTCAATTTCACTGCTCAATTCACTGTCATTTAGGAGTTAAATCACTTTGTTTCTGTTTATGCAGCCCTAGCCACACCTCCCCTGGCTATGATTGACAGAGCCTGCATGAAAAGAAAAACTGTTTTCACTTTCAAACAGATGTAATTTACCTTAAATAATTGTATCTCAATCTCTAAATTGAACTTTGATCACATACAGGAGGCTCTTGCAGGGTCTAGCAAGCTATTAACATAGCAGGGGATAAGAAAATATTAATTAAACAGAACTTGCAATAAAGAAAGCCTAAATAGGGCTCTCTTTACAGGAAGTGTTTATGGAAGGCTGTGCAAGTCACATGCAGGGAGGTGTGACCAGGGGCGGACTGACCGGTCGGGCACTTCGGACATGGTCCGAGGGCCCGGCCGGGAGGGGGGCCCGCCATCAGGGGGCCCGGCCGCCCCTTTAAATGCTGCAGCCGCCTGAGCTCTCTTAAGAGCCTCAGGCGGCTGCAGCTTCTCAACTCCCCTCCCCGTAGCATGGCCGAGCTGCTGTGCGGTCCGCGGTGCCCGGCCGGAGTGATAGGAAGGTGCACACTCAGTGTGCACCTTCCTGTCAGTCCGGCCGGGTACAGGAAACAGAAACTCCTGTTCCGCGCGGAACAGGAGTTTCTGTTTCCTGTACCCGGCCGGACTGACAGGAAGGTGCACACTGAGTGTGCACCTTCCTATCACTCCGGCCGGGCACCGCGGACCGCACAGCAGCTCGGCCACGCTACGGGGAGGGGAGGTGAGAAGAAGGAGGGGGGGGGAGATGAGAAGAAAGAGGGAGGGGGGGCATGAGAAGAAAGAGGGAGGGGGGCATGAGAAGAAAGAGGGAGGGGGGGCATGAGAAGAAAGAGGGAGGGGGGGCATGAGAAGAAAGAGGGAGGGGGGGCATGAGAAGAAAGAGGGAGGGGGGATGAGAAGAAAGAGGGAGGGGGGATGAGAAGAAGGAGGGAGGGGGGGATGAGAAGAAAGAGGGAGGGGGGGCATGAGAAGAAAGAGGGAGGGGGGATGAGAAGAGGGAGGGGGGGATGAGAAGAGGGAGGGGGGGATGAGAAGAGGGAGGGGGATGAGAAGAGGGAGGGGGGATGAGAAGAGGGAGGGGGGATGAGAAGAGGGGGGGATGAGAAGAAAGAGGGAGGATGAGAAGAAAGAGGGAGGGAGGAGGGGGGTGAGAAGAGGGAGGGAGGAGGGGGGTGAGAAGAGGGAGGGAGGAGGGGTGAGAAGAAAGAGGGAGGGAGGAGGGGGGTGAGAAGAGGGAGGTAGGAGGGGGGTGAGAAGAGGGAGGGAGGAGGGGTGATAAGAAAGAGGGAGGGAGGAGGGGGGTGAGAAGAGGGAGGGAGGAGGGGGGTGAGAAGAAAGAGGGAGGAGGGGGGTGAGAAGAAAGAGGGAGGGGGGGTGAGAAGAGGGAGGGGGAGGGAAGAGTAAGAAGAGAGGGGAAGGGGGCAAGAAGAGGAGGGAGGGGGGTAAGAAGAGAGGAAGGGGGGAGTAAGAAGAGGGAGGGGGGAGTAAGAAGAGGGGGAGTAAAAAGAGGAAGGGGGAGTAAAAAGAGGAAGGGGGGAGTAAGAAGAGGGGGGAGGGGGGTAAGAAGAGGGGTAGGGGAGTAAGAAGAGGTGGGAGTAAGAAGAAGGGGAGGGGGAATAAGAAGAGGGGGGAGTAAGAAGGGGGGTAAGAAGAGAGTGAGGGGGGAGTAAGAGGAGGGCAACTGCCCCCTCCCCTGTCCGCAGGCACCATGCGGGCAGCCTGCAGGGGAGGGAGGAAGAGAGGACCCGGGAGCTCAGTCTTCAGCTCCTCTGGGTCCTTCTTGCGCGAGCACAGATCGTTGCCGCGGTTACCACGGCAACGTTACGGCTCTTACGAGAGTAAACTCTAGCCCTGGAGCTACGGGCTAGAGTTCACTCTCAACACTGTGACCACCAGGGATTCATGGTGGTCACAGTGGTGAGAGTGAACTCTAGCCCCATAAACACACTGCCCCCACACACCATACACATTCACACACTGCCCCCCATACACACACCATACACATTTACACACATTGCCTCACACACACACACACATACACTGCCCACCCATACACACACAGCCCCCCATATTAACATTGCCACACACATACACAGCCCCCTCATACACACATTGCCCCACACACCCTACACATTCACACACTACACCCCCTCACACACACTGAACCTTTCACACACATTGCACCCCTTACACATTGCACCACTGCTCCTATACCCTACTACAGCCTCATATCCCAGCAGACCCCAGGTAAGTTGTCAAACTGTTCTTAAACAGTTTGACTACTTACTCTGAAAGGGGGGCCCGGCCCTCCTGGCACCATAACGACTACACAGAGCAGTAGTGGTTATTGTGCATGGATTATTTCTTTAAATAATCTACAAGTGCCCCAGTAGCCAGCAAGCCAGCCAGCCCACAGGCCGGCCAGCCAGCCAGCCAGCCCATAGGCCGGCCAGCCAGCCCACAGGCCACCAGTTAGGCTTACAGCCAGCAAGCCCACAGCCTGCCAACCAGCAAGCCACAGCCTGCCAGCCGCAGCCAGCAAGCCAACAGCCTGCCAGTCGCAGCCAGCAAGCCAACAGCCTGCCGGCAGTAGCCAACAGCCTGCCAGCCGCAGCCAGCAAGCCCACAGCCTGCTGGCAGTTACCAGCAAGCCCACAGCCTGCCAGCAAGCCCACAGCCTGCCAGCCGCAGCCAGTAAGCCCACAGCCTTCCAGCAAGCCCACAGACTGCCAGCCAGCAACAGTAATTAAGGTAAGAGGAGCCAACTTGGCCTAGGTATCAGCGAGCTATGTTGTGTTGCTATATTGTGAATAGGAACCAGAGTGTTGGAGAGACCCCCCTCCAGGCCCCATTAGACTCCATTGTAATCTCTAATGGAACCTGGAGGAAATTCTTTCTAACACACCCTCTAAAGGACACTGAGATAGCCTCTGCTAGAATGCTCCCCCCCTCCATGGCCCATTAGCCCTCAATTGTAATCTCTACTGGGGCCTTGAAGGGATTATTGCACTTTTGTTCCTTGTGTCTAAAGATTGTGTAGGGTGTGGCTGGAGGCGGTGCATGGAGGCGGGACATGGGTGGCGCTTGCTGCGGAGTATGGGTGGGGCCTGTAAGGGGGCCCTTGATTTATTTTGCCCGGGGGCCCCGAGGGTTCTCAGTCCGCCCCTGGGTGTGACTAGGGTTCATAAACAAAGGGATTTAACTCCTAAATGGCAGAGGATTGAGCAGTGAGGCTGCTAGGTCATGTTCTATACACCAAAACTGCTTCATTAAGCTAAAGTTGTTCAGGTGACTATAGTGTCACATCACATGTGTGACATGTCATGGTTCCCTTTTATTCCAGAAGTTTGGTCCTTAAGGGGTTAACTTAATTTGTCTTTAAAAATAATTGTGCAGACATACAGTATGTATACATTTATTCTAACTAGACTTGTAAGCTCATTGTAGTATAGGCACTGTATACTGGCTCCTCTTTGGTATTATCCAGCACAGGAAAAACAAAGAATTATATAAAAAAAAAACAAAAAAAAACTGTTGTTAATAACTACAAACTTGCATACTGACTCCAGGAACACACCCTTAATGTAGTGGTGTCAAAACGAAGTATATATAGCTTGCACATTACTTAGTTATGGCATCTCTATATTGATAGTGTGTTCCTGGAGTCCATATGCATGTTTTTAAGTATATGTCTTAAGAACATTGTTTTTGTTGCTGTTATGTTGCCTAAAGCCTTTTGGCATGATCGTTCAGGTTTATGTTGAAGAATTTAAAAGTGGTTTGAAAGATCAGAGCTCTCATAGCATCCCTCTTCAGTCATATTCATTTTGTGCAACCAACACTATTACATTATCAATGTAAATTTTGTCCAGCCAGCATGGCGTTGATAGAATAAGAGCTCTGGGCTAACTCTTATAGCTCACGTTAACACAGTAGTACAGCAGGAGGAACACGGGCTAGCATTTCCTCTGCTCGATAGATATAGGCTGACTAGACCAATATCACATCATTTTCTTTCTGTCAGGTGACCAATGCTAAAACAAAGGAGAAAGTAAGTGGACTTAAAGTGTGGCTTATGATTATTGGGACAATGTGATTATTGATAGAATTACAACCACAAAACTGCAGATAAATGAAATGTCTTTGCACAATCTATGTCCCCTCATGTATTAAAATATTACATTTATGCATGCTGTTTGCTGAATGTTATGCAAAAAGGATTCACAATGTGCAGGTGTTTGGAAGCTGGAATATTCATATTTATGTGGCTTGCATAACACAAGCAGGTGTTGTCAAAATCCAGATTTGATTAAATTCATTTCTGTACTATACCCAAAAATATTTATTTTTCATCTTCATAGAACAGATTGATGACATATTTTTCTCAGATTAGTTATTTTTTTTTAGTTTTTTTCCAATTTAGAAATTCATATATATTTAGAATTAGAATAATTAGAAAAACAAAAACAAAAAAAAACCTCACTATATACTAAAATATAATATATACATACATTAATACTTGCATACATATACACCTTTATCTGCAAGTATGTCAATAGATTTTGTGTTGCTTTTGCAATCGGTATATGTTTATATTATATGATATGGAGGGACTGATTAGCATAGTTTGCTGATCCAGTTTAGGCATCTTTTTAGCACTCATAAGACTCCCCACCTGCCCCCTACTAAATTATGTTAACCAGTGTCCCACAGCACAGAGTGTGGGGAGACTCACTCTGACTCCCATTCTCCCATTTATTAACTTTTCACTCATTACATATAAGTGTGGTGCTATGACAATCACTGACTGAATTTGATCTGGTACATAAGAAGTCCACCATGTTAATACTAATTCATTCTTAACTACCGACAACCACCACGCATGGGTGAGAGTATCGGCAAAACCACTCTAATTTTGCCTACATTTCACGCAAATGAAAAGTTTCTATTTTTGGAAAATCCCAGAGGTGTCTCCTGCTTGGATTATTATTTTTTTATATCAATTTTGTTGAAATTATTGGTGTTTTTACACACATGGACACTACTTTATATAAAGAATCCATTCTTTAATAAAACTACAATTTATTGCTAACTTACTGTTGTAGCTATTAGGATGTAAATATAGTCAAATGATAGTTACACTTTAAATATTCGCTCACAAACAATGTTGTTGTTTTTTTCACAATTTAGTAGCGTACATACAAGCTTTTACATTTATAGTCTATTCTGTTAAACAGTAATGGGAAGAGTAAAGGTTCTAATTGAAAACTCTAGTAATACATTCTAAAATTTGTTTACAGACTTCTCAGAACACTGTTGTGAGAATACTAAATGAGCAAGTGGGAACATGATCTCTGAATTTATTAGATATTTAGTCCCATCAAAGGAACTCTTAGTGTTCCTTAATTCAACCACAATATAACCTCAGTTAGAGAAACAGAGAAAGGTTAGAGATGAACACTTGGGGCTGGTAAAATATTTTGTCTCAATGACTATGGGACTTCTTTAGAATTTTATAATTGAGTAAAAGCTCACAAAAGTAAGTATTCTTGCTCTTTTTTTTTCCTCTAGATTTTGGATTACTTTCTGAACAATAAAGCATTTTTACATAGGTTAAATAATATTTCACCAGGTCCAAAACTGTTCTGACAAATTTTTAGAATGGCATTTTTAGAAGTTCAGTTTTAAAAAAGATTGATTTTAGATAATGGGAAGACATCCAGTTAGAGAAAGTTACATATTTTATGAGGGCAGGGGAGAGATCAGGGAATGAAAGATAAATCTGAGTGTTGGCACCATGTAGGAGATACTTAAATCCAAACGAGCTTATAAAGTTGCCAAGAGATCCAGTGGATAGAAAACAAAAAGATGCCAAGAACTGACCCTTAGGAAACTCCACCTGAGACTGGTTGTTGGAAGGAAGAGACATTTAAAGTGGTATTAAGTAAAGTGAGAATTGCTGAGGATTCAAAATGAATTCATAGTAAGTTTCAAATTTAAGACCAAAGTAGCCAGACTGGAAAACTATTTAATGTCAACTATGCTTCCAGTTCAGAGAATTTGGCCTTACATTTGAAATCCATTTAAAATGGTCCAGTAAATGTGATTTGAGAAAGATAGTATGAGTACAGTGTCATGGAGGCTAAGGTTGTGGAGAGTCTGAAGAAGAAAGACATGGTCAAAATGTCAAAAGCAGAAGAGAGGTCAAGGACAGTATGGCTAATGGCAAGGTTATTCCTTGTATTCACAGTTTAAGCAAATACAAAATGGAAGGCAGACATGTAGCTTTTATATGTGTTACATGATGCTTAAATTATTCAACAGTCTGCACTTTGCTGTGTTTTGTTGATAACTTAATTTAATGAATCGATTCACTTGCACTTTATTACTGTCAGAAATGTTTTAAATGATATGTATACCAGATGTGCTGCATTTTGCTTTGTATGAGTTTTCTTTATAGCAATATGCAGCACTTGATAGAATATGCAGCACTTGATAGAATGTGAAGGCCATGCCACCATTGCTATATTATATTTTTTTTTCAGCTATTAATTGAAATTAAATTAACTCAATGAAAAGTTTTTCTTACATGCCGTGACCTGTCAACGTACCGTTGGTTTAGAAAAGCATAAACAAATAAATATAAAGCAATATTACCCTTTTTAAAGGTCATAATGGATGCACATGTGTTCAACCCATTACAAATTGACAGATTGCTGTCAAAATACTTTTCCATCCATTAGGACCATTACAACTACACATTTCTTTCCCCTTGATGCTTATTGATGTAGTGGAGTAAATAATGTCTATATTCTGACCAAAGAGGTTGCAAGAGATATGGGTGTGTAACAAATATTACAATATAATATGAACATATTATTGTATAATATGTCCACTATTAAAAAAAAATGTCTCAGGGAAATACTTAAAAATTAGCACTTTAACTATCACACTTGAGGCACCGTTTCTGGTTAAATGTTTTTGTATATTTATTGTATGTCTGTCAGAGTTGAAAGGTACTAGAAAAAAATATAGTTGCTATATATAAATATAATATAAAATATTATATTTATTTAGCAATACTTTTTCTAGAATGCATTTTACAGGTTATTAACCTCTGTAAGACCATAATTATTGATACCAACTTGGTCAATAACATTTTCATTTCACATTCCCCTTTCTCTTTTTGGTATAGGGCACACTGCAGAAATTTGTAGATGACCTCTTTGAGACTATATTTAGCACAGCGCATCGTGGCAGCGCACTTCCTCTTGCGATAAAGTACATGTTTGATTTTCTGGACGAGCAAGCGGACAAGCACAATATCCATGATCCTCATGTTCGGCACACCTGGAAGAGTAATTGGTAAGCTAAATTCTTAAAACGTCCTCTTTTGTATAATTGTCTGCAAGTGAAAAAAATGTGTAAATGTGTATGAGATTGTGTGACAAAGGACCGACGGAGGTCCAAAACGTCGACTTTGCTTGTTTGTAAAATGGAATAAAATTTAACTGCACATGAGTGCCCATATATATCTTGATTTAAGATATATATACATATGTATCTAGCTAGCACGATTAAACTCCCCACAGAGCACATAGAATTACTGTTATGAATCATCTGCATATATGAAGTTGTATTTTGAGAAGTGCTTCATTGGCACCGTAAATCTATTTATCATGTTGTATGTTAATTATGTTTCCACAAATATCCCAGAGTTCCCAGCTTGACATGTAGATGAGCACAGCCAGGAATCTTGTTTCAAACATCACATTTGTGTGCAAATTCCAGATATTTTTTTTTTAATGAATCAGAAAAATACCACTAGTATGATGATGGGTTCTTCAGTAATTAGAATACATTCTATTTCAATCCAGTCACATGACTGTGCCTATCGGGTTCGGGGAGGAAAATGGACACTTACAGTGTGGTCAGAACAGCCATATGATTGAGGTAGACAAATGGTACTGACTTATGAGAAAGCTCCACCGCATAGCTAACCTGAACATAAAGAGGAAGCCACATTGGAAATAATGGCATACTATTTACATGAATGAATTGATCCAGGATTACATATTACACTATTTGAAATTTAGCATTTTTCACATATATTTTACTCCAGTTGTTTATCAATGATGAATGTTGCCTAATATGCTCAAAGTTAAATGTAAAATGTATTTAATGTGTTTAATACACCTATTATTTGCATTTGACATTCACATTTGATTTGTTAAATGCATATTATGACAGGAAACCCTGTAGTTTACAGAAAGCACTACAAAACACCAAAATCCATAATGGGTTATGTTTTAGCTATACTACAACCTCCCTATTAAACTGACAGGATTATTCACTGAAGTGTGAATTGTCAGAAAATCAAAGGAAATTCAATGTGAATTTAAAAATTTAGGTAAAAATGACCGAATTGAAAAAAAAAAATTCTGTCAGGATTATTTTTAGCTCGCAGTTTTGAAATTCCTTAAAATTCTGACTTTAGTGTATATCGCTGTCAGCTAATTTATACTTGTTAAATACATATTTTATATTTGCTATTTCCAGGTTAAGAGAAGTCAGTATTATCCCTGCATTGCTTGTCTGAGGAAATAATATTATTCCATGGGGCACATTAATTATAAAGTGACATTAGCAATTCAAAAATACACCTGAAGATGGTACGCAATCTGACTCAATAAAAAAACGCCATTAATATTTATCTGTTCATAAAAAATGCATCTCATTTGCATTCACTTACGTGGCAATTTTCAGGATTATTTTTTGCTTAGTTAAGAATAGTCTGGTTTAAACATAGATTTATAGTCTTAAGTGATGTGTTGAATATGTGCCACCTTGAATCTGGAGTTACGAATAAGGCAGGGGACCATTTTTGAGCAAATAAACTTAATTAAGATTATTATTTGATCAAAAATCAAAATTCCACTTCAATCTCTGTTGTGTGAGAGATTTACTAACTGGTAAAAAGTGGAGTTCTGTCCTGATTTTCTATATTTTACAGCTAAGTCTATTTATCAGCTTGAGATATAAAACATTGTGAGTATATTGTGAGCATTGTTATACACCATGACATTTGCTAAAATTACGGTGAGAAAAGATAAAACTGACGACTGGTATTTGAATTATCTGTGATATATATATTTCCCACTCTTCTTTTTCAATGATTATTTTTGACTCTGATGTTTCCTTTTTTTAATGTTACTGCAGTTTGACCTTTGAGAGTTGCAGGGTATGCAATGTATTGCTTTACCCATTCTCCTCTCTGAGAAACTCAAACTGTTACTATATCATCAAATGTTTATCTTTAACAAAATGTGTTAGTCATATTTAAGGATTAAATATATTGTTCCTATTACTCTATTTAACACATGCTTATGCTTAATTTACTTATTAATTATATTATCACATATAATTAAAAGTATACTTAAGTGCTAGAAAAACAAAGATGTATCCCTAACACTATAATGTCCCTCTGCACCCTCGGCCCCCCTTGGTCTTCCTTCATCCCTGAAAGGATTTTAAAAAAACTTTCTCTCTCTTACCTGATTTCAGCGCCAATGTCCCTCAGCACTGGGTTGTGCTTCTCCTCTGTCAGCATCAGCTGCACATGCATTAGGCCTTCTCCATAGGAAAACAGTGACTCAATGTTTTCCTATGGGTTTTGCTTGACGCTGAATGTCCTCATGCAAAGAGTGAGGATGTCCAGCGTTGTTTCACGAAGTCAAACTCCGTGAAACTGCAGGAAGCACCTTTAGTGGGTGTCTGGATTTCAGCCACTAGAGGCAGTCCTAACACTGGAGGGTCATTGCATCCAGTACACGTCAATGAGATGAAGTGGTCTTGGTGCCTATAGTGTCCCTTTAAATGCTCACATTTCAAATAGAAACAATTTTTGTATCATGCCAAATGCTGCCTTATCCATATATTTCACATGACTCTGGGATAAGAATATAATAGGCTGGTAGGATTATGTTGCCATATCAGAAGGAATATCTCCAAAAATATTGTTACTACTTTCATTTTTTTTAATGCAGTAAAACAAATTTTTCAAATTGCCTCTGTTTAATATATTAAAGCATATAGTTATTGTTCACTGTTAGTGTTACAGCACATTTATATTGTATATTCCCTGCTATTTGATATTATGTTTAGAATTGCTTGTATTCTCTGTTATAATTATGCCATTATTATTGTTATTATTATTATTATTATTGGCATTTATAGAGCACCAACCTAGTCTGCAGTGCTTTATGAGCACAAGCTATGTATAATAAAGAAGTGACATATGACTTCAGAGTTGATGGAATATGACAATGTATACTCTTCCTTGATGAAATGTTCAACGTACCAAGTATGGCAGACTCATTGATGATGAAGTCTATAAAATGTGACTCAAAGTTAATTTAATCTGATTGCAAGGAGATTATTTCTTCACTTCATCACCCCCTCCTCCCACCCCTTTAAATAAACCTCCTGCTCATTTTGCCAGAGTGGCTGCAATCAGCTTGAGATTAAAAGCACAGATAATGTTAATAAAATGCTAATGCTTCATTAGTCAGACACTTATTGGTGCCCAAGTTACGTGTATGTCACAGTTATGTACAGACCTAGCCCTTGTGTCAACCAGAGACAGCCAAATAGTCTTATCCCTTATTTATCTGCATACTAAAATGGTCATGGCCTCTATACTAATTACCACCAACAAAAATGAATATTAACATGCAATTGTGGGGTCTTCTGGTTAGTTCAGTTACATAGTTCAAAATGTCTACAGCACATATAATATTAATTACCCGACTGTCAGTCAAATTAACTGATGAGTTAAAGTAATATTTCCATGACTATTACAGTGGCCATTTTTGCCATGATAAAAGCCATTGAGGAGTATGCATGAAATAGGATAATCTAAAATATGATTTCATAATGTGGGCTGTACATTTTCATACAGTATATCACTAAACTGTTACCCTGTTTATAAAGATTAAATCTTAACATAAGCATTTACTTCCTTTTACAAAGTATTGAACCATTTAGCCAACGAAAAGCAGCAATTCTGTCACTTTTCATGAAATTTATAATGTATTTGGAATCCCAAACAATTGCAACAGTTATGTAGATTGTAAGCTGGTTTGAGCAAGGCCTTCTTCATCTCTAAATTCTATGTTTGAGCAAGACTTTCTTCATCTCTTCATCCCTTTCTATAATTGTAAAGCGCGGAATATGTTGGCACTATATAAATGCAAATAATAATAATAATGTGAAATGCCATTCAAAATAACAACAGCATTTTCCAATTAAAACTATAAAGCTATTATATTATAAGGCTCTTACTTGGCCTTGAGTAGCTAAAGGCTGATGTGATTTTATCAATTCAAGTGTGAATAAGAATTCCAAGTATTTAATATATTTTTCATGTTATATTCATTATATTTTGGCACTATGTCTAGTTTTGAATACCCATTGTGCTTTTTTTCAGCCTACCCTTGAGATTTTGGGTGAATGTTATCAAAAATCCCCAATTTGTCTTTGACATCCACAAGAATAGCATTACAGATGCCTGTCTTTCTGTGGTGGCACAAACATTCATGGACTCATGCTCAACCTCAGAGCATCGTTTGGGCAAAGACTCCCCTTCCAACAAACTTCTCTATGCCAAGGATATTCCCAGCTATAAGAACTGGGTAGAACGGTAAGTTATATGTTCAGTTAAAAAGCTTTTACCCATACTTTTTTATTCTACAATTTGTATTAAAGATTTGTCTCTTTTCTATGCCTGGCAGTTTTTTTATATTAATTTTGTGGTGTAAATAGTAAAATTATATTTGCATATACTTTTTATTCCTGCACATTTTGATGAAAAACCCTTTTAGAAATGTAACATAAAGAATGACTGAAATTACATTACAGCTATTACTCTTTTCATCTTTTACAAGATTCCACAACAAACTTTCACTCTTGCTGGGTTACCTAGTAAAGTGAGAATTATCCGAAATTCACTGTGAATTCTAAGTGCTTTTCAAATTTAAAGGGATACTATAGTCACCAAAACTACTTTAACTTGAAGCAATTTTGGTGTAAAGATCATATCCCTGCAGTCTCACTGCTCTATTCTCTGATATTTAGGAGTTAACAATTTGTTTATGCATTCCTAGGCACACCTCCCTGCATGTGAGTTACACAGTCTTTCTAAACACTTCCTTTAAAGAGTCATCTAATGTTTACACTTCCTTTTTTGCAAATGCTGTTTAATTAGAATTTCTTATCCACCTGTATGTAATTAAAGTTCAATTTACAGAGCGTGAGATAAAAAACTTTTAAAGTGAGTTACATATGATTGAAAATGTCAGTCACAGCCAGGGGAGGTGTAGCTAGGGCTGCATACACAAAAATAAAACTGATTTAACTCCTAAATGGAAGAGAATTGAGCAGTGAGACTACAGGGGCATGATCTATACACAAAAACTGCTTAATTAAGCTAAAGTTTTTTTGATGACTGTTCCTTTAAGAAAAATTCTACTTGGCCTTAAATTTGAAATTCACTTTAAATTAATTTTGGATCCCATCAGTTCTCACTTTAGTGCATAAACCCTGTCTGATAGTATGGTGCTAGAAAACAAATATTTTTTTTATTTTTTTTTCTAGTCTTCTGCATGCATGTAATGGTGTGCATGGTGGAAACTTGCAAGCCTAATGTATCCACCTATCAGTTGTTGCAATTGCAGGTAGTTGAGATCCGTTTTTGAGCTGGCACAATTTTCAATCTTTGTTTTTTCATGCCGTAGCTGTAGGTTGTAAACCTGAATACGGTGGAGGCCACATGCTTCTTCTACTGTAATAAGACAAGCAAACAAATAATTAAATCATGATTTATTTCACTCCTTGGATTTCTTTTATGAATGATATTACTAGAAAATAAAAATGCCAGAAGGAATATAGGCAGAATGCTTGCAGTCAAATCAATGATATTTGCACAAATTGCTGGATAACCAGCCATATTTCTCAAGTGCCTAATTCTTTGTTATTGAAGAATGGTTCTGCAGGAGTGTTAAATGGACACTTTGGGCACCAATAAATGTTTTCCAAATTTTTTTTTAAAATAAATAAATGTTTTGCACAATGTTGGATCATAAGCCTGCATCCTTAGTCACGCCCCCTTACTTCAGAAAAATATTTCCTTATCAATGGTATGCACACAGTCTCAGCACCAACATCATAACAGTGATCACAGTGCTTGAAGTTTGAAGTGAAGTGTGAAGTGTTCAGTAACAAATGCTTCACAAATGCTACCCATATAGAGATACAGAACTTGCTGCTGGTGTGTAAGTTCATCTCCGGCAGCCTAGTTAGCAGCCTGGAATAAGAGTTCTAGACTAGTGATGTCCCGAACTGTTCGCTGGCGAATAGTCCCCACTCCCCAGCGAACATCGCTTGTTCGCGTTCGCCACGGACGGTGAACACATGCGCTGTTCGGTCCGCCCCCTATTCATCATCATTGAGTAAACTTTGACCCTGCCTGTACCTCACAGTCAGCAGACACATTCCAGCCAATCAGCAGCAGACCCTCCCTCCCAGACCCTCCCACCTCCTGGACAGCATCCATTTTACATTCATTGTGAAGCTGCATTCTTGGTGAGAGTAAGGACAGTGTAGCTGCTGCTGATTTGATAGGGAAATTGATAGCTAGGCTAGTGTATTCAGTGTCCACTACAGTCCTGAAGGACTCATCTGATCTCTGCTGTAAGGACAGAACCCCAAAAAGCCCTTTTTAGGGCTAGAACATCAGTCTGCTTTTTTTTTCTTCTGTGTAATGTAATTGCAGTTGCCTGCCTGCCAGCCTGTGTGTCAGGCTCACAGCATATACTGTGCCCACTTGCCCAGTGCCACCACTCACTCACTGGTGTCACAATAGCTTGCATTTAAAAAAAAAAAAAAAAAAAACAGTTTTGACAGTAATATAATAGCAGTCAGTTTCATTCACTAGTGTGCGTTTCAGGGCCTGCCCAGTGCCACCACTCATATCTGGTGTCACAATAGCTTGCATTTAACAAAAACAAAACTTTTTGGACTGTAATATAATAGCAGTCAGTTTCCTTCACGAGTGTGCGTTTCAGGGCCTGCCAGGGCACAGTGTCACACCAGTGCAACTTAAATCTGGTGTAACAGTAGTGTACATTTTAAAAAAAAAATACAATTTTGACTGTAATAGATTGAATAGCAGTTAGTTGTCTGCCAGCGTGTGTGTCAGGCTCACAGCGTATACTGTGCCCACTTGCCCAATGCCACCACTCATATCTGGTGTCACAATAGCTTGCATTTAACAAAAAAAAACTTTTTGGACTGTAATATAATAGCAGTCAATTTCCTTCACGAGTGTGCGTTTCAGGGCCTGCCAGGGCACAGTGTCACACCAGTGCAACTCATATCTGGTGTAACAGTAGTGTACATTTTTTTTAATTTTTTAAATTTTGACTGTAATAGATTGAATAGCAGTTAGTTGTCTGCCAGCGTGTGTGTCAGGCTCACAGCGTATACTGTGCCCATTTTCCCAGTGCCACCACTCATATCTTGTGTCACAATAGCTTGCATTTAACAAAAAAAAAACTTTTTGGACTGTAATATAATAGCAGTCAATTTCCTTCACGAGTGTGCATTTCAGGGCCTGCCCAGTGCCACCACTCACTCATATCTGGTGTCCCTATAGCTTGCATTAAAAAAAAAAAATACTTTTTGGACTGTAATATAATAGCATTCAGTTTCCTTCACGACTGTGCGTTTTAGGGCCTGCCAGGGCACAGTGTCACACCAGTGCCACTCATATCTGTTGTCACAGTAGCTTGCACGCATAGTACCACTAATCGAAATAAAAAATGACAGGCAGAGGCAGGCCACCCCACAGGGGCTGTCGTGGTCGTGGTGCTGTGATTCCCTTTGGCCCTAGAATAATGCCCAGTGTTCAGAGGCCATGTACCCTGAACTTGAAAAGTTCTGAGGACATAGTTCACTGGCTAACACAGGACACCCAATCTTCTACAGCTTCTGCTTGGAACCTTGACGCACCATCCTCCTCCAGCTTAGCTTCGGGCACCTCTCAAGTTACCACTCGCTCGCCTGCCACCACCACCAACACTAGCACCACAGCCGCTTCACTTGGTATGTCAGAGGAGTTATTTACACATCAGTTGGAAGAAATGAGTGATGCGCAACCATTATTGCTCGAGGATGTAGATAACAGGGATACGTCTCAGTCAGGCAGCATTACACACGTACGGTGTGATGATGATGATGTTGTACCCACTGCTGCTTCCTTTGCTGAGTTGTCAGATACAAGTGAAGCTTTTGATGATGACGATGCGTCCGTGGATGTCACGTGGGTGCCCGCTAAAAGAGAAGAAGAATAGGGGGAAAGTTCAGATGAGGAGACAGAGAGGAGGAGGAGGAGACGAGTTGAAAGCAGGGGGAGGTCGTCGCAAGGAGCTAGTGGCACAGTCAGACAGCATGCATCGGCACCCGGGGTCAGCCAGACAGCACGCCAATCAACGCATGCTGTTGCCACCACCAGAATGCCTTCATTGCAGAGCTCAGCAGTGTGGAATTTTTTTTGTGTGTCTGCCTCTGACAACAGCGATGCCATTTGCAACCTGTGCCAAAGGAAACTGAGTTGTGGAAAGTCCAACACCCACCTAGGTACAACTGCTTTGCGAAGGCACATGATCGCACATCACAAACGCCTATTGGATCAACACATGAGTACCAGCAGCACACAAACTCAAAGCCGCCATCCTCCTCCTGGTCCAGCATCTTCAGCCATGTTGACCACTGCTGTCCTCCTTGCCCCCTCTCAACCATCCGCCCCTCCGTCTCTCGCCTTGAGCAGTTCCTGCTCATCTGCCCACAGTCAGGTGTCTGTCAAGGACATGTTTGAGCGTAAGAAGCCAATGTCACAAAGTCACCCCCTTGCCCGGCGTCTGACAGCTGGCTTGACTGAACTCTTAGCCCGCCAGCTTTTACCATACAAGCTGGTGGAGTCTGAGGCGTTCAAAAAATTTGTAGCTATTGGGACACTGCAGTGGAAGGTACCCGGCCGAAATTTCTTTGCACAAAAGGCAATCCCCAACCTGTACTCGATTGTGCAAAAGGAAGTAATGGCATGTCTGGCACACAGTGTTGGGGCAAGGGTCCATCTGACCACTGATACCTGGTCTGCAAAGCATGTCAGGGCAGGTATATCACCTACACTGCGCATTGGGTAAACCTGCTGATGGCTGCCAAGCATGGAATGCGTGGCTCTGCAGAGGAGTTGGTGACACCGCCACGACTTGCAGGCAGGCCTGCTGCCACCTCGTCTACTCCTCCTACTCCATCCTCTTCCATAACCTCCTCGGCTGAGTCCTCTTCTGCTGCTGCGTCTTGCTCCACATCAACGGCAGCCCCCCAGGTTCCCAGGTACTGTTCCACATCCCGGATACGGTAGTGTCACGCCATCTTGGGGTTGACTTGCCAGAAAGCAGAGAGTCACACCGGACCAGCACTCCTGTCCGCCCTGAACGCACAGGTGGATCAGTGGCTGACTCCGCACCAACTGGAGATCGGTAAAGTGGTTTGTGACAACGGAAGAAATTTGTTGGCGGCATTGCATTTGGGCAAGTTGACACATGTGCCGTGCATGGCACATGTGTGTAATCTGATCGTACAATGCTTTGTGCATAAGTACCCAGGCTTACAGGACTTCCTGAAGCAGGCCAGGAAGGTGTGCGGCCATTTCAGGCGTTCCTACACGGCCATGGCGCACTTTTTCGATATCCAGCGGCGAAACAACATGCCAGTGAGGCGCTTGATTTGCGACAGCCCGACACGTTGGAATTCAACACTCCTAATGTTCGACCGCCTGCTCCAACAAATAAAATCCGTTAACCAGTATTTGTATGACCGGGGTGCTAGGACAGCCTCTGCGGAGCAGGGAATTTTTTTGCCACGTTACTGGACGCTCATGCGCAATGCCTGTAGGCTCATGCGCCCTTTTGAGGAGGTGACAAACCTAGTCAGTCGCACCAAAGGCACCATCAGCGACATCATACCATTTGTTTTCTTCCTGGATCGTGCCCTGCGAAGAGTGCTGGATCAGGCCGTAGATGAGCGTGAAGAGGAAGAGTTGTGGTCACCATCACCACCAGAAACAGCCTTATCAGCATCACTTGCTGGACCTGCTGCAATGCTGGAAGAGGATTGTGAGGAAGAGGAGTCAGAGGAGGAATGTGGCTTTGAGGAGGAGGAGGAAGACCAACCACAACAGGCATCCCAGGGTGCTCGTTGTCACCTATCTGGTACCCGTGTTGTTGTACGTGGCTGGGAGGAGGAACATACCTTCAGAGAGATCACTGAGGACGAGGAACAGGACATGAGTAGCTCGGCATCCAACCTTGTGCAAATGGGGTCTTTCATGCTGTCGTGCCTGTTGAGGGACCCACGTATAAAAAGGCTGAAGGAGAACGACCTGTACTGGGTGTCCACGCTACTAGACCCCCGGTATAAGCAGAAAGTGCCTGAAATGTTACCGAATTACGGCAAGTCGGAAAGGATGCAGCAGTTCCAAAATCAATTAAAAAGTATGCTTTAGACAGCGTATAAGGGTGATGTCACAGCACAACGGGAATCTAACAGGGGAAGAGGTGAAAGTAATCCTCCTCCTCCCACGACCACGCTGGCAAGGACAGGACGTTTTACAGATGTTTTGTTGATGGAGGACATGCAGAGCTTTTTAAGTCCTACGCATCGCCACAGCCCTTTGGGGTCCACCCTCAGAGAACGACTCAACCGACAGGTAGCAGACTACCTCGCCTTAACTGCAGATATCGACACTCTGAGGAGCGATGAACCCCTTGACTACTGGGTGTGCAGGCTTGACCTGTGGCCTGAGCTATCCCAATTTGCGATAGAACTTCTGGCCTGCCCCGCTTCAAGTGTCCTGTCAGAAAGGACCTTCAGTGCAGCAGGAGGTATTGTCACTGAGAAGAGAAATCGCCTAGGTCAAAAAAGTCTAGATTACCTCACATTTATTAAGATGAATGAGGGATGGATCCCGAAGGGACTGACATTGGGCGATACATTCGATTAAAAAATGCCTGATGAGGGGGACTACTTAACACACCATTCCTATCTGGTGGCACATTAGATTGCAGGCACAGTGCCCCAAATTTGAAGTAGGAGGACCGACCAAGCATCTTTTTCCATCTCCCGCTTCCTAAAATCGATGCCTTATATACACGTCCCCTGATAGGGGACATAACAGGGATTAAACTGATAGGAATAGTACTACTTAACACACCACTCCTATCTGGTGGCACATTAGATTGCACGCGCAGTGCCCCAAATTTGAAGTAGAAGGACCGACCAAGCATCTTTTTCCATCTCCCGCTTCCTAAAATCGATGCCTTATATACACGTCCCCTGATAGGGGACATAACAGGGATTAAACTGATAGGAATAGTACTACTTAACACACCACTCCTATCTGGTGGCACATTAGATTGCACGCGCAGTGCCCCAAATTTGAAGTAGAAGGACCGACCAAGCATCTTTTTCCATCTCCCGCTTCCTAAAATCGATGCCTTATATACACGTCCCCTGATAGGGGACGTAACAGGGATTAAACTGATAGGAATAGTACTACTTAACACACCACTCCTATCCGGTGGCACATTAGATTGCACGCGCAGTGCCCCAAATTTGAAGTAGGAGGACCGACCAAGCATCTTTTTCCATCTCCCGCTTCCTGGGTGGAGGAAGAGAGACCTTCAATGACATCAGTGAGGACAAGGAACGGGACATGGCTAGCTTGGTATCCAACCTTGTGCAAATGGGGAGTTTGCGGTTGTGCAAATGGACTGTTTGCGGTTGTTTGCGGTGCGTTAAACCGGGAGTTTGGTCTGTCACTGTGAAGCGGGCGTAACTCTTACACTACCTGATCGATACAACATCATACCTAATGTTTTAAAGCACGTTATTCCAAACAATTTAGGAATGTTAGGTGATTTATGCCCTATATGGATTAAAACCAGACTCTGCATCAACTATGTAATTTTCCATGGGAGTTTTGCCATGGACCCCCTACGGCATGCCACAGTCCAGGTGTTAGTCCCCGAAAATGTTATGTTCGCGACATCACTATTCTGGACTGCTAATGTCATTTCTATGCAAAGATTGTGTTTGTCAGCACACATAGCATACTGGTGATGGATGTCCCCCTGTCTGTGCTGCCCAGGTCTACCCTCAGTATGACCTCTGGATCATCCAGAACAGCAAAGGATAGTGGTGTTACTGAAGAAGGGCTAAGCTGCAAGGAGAACTTTGCCTCAGCACTGGGCTACATTTTATAAGGGGGATTTTATAAATGTTATAGGGGCTATAGTGTGTCTGCGGGGGAGTATAGTGTGTTTAGGGGATGTAGTGTGCGTGTACGGTATGTAATATGAGTAGAGGAGGCAGTCACTATATGGCCTTATATTCAGGGTACAAGCTCCCCCAGCACAATCCTACAAACACCCCGCTACAACCGAAGAACTCTTTATGGTTGAAGTAACCCTTTAATCAAGCAAGCAAACTAAACCTAAATACTAATTTAAATTAATTGCAATTGTAAATCTATATAATGATGTATGGCTGAATTGATGTTTTTTTATTCTCTTAATTTAGAGAGAGTAATGATAACTCAGCCCGGTATGATTGTGTACTTTAAAAAAATTTTTTTATAAACTTGTATACATAACTCAATTTACTGTTGCTCTGCTGCATCCAAGATTTTACAATATGGAGGGTACTGTGCTCAGGTTTTCCTGTTCACTAATTGGCATTTCTTTATATAATTAGAAATGTAATTGTCTCCACTCAATCTAACTATTATCTTTTATTACATAACATGTCACCGTCCAATTTTCATACCTCCTGATATGTCACTAATCTCAGCAGGTGTCACCGTGATGTTTATAGGACACCTGTCAGCTATTTTAGTTTATCAGAGTTTTACTTCTAATTATAAAACCATGTATCATGTTGTATACTTCTTTGGTGAACAGAATGTCAGGATGAAGGAATTAAATATGTAAATGATTGAGTCTAATTAGCTAGTTGACAGCAGTGCACAGATGTGGATGGCAATGACTGATTGCCTTACTCATCGAATGTCCGCTCAAACTGGAATTACACAAGAGATGAAGGGCATGGAGAATGCAAGTTTCCTTAATGAATCAGAAGAAGTGGAAATCTTCAGGGAGGTAGCATAATACATTGTAAATGGAATATTCATGGTTGGGAATCATATTCATAATATATAATTAGTGTACCAACTTGTGGATAGAATGATATAGATACAGATGCACACTGTCTTTTGTTTATACTTGTCAGAATTGTGAATAGAGTTAAGCTCTTCTAAGAGTTGAACAATAGAACAAATTGCTATCCTGACATAGCTTCATTCTCCTTGGGCAGGCTTATTTGACCTTGGATTATTAAATTGGATCAAATGTGACAATAGAAGTGAACACATATACTTTCTGTAATTTTGTTAAATATTACTCATGGCAGCATCATTAGTGGTTATTTGGTTAATTTTAAAGTGCCTGTAAAAACATACAAATGCAAGGAAGCTGATGCTGTCATTAATAATAGTCAGGAAAAATATAGTAAGTATGGAAACATTTTATCCTTTTTTGTTAACCCATAGCAGCATCACCATAGGCTAACATATGCTAAGATAGCAATATATAGAAAATGGTGATGAAACAATGATCTATAAGATAACCATGTCTGGTACCTGACCAAATGGACAATACAAATACTGGGGACCACTAGGAGGGAGATTATTATTATGAGTTAAAATCTAAAGGATGGTCAGACAAGAAACTACTTATGGACCTTTATTAAAAAGGCAAGAACAGAATGTATTCAAAAGTCAGATGTCCTAAATACTCCCCTGGTTGCAGTTATCATTTTATAGTGTTAGAGGATGGTGCTAAGTAAATACCATGTTCCTATCTAAAACTTGAATCCAAAGGAACCTTAAATATGTTGGATGTAAAACTAAAATAAGCTCCAATGCCCATGAATGGCAAAGCCCTTGAAAAAGTAAAATGTTTGCAGATGATTTAAACAGTTGGCTTCGGTGAACGTGAAGAGCAAAATAAGAAGTGTAGAAGACTATAGGGTCAGTGTATATATTAATAAGCAACTGAATTCTGTGTATTTGACTCTGTCAGTAGCCTGTTATTTTCTTTGAGGGGTCAGTTGGGGTCCTCTGCAGGAGACCAGTTTCCTATCAGGAAACCACCACTTTATTTGTCTCTAGTTCTCTCAGGTCAATGGTTACCCATGATCTACCCCTGTTTCTCCTCAATTTTGTTTGATTTTTTTCCCTATTGCTTATAAGGTGATTGGTCACAACTAGGCATCCCAAACTGGCAGCTCCTAGCCTTGTTGAAAATAGGCATGCAGCTCTGTGGAAATACATAATTGTACTCCTTCTATGTTAACTGGGCCATGACATAATAGTTTTGTTTCTTCTGGGGTTTGTTTTGCTTATTTCCTGGTTATAATTAAAAGGGCACTTCAGTTTGAAATCCACTACACATTTTTCTAATGCATTATCTAAAAAAATGTGCATTTAGAAAACGTTGTCTAAATATATTCTAAATATTCCTTCTATTTTTTTCTGTAGCCAACCCACACAATGCCAGGCTGTTGTATGCTCCGAACACTCATTGGCATCTAGCACTTAAGCTCACTCAGAGCTGTCAGTGGCTGAGCTGTGTGTGTACACACTCACACGCACACACACACACACACTTTCTCTCACACACAATTAAGTATGTTTTAAATAGAAAAAAAACCAAGGTGGTAGACCACACCATGCTCAAAGTAAATGTGATAAAATAATGGTATATGCATACATAAAGGCAATCCAATATTGTAACAGTGTATGTAACCCTCAAAAGAGATAAAAACAGAACAAAATAATAGTGCAATATGTCATATAAATAATTTTAACACATATATGTATATAAAACCAGATAAAAGACTAACTCACACTTTACAGAGCTACTAAGAGCTTGGCTGTATAGCACCTGGATGGTATAATCCCCGTCTTAGGATATGTGGCTTTGTTTGATGTCCAATTCTCATCAGCTGTATATGTGGGAAAAACAGAATAGAAATCCGTTTCGCCCAAGTGTGGGCTTCTTCAGAAGTATGAGTCCGTCTGGAACCCATCTGGTGCTTTAATTTGCTTCCTGCTTCCGGTGCAGTCGCGTGCATCGCCCGGAAATGACACGCCGCGACTCCCAGTGCATGATAGAGCATGTGGTCCATTACTACGTCTCACACGCTAGCCTTAATAGGAAATAGTCCGTGTCATTTAGAAGTGACTTGTTTCGGCAATTTACATGTTTTTTATGATGATTAACATTAAGTTAAAACACATTGGCTTTCCCAAGAGAAATAGGAAGGGGTTAGAAGAGGAGAAATTAGAGAATAGATCATATATATATATATCTCATATCCCTTCTCCTATATTTGTATTCATATGTGTTTACATATCTGATTAGGGTACTAAACATTAAAAACATTCTTAACCAGCCTTTAAAATCATAATGTACTACTGAATAAATACATATAAAGTGACTTATTACATTCCTCCAATAATGAAGTGAGAACATGCATAAGTTTAGCATTAATATTCAAGATGATATGAATGGGTTAATAGGACATGAAAAAGTATTGGGTCACCACAAGCAGGTATTGGGAAGCCCTGCTGGTTTACTGCTGCCTTACATTTGGTTACTTTAGTGAGCACCTAAATTCCTATTTTCCGATTTTCTTTAAGTATGTTTTAGTCTATCAAGATGTGGAAAAGGAGTCAGGATTATGATGGAGCATTCTGCAAAACATTATTTATTCATTTATTTATTTTTGCTAAAACCGAAAAGAAAAAACATAATTCCAATTTTTTTTGGAATAAAGACAATGCAAGTAACTTGTACCTGGAATACATGCCCATTAAACCTGTACCATCAGATTATACTACTAATACTACTACATGGTACATTAAAACATTTAATGTACTTTCTTATGATATTGTGTCATTCCAAAGGACTGTTGTGTAATTGCATTTAATAATATAACTGTAATGCAGTATACTGATGTTCACTTAACATATTGCAGTGTTCTACATATGTATAGTATACAGTAACAAAGCATATGGTAGTACATGCAGCATGACATTAAATCCTGAAAGTGTCAAAAGTCTATTCTGTATTACTTCCCACATAGAGAGATTTTTCCTAAATGTCTTATTAATTTTAAAATGTGCATATCTTTTTTGCTAATATTGCTTCTTGCTGTTTGTTTAAAGTCTTTCATGTTAACAGACAAGCCATATGGGATCTGCTTAAAACAGCTATTTTGTTCACTATATTTCAAGCAATATTTTGTAAACATTATATTTATTTATTTTCAGGTACTATTCTGACATTGGCAAAATGCCAGCCATAAGTGACCAAGATATGAATGCTTATTTGGCTGAGCAGTCTCGTATGCACATGAATGAATTTAACACAATGAGTGCCCTCTCTGAAATCTACTCTTATGTTGGTAAATATAGTGAAGAGGTAAGTGCCATTCACGTGACTGACCTATTTTCACTTTTTAAAGTGTGCAGTTCACTGCCTTCCTTGTGTGATTGGGGGTGATTCTAGTTGGAGTCTCCATATAGCTGGGTAAAGCAGAAAAAGAAAATCCCTAGATTTGACTTAATTTATTACTTTTCGTATGTTTTTTTACCTAAGTGAATCTCTAGCACCCGTTTCTTTGTAATGTTAGATGTTAATTGTCATAGTCATATGCATCTTTCAAATAATGTTTAAAGGAACACTCCACGTACCATGACCACTAGATACTGCTGTAGTTATTATGGTGCAGGACTGACCTGATGCTCTACCAGCGTAAGTAGTCAAGCCATTTGAGAACCCACTACCACCTCCTCTCTAGTGGAAGGTCCATGCACTGAGCTAAGCGCAGCATTGCAAGGCTACGCTCATGGGCTAAGTGTGCTGAGCTGGTGCTCTCAGCCTATGATCCTCCCCTGCATGGGAGGGCTTAGCTCAGTAGAGCTAATGAAAGCTCCTTATAGGAGATTCTGGCTCCAGATAAGAAGGCAACGCAGGTAAGTTGTCAAACCATTCTAATATGATAACCAATATAGCCACTATAACCAATACAGTGGGCTTTAGTAGTTTCGGTGCTTGGAATGCCCTTTTAATACATTTAATGTGCCCCATAGCTGGAGTATACAATTTGATAGTGCTGGTTATTATTATTATTATTATTTAGTATATAAAGTAATTAGGGGCTTAAATTAGATGATTTAGTTTAAGGCCTGACAAAAAAATGAATTTGAGCAGTATTATATTACGCCTATATGCATTGTTATTGTCTAGTTATGCAAATAATTTCTGCTTAGTGTGGTTGGTACTAGCAGTATATAAAATGCATATGCTAAAAGAGGTGAATAAATAAAATAAATCAATGCAGTTATTTTTGCAGTGGCTAACAGTACGTGAATTTAAAACAATTCAGAAAATCCAAAAAATATAGCTAGTATAATGGCTAGAATCAGTCTTGCTATGCTGTTGTGTAGTACAAAACTCAGTCTTCCCCAACTCAAAAGTGAATTGAATTGCTGAAGGTTAAGTAGATCAGTTAACAGTGGTATTATTTAACATTGTATTTGAATTTTGGGAAATGATACAAAACTTGTGAAGTTTTGCCAATTCTGTGATGAGCAAAGCATTTGAGACTGACACAAAACATCTGGGGAGCCATAGAGATATCAACAGAGAAATTAAGAACCATATGGACCCTGTTCAAAAATATGTTTCCAGGATACATAGTAACACACAGACATGTGCTAAAAATAGTGCATATTGTATCCTTTATGATAATGGCTCTCTGGATACACAGTGATTCATGTGGTGTAATGATTTCTTGTTCAACTGGCAAAGTCAAATCAAACTTGTGAGTTTAAATCCCAAAGCGGTAATGTTTTTTTCCCCCCTGTTTTATGGCAGGATACATCTCATTGCACAAACCTTCTTAAATCTAGCAGGAAATTCTTCATTCTAATTAAAATCTTACTTAATTATTGGCAGAGGGAAATTAATTGGCTGCCTCTCTGCAATATCAGTTTGCCAGCTCTGCTGGAAAGAGTAACAGTGGAAATGGCTTACCTTTTTTGGACACAAGTGCTTTGTTTTGCGAGCATCGCTGTAGTTCAGTGCTTGTTAAAGTAAAATTGCTACAGGCAAGGCATTCCTCTTATCCACAATCACAAAAAAATGTTTAGATTGGCGAAAGTATTTGTTTAATCATTATCATCCAAACTGGTATTTATAGGGAATAGATAAAGAATTGGACATGGCATGCCAAAATACATAAGTTGGAATTTTTTTCTTTATATTTCCAAATCCATGGCCTGTTTCTGACCGTTACAATTTTTGTAGATAAACCTGTTAAAACTGATTAAGGTGCCGAAATTTTTTTGATAGCGTATTACATGGGGACTTGTTCAGTTAGGATGTTGTGAGGAAACTACTGTTTTGTAATGTAAAGACCAAAATAGCTGAGCTGGAAGACTTTTTGGACTCTGCCAAGTTGAGGCTCTTTTCTAATGCATCTAATCTTGCCCACATTTTGCAATATATTTGTCAACTTACCACCACTGCATGCTGTTTGGTGAATAGACCATTCTGTCTCTCTTTATGCACTGCTTATTTAATCAATGATAAAGGCTATATTATTAATTACTTTAGTATTGATGGGGGCTCTGTTGATACCTTTGGTGATTTATTGGAGGATATTATATATATATTATGTTTTGGTATTATTATTTTTTTTATGTTTATGTTTTTATGCTTTGTTCTGTTGAACCTTTCTCCGTTAACCTGATTAATGGCTATTGTTAATGATTCTACCCTTACATTAAGTATTTTATAAAGAGCTCGTGTAACAGTGTATGTATGCACTGGCAAACATGGCATATACACATGCTATGCATTGTATATAAACTAGAAATTTACTAAAGGTAGCCCTCTAGTGGACAAAATGAGCCAGATACTGTATTCTGTTAACACTACGTAAGTTGGAAGGATCATTGAGTTGTATTTCAACTGCTGTATTAAAAAAAAATAAAAAAAATGTTCCCTGTCTTTAAATATTTCCTATTTATAGAAATAGGGCTCACACTAAACAAACGTAACTATGTTAATTTTTAACCCTCTGAATGTTGAATGGGTGAACAGATTTTAGTGAAATAGAGGGCATTTAAAGCAGATATAACCGTAACATTATATAACCGTTCATTTATCCGTAACATGTTCAGTGAATAATTTTGCAGATTCATGAGTGAATTTAATAAGATTAATGTATTTTCAATTTTAATTGCATCAGTAATGCACTTTATGATTATTTATATATATATATATATATATATATATATATATATATATATATATATATATATATATATATATATATCATAATGGGCATTATTGATGCAATTAAAAATGAAAATACATTAATTATGAATAAATTTACTAATTATTATGTTATTCTTTTTTTAACCCCTTAAGGAGTAATAATGATCTATATCTGGTGTAGGCAACCTTTGGCACTCCCGAAATTCTGGGCTACATCTCCCCTGATGCTTTGCCAGCATTATGGTTACAAGAGCATTATGGGAGCGGAAGTCCTCAACATCTGGAGTACCAAAAGTTGCCTACCCCTGTTGTGTGTCTGTATAAGCATATGTTCTTCAAGGATCCTTCACAAACTAGAATGACCGATTTAACTAAAAACTGCAGAGCAGAACATTATATTGCATCTATTTTGAATTAACTATTCAAGCTCTCCTACACATAAATACTATATGTTCTCCCTTGCTTGAGAATGTTATTAAAAGAAAGTTCTTTCTTTGAGGGTAGAAGGTATCTTGCATCAAACATATGGGGAAATGGGGAGTATATAGGCAAAATGATATGCAGCATAAGCAAATCATTTGATGGTATTCTACCCTGTCCATGACAACCACAAGTCACTGTGTTCTCAGAAATGGTTAGCTTCAGGTAAATGACTTACTGGATATCTGACTCTCTATGGGGGACATTTTTCCACTGGTGAAAAGTGTAATATCTATAAAGCATAAGAGTGATAATTGTAATAAAGTTTTTTTTTTTTTTAAAGCAGCAAAATAGGCTATGAAAGGATAGTATATCACATACCCATTGTCTACACAAATACTTAAAGGAATTTGGCATGATGGTCTAAACTTCTTTCTGTTTTCTTGTTACAGATTTTAACCGCTCTAGATCAAGATGACCAGGCAGGAAAGCAAAAACTTGCCTACAAATTAGAACAAGTCATTGCCCTGATGAGTATAGACAGCTGAAAACTGTTCTTCCAGGATATCCTGGAAGGGATAAACCAAGCCGTGCCTCAGTCAAGATCATCATCTTTACCAAGTGCAAGTTTTGATTGGCTGGATGCAGGGTCTTCTCTTTTGCTTCCTCTTCTTCCTTTTTTGAACCTCATGGATATGTCATACCATCCATCGGATTAAGGGAGAACATTCAGTGAAGCTGACTTTGGGATATAAAAAGATTCTGGTTAAGACCTCTGCTTACAGATAAACAATCGCATTATCAGTATCAGTATGGGAAACTTGAAAGTCTCATCCGCTGTGCTGCTTGGAGTTTCTCTCCTTACCATGACTTGGTACGGATGGAACATGAACCCAGTATTAATTCATTTTAACTAAAGACAAAAAAGAAACAAAAAAAAAAAACAAGAGAAACCTGGAAACCTTCTTTGGCAGAACATGGCAATTTAAATATCACAAAATATGACTTAGAATTTGTCTTCATGGGAACAAATTAATTAACATGGCGCATGAAATTAAGAACATATACATTTCTGTATTCAATCTCTCAGAGGCAGTTAGAGGTAAACAGTTTTGTTTGTTTATTTAGTTAATATTTTTTTCTCATTTTTTCTTCCCTTTGGAAATACATATACAGTTAAATGTGAGTCTTCTCCGCGAGCTATATAAACGTCTGCATTGTTTATTTGTTCATTAAAAATGTAAAGTGTTGGATAAATTCTGGAGGAACAAACAAGTAGTCTAAATACCCCAAGGTGACTATTTTTTTAAACAAATGTTAATAATGAAGAAACATAGACATAGGTCCTCTTCATTCAAGTGTCTGTTACAATTGACTGAATATTTTTAGTCTACATCATCATGTGATCTAGAACCAGCTTTCTACTTCTACAGATTGCTCCAAGATATGTACGCAATTATGTATACTGTGTCTTTACTAAACTATGTATCTGAAGAACCTCAAATTCAAAAGAGAAAGTTTGTCACACATAAAATATGTCAACTTAAGTTAAACAAAGGCAAATGCATTTTTAATAGTCAAATTGTTTAGAGGAGCAAAGACATTCTAAAATCATGGAGATTAAAGTCTACTAAATGTATAGTAACTGCCATATGGAAAAAGGAGCACAAAACAAAATAAGCAAGCAAAAAAAAAAAAAATACAAAATAAAGATCTCAGCACAATTTTTAACCGGCATTAGAAATGGTAGGTTATAGTACCTGCTTAAAAAGTTTTCAGTATAAGAGGTCAATAGCTGGTATGAGTAACCAATTGTTACTCTTTTAAAGGCATCATTTTAACTTAAAAGTCTAATACTTGTAATTGTTATATTAATATATTTTGTGTTCTGGGGGCAAAAGTAGTACATTCAACCATTGTATATGTTTAATTATCATTGTATTACTAATTAGTCTGGATGTGATAATCAAGGAAAACATGAATTATAAAAAGTCCAAATTAATATTTTAGGTTAATTAAAATAAAAAATAGAGAAGATCCATCATTCTCAGCAGAGAATTAATCAATATAAACATTTACCTCCCATGTTCATTAATAATTTGCTATTGGCACACAAAATGATGTAACCTCTGGATCAGGTTATATATTTTTTGTTTTTGTCAAAGCACTTAAATCCTTTATGCACCTTATTCAAACTTTACATTAAAGCATTTCAGAACAATTTCAAAACAATGAAGATAAGGGAAAGGAAATAGTGTATTTAAAGAATTTTAGACAAAACCAAAGGATATAGTGAAACAGTCTTACCTGGATACGGATTGTGATAACTAGCTTCAGGCACATATGGGATATCTATTCCATTTGAGTCATTACACATTAATTTTAAGAAGATGACGAGTGAGATACAACCCAGTGTATAGAGATGGATCCAGAAAAAGATGTTGATGCTTCTTAAAATAAATCATTAACTTTTTTTTGTATAGTAAATTTTCCCCCCAAAATAATTTTTAAAACAATGAAAAGAACTTTCAGTGAAAATAAAAAAAAATAAAAAATGAAGCATAACACAAGTAAAAATATTTAAAAAAGGAAAAAAAAAAACATAGTACATAGAGAAAATTGTAATTTCTGTGTGGACCATTGTGAGCTTTGAAGCTATCTGTCTGATTTCCTTATTTTTATTTATTTTGTAACTCTGATCTCCTCTTTGCCTTGAAATATGCCAGAATTGTGCTGTGAATGTGTAGGGTTGCTGCCCTTGGAGTTTCAGAGGAATAACTTGGCTTTCATTTTGTTTTTAAATTGAAAATAGCGCATGTTAACTCTGAGAGAAAATCTAAAAAATTGCGAATGATGTGGTTCCATTTATTTTCTCCTCCTTTTTTGGCTTTTTTTAGTTTATATGCGTTTATTTTAATTTTATTTTTTTTTATATTATTATTATTACTATTATTTGTTGTTCTTTTTAAAATCTGCCTGAAAGCATTGTTCTGAGTGGTTTGTCATGTGACTATTATCTATGTCAACTTGTTAAGGTGGAAACTTTATCAAAGACTGATATGGAATAGGCCTTTATGTACAATATACCATGTTGCTTATTCTATCGATATATTGAATTGTATTATACTATAAAAGCTTTAAGGTATACAATGGTTGAGGTCCTAGATTTAAGTTGCCATCCAAGCAACTTGAATTAAACCATTTGTTTCTCTGGCACTTTGGAAATGAAATTGTTCCACTGTCATTTCCCCTTCATTAGGGACCAGTGAAACCTATTGTACAGAAAATATAATATAACAGACTCTGTGTAAAGATCTTTATGGCAAGTGAAGTGAACAATTATTTATTAAGGTATTAATTTGTAACATACATGGAAGGGACAGTTAATTACAGATAACTGATTGGTCTTGTCCCACGTTTGACCAAAGTCTGTCAGAATCATCTAAATGGTTTTAGAAAAGTGTTAGACCCAATTTTAAATTCTATATAAAGATCAAACCTTTGAACTGGCTAGGTATCTCTGAACATGCCAGAATCATAAATCACTGGGATGGATATTGATGGATATAAATACTACCTATGCATTAACACATGCGCTATTAATGTGTTTGCAGTATGACACATTAATATTTAGACATGCATTATGTTTCACTAGTACAAATGGAGTCCTATGATATAGCCCTACTAACCTTTTTCTTTCAGTGATCTCATGACTTGTGTGTGGGGGTTATTTTTTTTAGTTGCGCAACAAATGTTTAATTTTTTAAAAAAAAAAGAAATCAGCAGTCTTGCACATGGGTATATCATTAACTGATGTAAGAAGATCTCTACATTAGGTCTCTAAATATAACATAATGCCTTAGATACTCCATGGGATTAAATTGTGATCTGATACCATCACATCAACAAGACTTCATTCTGGCTGAGTTTGTATGCTTTTGAGCCCAGTTTTTTGGTTAAAATACCTGTTTATTGAAGTAATTGAATAGAGCATTTATCCCAACCCAGTCCTCAAGGACCAATAATTCAGGTTCTGTCGTTATCCCAATTGAAACAGAACCGAGAATGTCTAAATCCTGGACAGTTGGCATTCCTAAAGAACTGGGTTGGTCATCTCTGGAACAGAAGTCTTTTTTCATATTTATGGAAAGTCTAAGGATTTAGGGGACTTTTTCAAATATTAACTTTGGATCAAGCCTTGCATTACATCACCTCTTGGTAAGATTGGACTTCTGGAATTTCATGCAGAGCAAAGTACACTAAACTATCCAGTTTTAAATTGTATTCAGTCATGCCTGCCATTTGCACACCTGGTACTAAAAGGATGCCATTTTTGATCAACAGTGTACAGTATTTTATTCTGTCTGGTCCTTTTTAGTTAATGATATGCTGCAAAAAATAATCCATGACACTGTTTATATATACAATTGCATTATCTATTTGTAGCTACTGATATGGAATAACATTTCAAATGTAAATGTAAACATTTTGAATTTAATGTTCCTTTGGAAACATTTTTTTACTATAAAGGAATGTGCACTTCTTCAGGTTGGAGGAGTTACTTAAATATCATACTCGAAATTCTAATGAATCCTGTGTTTAATAAATAAATATAATTTGTTATAAATTAAGACATATAAATATATATACATCTAAATATACATATGCTATAGGATGACTTGAGGAAACAATATATGCTGAAAAATAATAATAGAAATATATATTTCATGAAATTCAAATAAAAGATAACCCAACTAAGGAAACATAGAATGGGTATGTATATGTTTCACTAAGTGCTGATAACCGATAAAATAAATACATATATTCATAAATAAATAAAGGGAGTAGAGTTCTAGGACCCCAGTATACTAACAGACAGTTATGATTTTCTTCAAAATATGCTTCACACATTTGATCTTATAGGTTAAACCTTGTGATTGAATTAAACATATAGTTTGTACTACAAAGTATTTCAGTGGTATAGCATGTGTTTCCTGTCAGAACAAAAATATGTCTTTTCAAAAAAAGTCTACAAATACATGGGTAGAGAAATTAGTGAAACTATATTATTGTGGGAAATGCTATTTTGTAGAAATCTCACTTTTTCTCACTCATATTCACAATAAATGATTACAAATATTATCACTTAAGTTTTACAGCAATTTCTCCAGAAAAAAAAAAATAGATTAATTATTCCTTTACACAAAATTACATTTTGTTTTCATGTAATTTTCTGAGAAAGAAGTGTATTCTATATGGTTAAATGGAAAATATAAACCTAATTTATATGGAAGCAAATTTGCAAACAGAATTCGAAATTTTATGAATACATTATATTTACCACAAACATGAGTGACTTGTGTGTTAATTGTGTTAATTGCCAAAAACATATGCGATATATAATTGCAAGATATACTGTCAAACCACTGTAATAACATATGTCCTACTTTTGATTTAATTTAAAATCAGTAGTTAGATTTAAGATTCCCCACTTTCTTTTCTAATGCCACTGATTTTGAAGACAAAGCATGTACTTATATTTTTGGATATCCTCGACAGAATGTTTTTGAACAACTCAAGCAAATTAAGTTTACTACTTAATGTAAAACATAGGGTCCCAAAGGTTAAACTGCTGCTAATGTAGACACCTTCCACAAAGGCTTAGTAAGTATGGCCCATTGGGGCCCATTTAACAAAAACCTTGCAAATTGTCTTCCATCCTGGAAAGCTGTCTGCAAGAAAATACTTCTCATTGAGCCATATAATATAATTCAATATGGTAATGCTAATATGGAATAGGATGGTGTCAAATACTTTTAAAACATCCCCTTGTCTTCCTGTGATAGTATAACCTCTTATAACTCAGGATTGGTTGTCCTAAAGATTTCTGACTGCTGATGGACCACAGTTCCCCTTTCAGGGCCATATTCTTTGGCAGACAGTCCAAAGGTACTAGTATTACAGTCTCTATAAAATAAATGGGAAAACAGAAAGTAAGAAAATGGCATGACATGAGCATGGCAAAGACAAAAGAGAGTATCTGAAAAAAGTGTAAAACTTTCTTCTTATACGCTGAAAAAAACCCTATTTTAGTAAATGCAAATTCAATTCAACAGATAATGTAAAGGTGATGGTTATTGAAGTCTCACAGTAGACAGAGAGCTGCAACTTGATCATCTCTAACCAATAAACTCCATATTGTATTAGGTGAGTATGAGCTGTTGTGATTATGATCTCATATTAAAATATACTGTATATCTTGCCTGTAGACTGTGATACTCTTGCATAATGCCTGTATGAATCCAAATCCAATTCTTACGAGGTAAAGGCATATTTTATAGCACATGAACCCTGTGCAAAAAGCTGATTTCTGTGAATCTCAATAGTTTTTTGATAAAGCTTCCACCTTCAAATTCATATCCTTTAGAGTCCAGTGTTACTGCGAGCCTCAAAGAGATAATAAAAAAATGCATAGTAGAATGGAGGTTTTTGCTATCCTAGGTATAATATTTAAATTGGAAAAGAGTTGTAACTTGGTAAAGGCAAGCTTCTGTACCTTTGTTATAATTAATTGTATACCTGTGTATGTAAATATAATGCATTCCTATTTTGCAGTCCAAAACAAAAACAAAATTATTTGTATTATAGAATAAAGTTTATTAAAAAAAATTGAAAATGGCATTTTGTCTGCATTGTCTATTTTTTTCGTAATCTGTTCATTTACCAGTGGTGTTTTTTAAATTAACTTGAATATCAATATTTAGGTTGGTTGTTCACAGAGGCCACAGAAAATTTAAAATTTGTTTTTTGTTTTTTTTTTAAAAAAAAAGTAAATTATTAGTGAAGAAATTGACTCAATCATATGCAATACGAGCATTATTCTGCCTATTCTGAAATTTCCTTGAAGCAAAACTCTTGATATTGACACTGATCATTGGAATTCATTAATAAAAACAGGTTTCCTGATGTTTTATTTATGAAGATCCATCATTGGATACACTCATACACAGTACAGTAGACATATGTAAACTGACTATGGCAAATCAAAATGGGTTAATAAGAGCTTAGCTTTCAGGAAACCAAAGCCAGGAGATTAGCTCACACAGAGACACACCAAAAAAACAAATCAATGCAAATTAAGAGAACAACAAAGAAATCACAATATACACCAACCACTCAAAAGAGACCAATAGAAACAAGATATCACATGCTTGAAAGAATGTGGGAAAATAATGTAATTGTTGTAAAATATATCTCAAATGTTAAAATAAATAGAAACATTACAATAATGAATACACAAACACAGCATATGTCAAGTTATATTAATGTGGGTAATAAAAATGTATTGATGTTTGCACTGGTATTTTTAGCAAAGTATAACACCAAACCCACCACAATACCAATGTACCCCGTTTCTGGCAGGATCTATTCTAGCAAACTAATACCTGCTCTTATGAAATTAACCTGATTACTCCCAAAATCGATTCAGGTGGGGCTCTCAGCAGTGCAAGGTTAAGGAGGACCCTAGAATGAGGCACCCGTATCATGGAGTTGGTCATCCATATTTTAATGCACCGTTACATATAGAGAGTTATAAAGGCACTGGCATCTTTTACGCAAGCTGTATTGATGTTGGTGTTTACTTGTTTTTGTGCCCCAGTTCTAATTTTTCATTGTAAGCCATTTTTTTCCAATACCATTCTTTTATAAGTCCTTTAAAAACATTCTTGCAATGAAGGATTAAATGTAAATTAATCCGCATTAAAATGAAAGGAAGCAATATCGGTAGAATTCTCAAGTGTGCAGAAATACTAACTACTGAGCAATTATACTTTAAGGCATATATTTAGATCTTCCTGGAAGATGTGAATTAAGATAATAAATACTTATCGGCACAGAGTAATTCAATAACATCCATATTCGTACACCTCACAAAGTGCCAGATTGAATTTCTGAAGAAAGAAAAGATAATTAAGGACATGTCCTGAGAAAATATTTGATGAAAGATAGAAGAGAAGATAACCTGCAGAGCCAGAGTTGTGTAAAGTGGTGTGGAACACTTTAGCAAATCATATTGTAGCAGAGGGCATTTCAGCAACCTTTCAGTTAGCAATGAGACTGACAACTGCATAAACATCCCATATCTATGTTATCAGTAATTCCAACACCTTCTCTAACTGGGAAATACCATCTTAGATGAGTGGGCCATGCACTCATTAAATGTTAATACTTTTTTTTCAAGCGAGACTAGCACAAGCATTGAATGATAAACATTATTATACATATATATATTTGTTTCAATAAGCACACATAGGTTAATAAGAATGATTGGTGACCACAGCATAATTGGTTAATGCTACATTATTATTTGTTATTTGGAAGATGTGTGTAAAAACGTTATTCACCAAGTGGAGCATGACAAGGCTGTTAAATAGGATCAAGCGTGGTGGGCCTCCACCATTGGCACTGGCATATATGTGTGCTATCATAACCTAATAAACCGAATGGCAAAGAACCCATACATCGCCTCCAGTTGATATATCAAGAAGAAATTACATACTGCCACACAATGATAAAATATACAATTCTAAGCTCTAGCTTTCCATTGTTCCATAAAAGTATGATTTACACAATTCAGGGGGGACATCAGAATGAAAACATCAATATATTTTGTACCCCGGAGGACACTTTATCATAGGTGCTTCTGACATGTTCCCTGTAACTTAACTTGTCTATTGTAATCTGTCCGAAGTTCTTCTAGGGTCACGAGCATTTGTTGCAACCTCCACCTCCTTTCAACCCCTGATCTTATATCGGATGTAATATGCTTCTCACTTGAATATTGTGTCTGTTCATTGATCAATGTGGTGTGCATAATTTAACTAAGTCAGATGACATGTACACCCTTTGCAAAAACATTAAAAGCTATTTTTTGTCAGAAGAAGGATACAGGACAGGGAAAGGGGTAACCCTAATTTAGAAATGTAAACCAGAACGAAGACACACTGTCCTCAATAGAAAATGTATCATAAAACATAACTTTTAATATTAATTAATAAAAAAATACACAACTAAATAAACCTAAGTATGTGAACAAAAGTCTTAGCAGTGCAACCTAAGTGAAAAAAGAAATCACTGAGCTAAGTAATTAAAAAAAAAAAAAACAATAAAGCAGAAAGAGACTAGTCTAAGGTACAGAGAGTAAATCTTTGCCTTCGAGGGCACCTATCAAATGTAAAAGTAAGACTAGTCTAACTGCCTATCTGATCACACTGTCTTCAGCAATTGAAAAGCGGTAGTGGATATATATAGGTATGGTCTTGGTCTAATATCACTACAGGAGACAGAAGTGTAGAAAACCCCAGCAACCCAACTACAGAAAAATTTAAAAAATCCAAATAATGTCAGAAAGGTTATTACAAATGGTGTGTAGATGTTGGGAGCAAAAAGTTTTGCCGGAATAAGCCCTGACGCACGTTTCGCTGGTAAGCGTCTCTTCAAAGGGACAAACTGTTACGTTTATTGCATGTGCATCCTATTTAGATATACATGTGTGCGTTTATGCGTTTACTGACCTAACTATTTTTTACTCACTTTCTTTTGTACACTCTTTGCCTTTCATCATAGAAACATAGAAACATAGAAACATAGAAACATAGAATGTGACGGCAGATAAGAACCATTCGGCCCATCTAGTCTGCCCAGTTTTCTAAATACTTTCATTAGTCCCTGGCCTTATCTTATAGTTAGGATAGCCTTATGCCTATCCCACGCATGCTTAAACTCCTTTACTGTGTTAACCTCTACCACTTCAGCTGGAAGGCTATTCCATGCATCCACTACCCTCTCAGTAAAGTAATACTTCCTGATATTATTTTTAAACCTTTGTCCCTCTAATTTAAGACTATGTCCTCTTGTTGTGGTAGTTTTTCTTCTTTTAAATATAGTCTCCTCCTTTACTGTGTTGATTCCCTTTATGTATTTAAATGTTTCTATCATATCCCCCCTGTCTCGTCTTTCCTCCATGCTATACATGTTAAGATCCTTTAACCTTTCCTGGTAAGTTTTATCCTGCAATCCATGAACCAGTTTAGTAGCCCTTCTTTGAACTCTCTCTAAGGTATCAATATCCTTCTGAAGATAGGGTCTCCAGTACTGTGTACAGTACTCCAAGTGAGGTCTCACCAGTGTTCTGTACAATGGCATGAGCACTTCCCTCTTTCTACTGCTAATACCTCTCCCTATACAACCAAGCATTCTGCTAGCATTTCCTGCTGCTCTATTACATTGTCTGCCTACCTTTAAGTCCTCAGAAATAATCACCCCTAAATCCCTTTCCTCAGATGTTGAGGTTAGGACTCTATCAAATATTCTGTACTCTGCCCTTGGGTTTTTACGTCCAAGATGCATTATCTTGCACTTATCCACATTAAATGTCAGTTGCCACAACTCTGACCATTTTTCTAGTCTACCTAAATCATTTTCCATTTGGCTTATCCCTCCTGGAACATCAACCCTGTTACATATCTTAGTGTCATCCGCAAAAAGACACACCTTACCATCAAGACCTTCTGCAATATCACTAATAAAAATATTAAAGAGAATGGGTCCAAGTACAGATCCCTGAGGTACCCCACTGGTGACAAGCCCAAGCTTCGAATATACTCCATTGACTACAACCCTCTGTTGCCTGTCACTCAGCCACTGCCTTACCCATTCAACAATATTGGAATCCAAACTCAAAGATTGTAGTTTGTTGATAAGCCTTCTATGTGCAACAGTGTCAAAAGCCTTACTGAAATCGAGGTAAGCAATGTCTACTGCACCACCCTGATCTATAATTTTAGTTACCCAATCAAAAAAATCAATAAGATTAGTTTGGCATGATCTCCCTGAAGTAAACCCATGTTGTCTCTGATCTTGAAATCCATGTGTTTTTAGATGTTCAACAATCCTATCCTTTAACATGGTTTCCATCACTTTCCCCACTACTGAAGTTAGGCTTACTGGCCTATAGTTGCCCGACTCCTCCCTATTACCTTTCTTGTGAATGGGCACAACATTCGCTAACTTCCAATCTTCTGGGACTACTCCTGTTATCAATGATTGGTTAAATAAATCTGTTAATGGTTTTGCTAGTACACCACTAAGCTCTTTTAATAGCTTTGGGTGTATTCCATCAGGTCCCATTGACTTATTTGTCTTTACTTTTGACAGTTGAAATAGAACCTCTTCCTCTGTAAACTCACGTGTAATAAATGACTCATTTATCCTTTTTCTTAACTGAGGTCCCTTTCCTTCATTTTCATCTGTAAATACCGAACAAAAATATTCATTGAGGCAGTCAGCTAGACCTTTATCCTCATCTACATACCTTCCTTCTTTTGTTTTTAATCTAACTAATCCTTGTTTTACTTTTCTTTTCTCATTTATGTATCTAAAAAAGGTTTTGTCCCCCTTTTTTACTGACTGTGCTATTTTCTCTTCTGTGTGTGATTTGGAAGCTCTTATAACTTGCTTAGCCTCTTTCTGCCTAATCTTATAGGTCATTCTGTCTTCCTCACTCTGGGTTTTTTTATAATTACTAAATGCTAACTTTTTGTTTTTTACTATTTTGGCTACATCTGTGGAGTACCACAGTGGTTTCTTGAATTTTTTGCTTTTACTGACAAGCCTAATGCAATTTTCTGTTGCCTTCAGTAGTGCAACTTTTAAATAATCCCATTTCTTTTGGACTCCATTTAAATTGCTCCAGTCTGATATTGACTCCTTTACACATATTCTAATTTTGGAAAAGTCTGTTTTTCTAAAGTCTAAAACTTTTGTTTTTGTGTGGTGTGACTCAGTCACTGTTCTTATATTAAACCACACTGACTGATGATCACTGGATCCTAAACTTTCACCTACAGTAATATCTGATACCAAATCTCCATTTGTTAACACTAAATCTAGTATGGCCTCTTTACGAGTTGGCTCCTCAACGACTTGTTTTAGAGACAATCCCAGTAGGGAGTTTAGAATATGTGTGCTCCTGGCACAAGTAGCTATTTTTGTTTTCCAATTTATATCAGGAAGATTAAAGTCACCCATGATGATAACTTCCCCCTTCATTGTCATTTTAGCTATTTCTTCAACTAGTAGATTATCTAACTCTTCAATTTGTCCTGGGGGCCTATAAATCACACCTACACGAGTTACTGTGTGATTACCAAATTCTAACGTAACCCAAACTGACTCTATGTTCGCCTCACTAACCTTTATTAGGCTAGATTTTATGCTATTCTTTACATACAGGGCCACCCCTCCCCCTTTCTTGCCTTCCCTGTCTTTTCTATATAAAGAGTACCCTGGTATTGCTATGTCCCAGTCATTTTTCTCATTATACCATGTCTCAGTAACAGCGACTAAATCTACACTATCAGTTGCCATTATTGCCACAAGTTCATGGATCTTATTCCCTAAACTGCGAGCATTTGTAGACATGACTCTAAGCTTATCATTTTTTAACACACTTGCTACAGGCACCTTCTGTCCTTGTTTTGGGGGACAATTGGATTGATGTTTTATCACCCTTTTGCCCCCCCCTCCTAGTTTAAATACATCCTAGCAAAACCTCTGAACTGCTCACTGAGAACATTTGTTCCCTTTTGAGAAAGATGCAAACCATCTTTTTTGTACAGTTTATTTCCATTCCAAACAGAGCTACCATGAGCAATAAAGCCAAATCCTTGCTCCCGACACCATTCACCAAGCCACAAGTTAAAGTCCCTAATACGCATCCGCCTGTCATTCTGAGTGTTATGCACAGGCAGAACTTCAGAGAATGACAATGTGGAAGCAACCTGCCGTATATCATTGGCAAAAACACTAAAAACTTCCTTAACCTCTGAAACCTCATTGCAAGCCAAGTCATTTGTCCCTAAATGGACAAGTACATCCAATTCCCCTTCCTGCTTTGCTTGCTTAACAATATTACCGATACGTCTCCTGTCTCTGTGAGCAGTAGCTCCGGGAAGACACCTCACAAGACCACCATTGTCCATCTCTACACCTCTTATGATGGAATCCCCCACCAACAACTGCTTTCTATTAGGCCTCACCAAGCCTCTCTGCACAACACCACTAGCCTCAGTGCCTCTCTGCACAACACCACTAGCCTCAGTGCCTCTCTGCACAACACCACTAGCCTCAATGCCTCTCTTCACAACACCACTAGCCTCAGTGCCTCTCTTCACAACACCACTAGCCTCAGTGCCTCTCTTCACAACACCACTAGCCTCAGTGCCTCTCTTCACAACACCACTAGCCTCAGTGCCTCTCTGCACAACACCACTAGCCTCAGTGCCTCTCTGCACAACACCACTAGCCTCAGTGCCTCTCTGCACAACACCACTAGCCTCAGTGCCTCTCTGCACAACACCACTAGCCTCAGTGCCTCTCTGCACAACACCACTAGCCTCAGTGCCTCTCTGCACAACACCACTAGCCTCAGTGCCTCTCTGCACAACACCACTAGCCTCAGTGCCTCTCTGCACAACACCACTAGCCTCAGTGCCTCTCTGCACAACATCAAGAGTGATCCATATTTTTCTCACTCTCTACCTCACCTTTTTGTATTTTCTGGTATGTCTACTCACTTACCTATCCCCCTTGATCTTAGGTAACATGAGTACTTAGATCTGGGGGACCTTTTCTCTGCTCTCTAACTTTTATTCCCCTCTTCCTCTTCCTGCCTATGATTTCCTTGCTCTCTCTACTGCACCACTCCTCAACCCTCCAAGTCCATTCCCTGCCATCTCCTCTCCACTCCATCCCACCTATCACTGCAAATATAATTGGATAATATCTTGCCAGTACCAACTTTGTAGATCCCGATCACATACTTCAAACAAATGTTACTCATTACATCCCGTAACTAAAAGAATACAAGTTTTGGTGTTTGTGTTTTTGGAAAATGTTTGGTGGTGAAGGAGTTAATGGCAAATGCTTATCGGATAGCAGCTCCCTATTATCTATCTCATGTGCCATGGTGTTTAGTTGATTGATTAAGCTGAAGGCAATCAATGGTTTGCAACTTGACTCAGTTTAACTGCAAAAGTCTCATTAAATTTCTTTTATAAAGTCACCACTGCTTAAGGGGATTCTGATTACTGAGAAAACACAAAAAGCATGCAGTGTTAATAACATTATTAGGTCGTTCTTATGGTTCGTTATTTTGACTGATTAGATTCTCTTTATATCAATATCTATAAATGTTTGTATTATTTGTTTTTGCATATATTGTTTGACAAATATATGCTCTTTTTATACTACAGAAAATATTATAAAAATATTCATTGTATAGATAAAAAAGAATGTATGTATTGTTATGTTAATTTAATTAGCTACAACTGCTGTAGTGAAATTGAGGTATCATACGCTATCAATATAGTTGTGCATTTAAATGCAAAACAGACCTAAATAAATGTTATCTCTTACTATAGAATCTAGCCGTAAGTCTTAGATTGTGATTTTATGGATTAGAGATTTCTGATTCTAGGTTCTATAAGCAGAGATAAATTAGTATTACTGGTGAATGGATAGCAGAATGCCTTACTCCTAGTAAAACTTAACAGCAAAAGTACATGCCTCAATAGATGCCTAAATGTACAACCTTTTTTTTTAGATAATTAGACTTTGTTGATCCACAATTTAGTTCAAAATGTGTAACATTATAAGAAACGATATATAATAAAAAAATCCTATATATAGTTAAACTAAACAAAGAAATATAGGGTGTGTAGTGAAGCTGTGAGTGGAAATAAGAAAAAGTGAAACAGGCTGTGGAGCCTCTGAATATGTTACGAGAGACCGAATAATTAGATTAATTTTGAGAGTTTTCTCAAAATGCTAGATACTAGATAATATGTTATAGAATTAGGTAGTCTATTTCATAGTAGAACTGCTGCCCTTAAGAAATACAATGAACACAAATGATCACCTTGGGTCTGAACAGAGTGCAATAAAAGGTGGGGTGATTAAGAAGAGGTGTTCTTGGAAATTAGTGAATGGGACAGAGCTCCTGAGTACCTCTGCCGGGAGAGCTTCCTTTCTGCTAACAGGGACTACTTAGCACTTCAGACCCAGTGTCCAAAGTTTGACTGGCGTCTCAGATGGCCTCTTCCACTGGCCCAAGCTGCAACTCTCTTCTTCCAGGCAGGTACCATTCCCTCTGCCTTTGTCTTTTCTGTGCCTCTCCTAGGCAGGTTTAACAACTCTGCCTACACTGTCTTTACAAAGGCACTTGTGGCTCGAAGTCCTAGCTCTTTTTAAACTTGTCTCAGGAATCAAGGGCCAATGCAGTCAGCCAAAAGGTCCAAACACTCTATTACTGGGATCCCGACACAAAACAGATAGGACACACACTTCTTTATTTTTGGACAATGACTAAGCCTAGGAGACTTGTCCTTAAAATTGTGGTGAAATCAATATAAATATAAACACACATACATAACTTGAAGAACAGGCAACATAATGCCTCAAATATATAACACAGTCTGATAGTGAGGAATTTTCTCTGTCAGGAATTTTTCCCTTGCCATGATCTTTTGCATCAATTTGCAACTCTCTGTATTTCTCCTTGTCCCCAGACCAGCTAGTGAGGAGCCCCCAATGAACAAGACAAGACAATGCAAGGTTCAAAGTGACTTTTCACATTTAATGAGCTGTGTAACAGTTTATGTTCAAGAGGAAACAGGGGTGGTCTTGCCATCATTATCCAATCCTAACAAAATCATCTATCTTATCTTCACATCTTAACCTATAGCAAGCTTGCAGGTGTATCTTCATGTCCGGGCCTTGCTCAAAGCTAAATTTCACTATAACTACGCACTTCAAATTAATATGCATGCGCACTGCGAATTAAAGCTATTTACTACTAAGTTCTAAATTTTACAACATGACAGGAGGCTTCATATTTGCATATCTTTCTTTACTGAAAACTCCAGCAGCATAGAAACATAACAACCAATCAGAAAAAAGATATGGTGCCCATAAAAGGCCCTGTCTATGACATCACTTCCTCTTTCTTTGCTGCTCCAGCCATACAACAGGTCAGGGTACTTTTACCTCTCTAGTATACTTATATGATTTGCACTTTATTGTCACTTTGTACTTAATATTACCCCTGGCTATCTATACCTGTCTCCCTTTCCCCCATACTCAGTGTATCCCCTGCAATTACTTTATATTCTTTGTCTCCTTTAATCTCTATTGCTGGTCTGGTGGTCCACGGGCGTCACGGCTGTCCGTGCCGCACTCGCCGCGCGGACCTGCCCTTCTGACACTCAGGGGACTGGGTGGGGACGGGTGAAGGGTGGCCGGGGCTAATTTTGCGTTTTTCGCCGCGTTTCTTCTCACTCGCGGCCGCGAGCGAGTAATCTCTGCACACGCGGCCGGCGGCCATCTTGGATCTCGCGGCTCGCGAGACCCGCGACGGCCACCTCCCCTGCTCACACGGCGGTTCGGGAATCACCCGATCGCCGCACCCTACATCTGGATTAACCCCCCCCCCCCTCAAGGCACGTTTAATCATTCTTGCAATTATATTTTTTATTCAAATGGACATATCTCACAGGATGCCTTACTCTGGATGATTATATATGTTGAAAGGGGTGGAGAAAGCATGCACACAATCTATGTATTATTATGAAGGCTATACAATATCACAGTTATACATTACATATACTGTACCTATAACTGGACCTACTATCTCACTGTACCCTACAAGGGCATATTGTGTTAGTGTACCCTACAAAGGGCATATTATATTAGGATACCCTACACAGGGTCATATTACATTACTGTACCTGAGGGTGCAAATTTATGTGGGTATTTTTTCATGGCACACCACCTGGGGTGACCCCCCCAGATATGCATGCAAGGTCACTGACAGACCATTTCAGTTGATGTGGGTGTCCTCTGGTTACCACGGCACACCACCCGGGGTGAACGCCGATTATATGCACAAGGGCCTACGCCATAGTGTCCGATATACACGCATATAGCCATGATTTTTCTTATTTACGTGCATACAAACGCCTTCCACATACATTTCACCAACTGGGCACACCCCGGTTGTACCAAGAGTCTATCTCTATATGTAAATGACTCTCCCCCAACTACTTCCACTGACTTTTATTTTCGCCCAACAGGATGAAAAACATTGCAAGTCATGGAAGACACCCAAAGCAGCCAAGATTTTCAGGCTATGATCAATGCTGCCGTGGCGGCATCTGTGGAAAAGGCCCTCTTGAGGGCTCTACCCCACAGCCAAGGCAATACAATCCCCCCCAGAACGTATGGAAGCTTTGGGCTCCGAAGTGTCTAAGGCAAAACGACAACGAAAGGCTTCGAGCCCCCCTTCCACTAAGATTAAGGGCAAATTGCCCGTCAAACGAATTAGGAACGCGGAACGATGACAACCCGCACCCCTCCCACTTCAATCCTCGGATGAGGAAGACTCCTATGTGCCACATACCTTAGACGTGGTTGACGAGTGCACGGGGATGGCTCACCTTCATATGATGAAGAGTGGCAAGACTTACCGCCCACCTCTTCGAAATACGTTAGAGACTTTCCTCGGCAACCGAGACAAGGAAAGCAACGACGACCTCCCCACTGGTCAGACCGAAGACGGAGTGTTTCTGGATGACCAGGGAACACTGCTCTTCGATCCACGCACCATCCGACACCCACGGTCCTCAGAATGGACTCTGCCGGAACACCTGGCAAAATTCATAAACTACTGGCTGCGCAAACCACTGGAAAAAGAGGGCCGAATGTCCCAGACCACTGCTTCCCGACAAGGTGGCACTTACGCCCGAATTTGACGATACGATGGTGGCCTTCATGTTACGCTCGGGCCGAGACCCTCGTAAGGGGGTGGAGAAAGGCATGAAAGCGGCACAGGACAAAGTGCTAGACTTGCTCGGCCCCATCGGTAAGATGCTATATTTCGCGGACCTAGCCCTTAGCCAGGATTCCCAACTGGACCCTCACGTCATACGTGAATGGGCTCAACGCGCGGTGTGCCTGCTGGGCAACGCAAATGCCGCACTGTGCATCAAAAGACGCAGGTCGGCACTGATTCGCATTGATAGCAAGCTCCTGGATCTCGGGGCTAAAGAATTCAGACCGAAAGCCCAAGGTCTGTTATTTGGCGATGCCTTCATCACTGAACTTAAAAGACACGTGAACCTATTCACCACCTTGAATAAGGCCCAAACCTCTCTCAAGCAGGTGTTCCACACCGCGACTACAAGAGGTGTTTTTGGAAGGGCTGGTCGGCAGCGGAACCGTGCCACCAGCCGATTTTGAGCCTCAGGTTCTAGATCATTCCCGCAAACTCCGAGTTTCTTCCCGTCTACAACACAAAGACCTTTATCGTTCCGAGGGGCAGGAAGGACTAGAGGTTTCAGAGGTCGAGGATGCGGACGCTTCTCCAATGGTGAGTCCACCTACATACCATTGTACCTAAATGTACCAAATTTTATAGCAGGCAACCTGTCCTTTTTCTTCCAGAATTGGGAGCTGATTACCAAAGACGCCTGGGTCCTCCAGACGGTACGCGGTTTCGTCATAGAGTTCTCCGCACAACCCATACAAACCCATACAACCCGCCCCCCCTCCCCGATCACATGTCAATGGAACAAAACCACCTGGTGGATGAGGAGATCTACGCACTCTTCGAGAAAGGCGCAATACAATACGCGCCGGGCTGGGGAGGCTTTATAAGCAACATCTTCCTGGTCAAGAAGAAAACAGGCGATTACAGGACGGTTATCAATCTCTGACAGTTAAACTCGTTTGTAATCTACAGGCATTTCAAGATGGAAGGAATCCATCTTCTACAAGACCTCCTCGTCAAGAACGACTGGTTTACGCATCTGGACCTCAAAGACGCGTACCTGTCTGTTCCAGTGGACATACACTGCCGATGGAGAGGACGGATATGCCAGTTTACATGTCTGCCGTTCGGCCTCAGCTCGGCTCCGTGGTGCTTCACGAAGCTACTGAGGCCGGTAATGGCTCACATCCGAACAAGGGGCATACGATGTCTCGTATACTTGGACGATTTGCTGATTTTTAGCAAATCCGCTTCCAGGCTACGATTGCAGACGAAATGTGTCGTTCACTTGCTGGAATCTCTAGGGTTCGTAGTGAACAGACAAAAGTTGTCTCTCTCTCCTTCCCAGTCGGTTCAATTCCTCGGCTTCGACATCGATTCGAAGGATTGCGTACTACGTCTCCCTTCGAAAAAGATCCTCGATAAGGAAAGAAATCAGATGAGTTCTGAGGATGGACACAATACCACTCAGGATGTTCGCTCGGATTGTTGGACTCCTTTCCTCCTCCATGCAAGCGATATTCCTGGGCCCATTACACTACAGGGCCATGCAGCGACTGAAGGCGGGATACCTACGCACCGGACACTCTTACGACCACACGACCACTGGATCCCACTCTCAACGGAAGTGAGGTCGGAAGTTCGATGGTGGTTGCTACACATACAAGCCTGGAATGGCAAGGCGAACTTCGGCCCTTCCCCGGACTTCGTCGTGGAGTCGGATGCCAGCCTGTGGGGATGGGGCGCTCACTGCTTGGACGCTTCCACGGGAGGCCCGTGGCAAGGAGAGGAGACCAACCTACACATCAACTGCCTGGAATTGATCGCGGGATCCTTCGCCATACGCAGCCTAGCCAAGGACAGGTTGAATTGCTGTATTCTGCTCCGCATGGACAACATTTCAGCGGTGCAATACATCAAACAACTTTCAGCCAAACTGGCCCTTTTGTTATGCCTCGTCTCATTCTGACGGGTGTCAGGCGTTAGGGCGTTCGATGTGGACGGTTTCTCTCTCACTCCGGAGGGAGTTACCTTTTCCATTTCAAGGCGGAGGAAATCAGATTAGTCTTCAGTGTCATACCCATACTTTGAGTCAGACCCAAAACTATGCGTTGTCAGGACACTAATGAGGTATACAGAAATCACAGCCCCCCTTCGGAATATTCTGACGGGTCAACTCCTGATTTCTTATGTAAGGCCTCACGGACCGGTGTCTACGACAACCCTGGCCAGATGGGTTCGCTGGCTACTAAAGTTAGCAGGCGTTGAATCTAGCTTCGGAGCGCATTCGGTCAGAGGGGCGGCAGCGTCCCAAGCCTTAATGGCGGGCGCCTCCCTAACCGACATTATGCGTTGCGCAGACTGGACACGCGAAAGTACATTCAGGACGTTTTATTTCCGCCAAACTTCTCATGCTTCCTTCACACTGGTCAATTCTAAGCTTTAAAAAAGCAAATATGAGGCCTCCTTTCATGTGGTAAAATTGAAGATTATATTGGCTTTAGTGTACTAATAATCTTAATTTTAGTAATGACAGGAGGCGAATATTTCCCACCCTGTAGGATCCCCCCCATGTTCTCTCGTGTTGAACAGAATATGTCTTTTATGTTCAGGAAGGCATGCACGTTATGGTTGTATGTTTGCTACTTAGACATGTAGCTTGAAAGACTTGTATAGGTTGAATAATTAGTCATGTACCTTGAATTATGTGGTGCTTTTAGTTTCTTACATGTCATTGCTTTCAAATTTATATCTATATTGATAGGTTACACATTCTAGTATCCATTGGTATATCAGATTCTTAATGTTTATTGTATGCGGACATGTTATCACGCCAGAGAACTTTCACCTTTTTCTTTTTCTTGCAGCGTGAACGTCTTCTCATCAGGACAAAAGCTCACCTTCCATACCGCTGCATCATGGAGCTACTGGAGTTGTTTATCCTAATATGTTGTTGAACTGTTGACGTTATATGGTTATGTTTCTTATTGTTATTTATTGTTCGCTTCAAAGAAAGAGGGAGTGATGTCATAGACAGGGCCTTTTATGGGCACCATAACTTTTTTTCTGATTGGTTGTTATGTTTCTATGCTGCTGGAGTTTTCAGTAAAGAAAGATATGCAAATATTCGCCTCCTGTCATTACTAAAATTAAGATTATAAGTACACTAAAGCTAATATAATCTTCAATTATACATTACTATGCAGTTATGATCAAAGGGAGAAAACCAGGAAATAAGGCCGACAGACAGAACATTACAGGATATAACACCTTTGACTTGATACATGATGTTCTACAGCTCTTAATACCTATACTTGTTACATGATATTATACAGCTCTTTATTGTCTAGGGGTAGATTCACTAAGCATTAGATATAGATAAAATACATTATTGCAAATAGCTGTCATTGTTTAATCATTTCATCTGTATCTTAAGCCCTCGGTAAATATAGGCAAAGTGTATTATTCCCAACAGTTACAGCGTTCCAAACTATGGAAAAACAGAGACACACAGACACACCTGATACAAATACAAATTTTCCAGCTTCACCAACAAAGAGTCATCGCTAGTCTGAAAAAAAAACCCTCTTAAAACAGCGGTACTTTAACCTTGTAATAGTGACACACTGTTGCAGTCCGAATGGCCTCCATGTACTTGCCTCCCCAAACGTACCCCCTTCCAGGCCAGAACCCATAGTCAGTGGGAAGGAAATTCATCTGAAATCCTCTATCACAGGTATATAATAAAAATATTTAAAGGGAATCAACACAGTAAAGGAGGAGAGAATATTTAAATGAAGGAAAACTACCACAACAAGAGGACATAGTTTTAAATTAGAGGGGCAAAGGTTTAATAATAATTTTAGGGGGGGGGGGCGGAGCTTGACCACCAACCTGACAAGACGCCATGCTTGCAAGCTCCTCCAAGCAAAATTAATAATCCACGGATATCCCGTAACAGAAAGCCCAGCCGGCCCTAAAAAGCCGCCAACGGAACACATTAACGCCTCCTGAGGCATTAGATGCCTTTTTTCCTCACACCAAACCAGCCGAAGCGGAGGTGGAAAACCGGGGCCTACCCCACGCTTACGCTTCCGGGCCTAGGGGCGCTCCTCACACGACAAGCAAGAGGTGACTTCTCCCGGAACCCTCCCGTCGTCCCCGCCCAAATGCCAGCTATGGGTCACCGCTCACAGAAAACAACCGCGACAGACAACAGGGACATAGGGACGATGTTACAACGGCCTACACAGCCCAAACCTGCTCCCGCGGAAACCCCGCGACCCACCAACCATAATTACCCAGGCGAGCAAATGGGGACAGACCACACACTGGCCACACCACCAAGGCCATCTGAAACCCACACCGACTCCACACCGACGACCAGGTATGACCTGAAGGTCTTACTTGCGGACTTCCACAAAATTCTGGTGGCAGAACTTGCTCCCATAAAAAATGACATGAAAGCCATCACAGACCGAGTGCAGGCCTCAGAAAGAGACATATCGGACATACAAACACACATCTCAGAACTTCAGAACTCGGTGCAGCAGGTATGGTCCCACCAAAGAGCTATGTCAGCACAGATGACAGCCATGGAAGACCGGCACCGCCGCACTAATATCAAAATAAGGGGCATCCCCGCGGCAGTAACAATGGAGGAACTGCCCCACTATGTCAGGCGTTTACTGGCCTCCATCCTGCCTAACACAGTAGCCAAAAAACTGATGGTCGAGGGGATCTACCGCCTACCTGGACCCGCAGGGGCGCTGACTAAAGTGGCAAGAGACGTTATACTCCGGTGCCTAACAGTGCACGACAAAATTCTAGTCATGTCGGCAACTAAAGGCAAAACACCCTTACACTTTGAAGAGGCCACTCTTACGTTTTATCAGGACCTAACGAAGGCAACCCTCCTATGGCGCAAAACATTTCACCCGGTAACAAGCCTACTACGAACAACGAACATAAACTACAGGTGGGGAATGAACGGATCCCTGACGGTGATGGCAGCCTGCACACACTTACCTCAATGGAAGACACAACACCATTCCTGACAGCACTAGGCCTGGAGAGCCTGCCGGCCAACACACCTCCGAGCACCTCCACTCCCACCTGGGACCCTGACCGCACGACAATCTTCATCCCGAGGACCCAGAACACACGAGCGACGGAACCAGGAACAAGCTCAAGAGCCGACCCGACATAGGGTACCGGAGCCCATGCCTTGGACCCGCCCGTCCTGCCCAAGTCCTCCAAGAGACTAAATGTTCAGTTGCATAATGTTAACACCTCCTTTTGAGCTTTCCCTCTCTCTCCTTCCCCCGTATAATTTTGCTCACCACAAGTGACAGAGCCAACGTTAACAACATGGCGCCAAACACCACGACCTGTGGAGGTGAACACATCTAGGGCACCACTCACCCACAACAGGGTTCAAGAACCCCCCCACACTCAAACTCAAAACCCACAGGTAACTTAAGACCCCTCTTCTCTGCACCCTCTCCTCCCCCCCCACCCCCTCCCGCTACTCCCCTGGTTAGGAGTAAAACTAGACAGGGCACAACAAGACTCGGACACCAACCACAGGAACCCACGCTCCCTCTATGAACTTACTGCCCCTCTATCTAGATAGCGCAAACACGCACACATGCTGAGATTACAGCCCAATGACACTCACCTGAACCCTCAGCATAGTGAAACACCACCCTTAGGTAAGCGGAGAAACACCTCACACTCGCACACCCTCAACAAGAAAGTTAACTCACAAGCCACCTAGGTACACGCAAGCCTGTCAAAAATATAAATGGTGCATGAACTCAATGTAACCCACCTCATGCTAGTACTGCGTACTTTCTAACTACGATCTGCCTATGTATTGTTGTCACCTTGCACTGGAAAAATAAAGAGTTATAAAAAAAATAAATAATAATTTTAGGAAATATTACTCTACCTAGAGGGTAGTGGATTCATGGAATAGCCTTCCAGCTGAAGTGGTAGAGGTTAACACAGTGAAGTAGTTTAAGTATGCGTTGGATAGGCATAATGCTATCCTAGATATAAGATAAGGACGGGGTCTAATGAAAGTATGACAGACTAGATGGGCCTAATGGTTCTGAGGGATACAGAAAGGGTAAGAACTGGCAAAGAGATGAGGTGAGCGAATAAGAAGAAGAAGAAGGTGAGGAGGATATTACAGGCAGCAGCATTCAGTATATACTATAGATGCCAGGTATGGCATTTGGAGAACTACGACTGAGTTACAGTAGTCAAGGTAGGACATGATAAGTGTCATATTCACAAGGTGAATATGAGCAATGCTTTTAATGTTAACGTTGCAGATATTCAAGATAGACTGATTATGATGATTTAAAAATGAGGCCAGATTAAAGATAATGCTAAGGCAGAAAGCTTGCTGGATTGGGTTAGTGGAAGTATCACTAACCCACAATAAGAGAGACAATGGCCAATGTTTAGTTTTTAAGATGGAAGATATGGGGCACATCCAATTTCACAAGGCTACTTAAAATCACCTATTTTTCTTTTTTTTTCAATTTGACAATTTTTATTGAATCAAAAAAAAAAAGGTAATTTGGGTACAAATAAAAAGATGGTATGTGCAATAACATTGTTGGGTCTGTAATTTCAACAAACAATTTACAATATACTCTGTGGATATTGATCTGTACACAAAATGCCACACCTAATGAATACATACATCCTATTATTTGTAGAGAAGATTACTAATACATTATACCCCATCATGCTAGCTGTGTTGTGTAGATCTATCAGCCTAGTGCCTCCCAGGAGATGGGCCTTGGTACCTTGTGTATCCGCAATCAGTCATGTTGTGAATCTCAGCGGTGACCCAGTTGCTTGGATTCCAATGTCCACTCTTCTCTCTTCCCTCCTAGGTAAGTGTGGTGATTGTATGGTGGCAGTGGGCTATATACTATGTTAATAGACCCTCATCGACCTTCTTGACTCTATTTTTGTATATTAAAATAGTTAAGTAAAGAAAGAATAGATAGAAAAGAAGATAACTAAGTACAGTGTGGATCAAACACTGGTCTCTCATGTAGATGGAATCATCACCCGGGATCGAGCTCCCGTATGGCGTTCTCATATCTTATGATGGTTTCTTTATTTGTTATTGACACCCTTATCGCTTCTGCTATGTACGTTGGCCAACTTGAGGGCGCAGTGTTGTGTAGTCGCCTCTTTATATCTCCTCCCTTTGACCTCTCCCCGCCACATCTAAAATATATATATATATATATATATTTTTTTTTTTCTCTTTTTTCTCCCCTTTCCCTTCCTATTCTTTTCACTCCTGCACTATTTCTGTCCCTCTTCCCGGCTTCATATTCATCATAAATCATGTCTAGGCTAGTGTAAGCGCTGTACACGTCCACCAAGTATGGTTCATGGTGCCTACCTCCTGTGAGCATCTCCAACATACGTTTGGGGTATTAGGAAATATGCGTGTTAGCCTATCCGGCACCATATACAATCTATACTGGAGTTTCATTATCAATTCAAAATGGGAAGTGCAACTCGATCTACTCTGTGAGCCACAAATGCCCTGTTCCACAATTGGACTTTGATGGGCTTGTTTAGGTCCATCTGCCAGTCTAGCACGAATTTGTTGTATACCCGTGTTGGTGGGTCAGTTATTACTCTGTATGTCGATGAGAGTATCTTTTTCGGTGTGGTGTGGGAGGAAAATACTGTCTCGAAATGTGTAGGCAGTATGCCCATGCTATTAGTGTCCTAGCTGTTTTTTAAATTTGTCCTATGTGCGTGAAGTAATTCAGTATTGCCCAGCACATGTGGCAGTTTGGGTCGCTTTGATCTTGGTATCCAAAATTGAGGAGGGTTGACAGTGGCTTGGGAGATTATGATTGTGGAGAGCAAAGCCACTTTGTAGTACTCTTTAATGTCAGGCAAACCTGATCTTGGTAGCTACCTGGATCCTTCGGTTGCCCCACACAAACCTCGTCAAGACTTGGGGACATAAATTTTCAATGTTCTGAGTAGGTATTGGAATTTAGGGAGTATGGACATTTTTACTGCTGCTGATCTCCCCAATCAAGTCATACATTTCTTCTCCTAGCCCTTTAGTGTGTCTATGATGTCACATAGTAGCATTTCATAGTTGTGTTTCAGGAGGTCTGCTAAGTATTTTGTGAATTTAAGTCCCAGGAATGTTATATAGCCAGATCACCAGTCCAGGGAAAACGAAGTAGTAGTAGTGTCACGTAGTAATGTTTCATAGTTGTGTTTCAGGAGGTCTGCTAAGTTTTTTGTCAGTTTAAGTCCCAGGAATGTTATATAATCAAATTTCCAGTCCAGGTAAAAGTAGGTGCTCAATGACTGGAGTTCCGCCTCTGCGATACCGAACCCCAATGCCTTAGTGACATTCAATTAGTAAGAGACTCTTCCGTAATCAGCTATTGTGTTCAATAGATTAGGAAGGGAGATTTGGGGTTGTATGAGGGTGAGTCGCATGTAATTTGCAAATAATTTGCTTTGTATTCCCTTCCTCCTATTTTGATGCCGTGTATGGAGGGATGGTTTCTGATAGTCTGGGCTAGAGATTCCAACTCTAGAAAGTATAGTAGTGGTGAGAGGGGGGCTGCCTTGTCTCGTTCCAAAGTCAGCATTGATTACATGAGCCATAGGTGCGCTGTATAAGGCTCTCTCCACCGACACGAACCCTGCAGGTATGCCAAACTTAGTTAGCACCGCCTCCAAGAATCCCCAATTGAGGCGGTCAAAAGCTTTATCCGCGTTGAGAAACACTAGAAAGCCTCCCTGCCCAAACTTTTCATAACTATGCATGATGCTCACGACCTTCCGTGTGTTTTCCGATCCTTGACGACCAGTGACTAAACCTACTTGTTCAGTATGTATTATATGGGGTAAAATCTTACCAAGGCGGGTTGCATAAACCTTTGCAAAGATCTTCGCATCAGTATTTACACCCTGTTCCAAATTATTATGCAAATGATATTTTTCTCATTTACTTAAACAATTGATGTAAATAACAGTCAGCATAATTCTCATGTTATCAACTATTAAGAGTACAATTCAAATTTTATTGAACAAACCTCCTAATGATAACAGTATTTTTTTAAACATAAAAAACTTACAATGCACTGTTCCAAATTATTACGCACAGTAAGTTTCAAAACACTTTATAGGTTGTAGAACTGAAAATTGTAATTTGTTGTGTTTGCAGCATATTTACTGAAAATAAAAAGCTATTTCAATCAAACATTTTAATTTTTTGAACATTTTAACAGGTCACTTTACATTTTAACATAGGACTTGTGAGTTTTTGGACAGTTTTTCCTTGAATTTGTTTGCAAGATGTCAGAATAGCCTCCCAGAGCTGCTGTTTGGATGTAAACTGCGTCCCACCCTCATAGATCTTTTGCTTGAGGATGCTCCAAAGGTTCTCAATAGGATTGAGGTCAGGGGAGGATGGAGGCCATGCCATGACTTTCTCTCCTTTTATCCCCATAGCAGCCATTGATGCAGAGGTATTCTTTGCAGCATGAGATGGTGCATTGTCATGCATGAAGATGATTTTATTACGGAAAGCATAGTTCTTACTTCTGTACCAGGGAAGAAAGTGGTCAGTCAGAAACTCCACATACTTTGCAAAGGTCATCTTTACACCTTCGGGGACCCTAAAGGGGTCGACTAGCTCTCTTCCCATGATTCTGGCCCAAAACATGACTCCACCACCGCCTTGATTACGTCGCAGCCTTGTTGGAACAGGGTGGCCGTCCACCAACCATCCACTACTCCATCCATCTGGACCATCCAGGGTTGCACGGCACTCATCAGTGAACAGGACTGTTTGAAAATTAGTCTTCATGTATTTTTCTGCCCAATGCAGCCGTTTCTGCTTGTGAGAATTGGTTATGTGGTGGAATCTCAGTAAAAATAAATTTACTAGGACAAGATTCCCACGTGGTATGTGCATTTGCATATGTTGATGTACCAGTTAAGTCAGTTACACGTAGCTAAGATACAATCAGTAGTGTAAGGAGCATAAGTAGGAATACAGGATATACGAGTATTTCCCCTCCTCCATTGTGCTGGGCAAGCCATGTGGTCAAACAGGATTTTAGTCTCTATTCGGTTGATTAGATAAGAGTATGTGTAGGTTGAACTGATTATGGGAGGAGCTACATGCCTCTTTAAGGGACCTACACTGTATGATCAGGACTCAGACTTTGCTGTTTTTTGGTGACATTAGTCCCTCTGAGTCCCAGTCGGTGAATCGAATAAAGAATCTCTTCCTTCCTGAAGAAACCTGTGTCCATCTCTCTGTGCTTGGCTTCCGTCATTTTCTCCGGTATCATTTGGTGCATTGGGCCGGGAAGCTCATCGTTCAACGGTAGCTGAGAAGCAGAGGCGTGAGACGGTCTATCTTTGCCCACGTTCTCTACGGCTGCACCCCTGAACTTCTGCGTGGACCTCCTTTCGTCTCGGCGCCACAGGTCTGTTGTCCAGGAGATCATCGGCCTCTACGTAGTAAGTGCTGGGGTGCCCCCGTCGATGAGTGTGAACCCAGGTTCAGGAACGAGGAGGTAAGACAACCGCTGTTTTAGACGGCGGACCCACTAGGGGTATTGGATACCGATTGTGCGGTAGGCCCATAAGGGGTTATTTGGAATCTGCCCCCTCGAGTGGAGGGAAGGAGCGAAGGCGCACCGCTCAATTAAACGCCCTTTAGTAAGCCCGTTTAATTTTGGTTTGGAGTCAGGCGGGGTTCTGGTGTAAATAGCCCTAGCCTGATACCGGTGTCTTGTCTAGACTAGCGTTCTAGGGTGTATATTACGTTCGCTAGGTCGGAGGGACCAGGAGACTAAGCGGCGTCTGTGTAAATTCGGTCCGCTAGATCTCAACCTATCTTGGCTAAGTGGGAAGGCGTGTAAATTTGGAACCCACTAGATTTTTGATAGAGTAAATAGACTAAAAGGGTGCTGTTGTAAATTCCGCCCTCTAGTTCGCTATATGTGGTGCTTGGGCAGTGTGGCTAACCAAAACGTATGTAGATAGTTTTAGGTAGTCCATCAAGGTACTGGCCAATAGATTAGTTGGGAATTGTATATGTGTTAAAGATTGTTGTAGTAGCGTGTATATCTTGCTAGATAGCGTGAGCTCTGCCGTCTAGCGAGAGTGTGAATAGTGTGTAACTGTATTATAGCGCACGGTACCATAACCATGTATAATTACTGATACTGTAAATAAGTATTAATAATTGTCGTCTATGTTGCATGTTTTAACACCATAACCACTACTAATTGTGCTGTGACTTTAAATTGTACTTTAACCTATGCTAACCGTACTGTAACTACTGTTTGTAAAGACGATGTTACTGGGGTATGTTATAGACGGGTAATTCAAATATAGGGAATTATAGCGTGGGTGACCGTATAGTTTCGCCAAAGGGCACAGTATTAGTTACTTATTGACTGGTGTAACAGCTGTGTGTGTACGGGAATTCCCTGAGTGTTTTGTTGTGTGCGTTTCACTTAGTAACTGTACCACGTGGTGCTGTTGCCGAGGGAACGGGTGTGACCGTTGGTAGAGTGTTTGTATAGTTTCTGTTGGAAACGACGCTCCATTGTTAAGTATGGGCGCGTCAGATTCGACGATTTTGGATCCCTTAGGATGTATGATAAAGAATTTTAAAAAGGGATATAAAGCATGTGATTTTGGGGTAAAGATGTCTCCAGCACGCTTGATTACATTGTGTAGTAGGGAATGGCCTACTTTGGTTGCCGCATGGCCGCCACGTGGCAGTTTGGATCCTAATCTGGTACAGCGTGTACACGTGGCTGTATCAGGTAGGCCTGAACTTTACGGCCAGTTTCCATATATTGATTGTTGGAGGCAGGCCGTAAAAGACTTGCCAAAATGGATCTGAGTATGCCACGAGGAACAATGTCGCCTCATGGTGGCCAGGACTTGCTTGTCCACTAAGGCCGTAATTACGCCCATTTTGGACACGCCTCCTGAGTCTGAGATCCCTATGCCGCCCCCTTACTCCTCCTCCACCGGAAGAGGAGGTGCTGCTGGAAACGCTCCTCCCCTTGCCCCGTTGTCCCCACCTACTTCCTCCTCTAGCTCAGAGCCCAGCCCTCTTGTTTTAAACCCTCCCCTCTCAGTACCTACCTCTGTCAACTCCACCTACCCAGATTTGGCGCCATTTCTAGTTCCTGGTCAGGCTCCTCCTAGCCCGGCCCGGAATATTTTACTCACCGACCTCCCCCTCAGTAAAGCGTCCCCATCCCCTTGTCTTACTACCCCTCGACCAGAACCCCTAACTGACATTCCTAAACGAAGCCCCATACTAACCCGACAATTGACCGGTACCCTACAACCCCGACATTATCAAATGCCACTTCGACTGACACCTGGCCCGACACACATTAACGGTGACGGCCAGATACAATATGCTGATCCAGTATTCGTTTATGTTCCCTTCACAACTACTGATCTATTTAATTGGAAGACCCATAACTCCTCATACACCGAAAAGCCTCAAGCCATGACGGATTTGTTTACCTCCATAGTCCAGACACATAATCCCACTTGGGCTGATTGCCAGCAACTGCTTATGACATTGTTTAATAACGAGGAAAGGACAAGGATAAACCAAGCGGCAATTAAAGCGCTGGAAGAAGTGGCCCGTACACAAAATCAGGCCAATCCGGCAGCATGGGCCGCAGCACATTATCCAAACACTGATCCGGAATGGAATAGCAATGGCGCAGATATGGCCCATTTAAAAGCATACAGGGACGCTATTATTGCTGGCATGAAAGCTGGAGGAAAGAAGGCGATTAACATGTCTAAGACGGCTGAGGTATTGCAGAAATGTGATGAATCGCCCAGTGTCTTTTATGACCGATTATTGGAGGCATACCGCTTGTATACCCCCTTTAATCCGGAGGCCCCTGAGAATTCCCGGATGGTTAACTCTGCCTTTGTCAGCCAAGCCTACGGAGATATAAAGCGCAAGCTACAAAAGTTAGAAGGGTTTGTAGGGATGTCCATAACCCAACTAATGGAGGTAGCGAATAAAGTGTACATGAACAGGGAAACAGAGACAAAGAAAGAGGAAGAGTGCAAGATGCGTAGAAAGGCAGATATGCTAGCGGTAGCAATCGCAGGCGTAGATAGAAGGGAAAAGGAAGTATATAGGGGAACAGTATGAGAGAGACAGACCTAGGGCAGGATATGGTAATTATAGAGGCAGAGCGAGAGGTAGAGGAGGTCCTGGAGGGAATAATGGTAGCAATAGAGGAAGTGTTAGAGAAGACAGGTATTATCCAGCAGCGCAGAGATCCCGCGATAGAGAAGATAGGGACTTTGTAGGATTGGCTGACACGGTCATGGAGGACTATTGATACCGACCGGGCTCTATCCCCCTTGGCCGAGCGGAGCCTATGGTCGATGTATCAATAGGGGGAAAAAGGAGTGCGTTCATGATCGATACTGGTGCTGAACATTCGGTGGTGACTGACCTAGTTGCTCCTCCATCCGGAAGAACTATCACCGTAATAGGAGCAACTGGAAGGAGTGCTGCTAAACCGTTTCTTAAAAGTCGACTCTGTACATTGGGAGGCCACGTAGTAAAACATAAATTCCTTTATATGCCTGAATGTCCAGTCCAACTGTTAGGACGTGATTTGTTGTCAAAACTACAAGCGCAGATAACGTTTCTACCAAATGGAACAACATCTTTAAAGTTCAATGGACCTTCAGGTATAATGACAATATCTGTACCAAAGGAAGAAGAGTGGCGACTTTATACAGCGTTGACTAGCCAAAACCCTAAGAGTGATGAATCCTTGTTTAATATACCAGGAGTGTGGGCAGAGAACAACCCACCAGGACTTGCTCGCAATATTCCACCAATTCGAATCGAACTGAAACTTGGAGTCTATCCAGTGAGCTTACGGCAATATCATATCCCGCAAAAGGCCAAGAAGAATATACAATCGTATCTGGATAAGTTCATACGGTATGCTATCATAAAATTCTGTACTTCCCCCTGGAACACCCCATTGTTGCCTGTTCAAAAGCCCGGTACAGATGAGTATCGCCCTGTGCAGGACTTGAGAGCAGTCAATGATGCGGTCGTAAGTATACACCCAGTTGTGCCCAATCCATATAACCTGCTTGCTTTAATTCCGGGCGGGGCTACCTATTTCACTGTCTTAGATCTCAAAGATGCCTTCTTTTGCCTTCGAATTGCTGCGGAAAGCCAGTGTATCTTCGCATTCCAATGGGAAAATGCTGTAACGGGCTCGAAACGCCAGATGACTTGGACAAGACTGCCCCAAGGGTTTAAAAATTCACCCACTCTATTTGGATCAGCTTTAAGTCAAGACTTACTGGATTTCAAGTCCATCCCAGGAGAGTGTGTACTATTACAATATGTAGATGATTTGTTGATAGCCGCAGTTACAAGAGAAATATGTCAGCAAGCAACACATGATCTACTACACATTCTCTGGAAGGCAGGATACAAGGTGTCCAGGAAGAAAGCTCAGTTGTGTCAGCCAACTGTCAAGTATCTGGGATTCCATATCTCTGAAGGTCAAAGGATAATGGGGCCAGAGAGAAAATAAGCTGTATGCCAAATACCAATACCCAAGAATAGAAGACAAGTGCGGGAATTCTTGGGGGGCAGCAGGCTTCTGTAGGATATGGATTCCCAGTTATGCGATATTGGCGAAACCTCTTTATGCAGCTATAAAAGGTACAGAACACGATCCCTTCCTGTGGACCCCTGAACAGCAAAAGGCATTTGAAGATGTGAAGAAGGCTTTGATGAGTGCCCCAGCATTAGGTCTACCTGATCATACACGTCCATTCTACTTATATGTACATGAGCAAAGAAGAATGGCTGTGGGAGTATTGACACAGTACTTGGGATCATGGCAAAGACCTGTTGCATATATGTCCAAACAACTGGATGCAGTGGCCAGTGGTCTTCCACCTTGTCTAAGAGCTGTAGCTGCCGCCGCCCTGCTGGTAGCCGAAGCTGATAAGCTCACTCTGGGTCAGGAACTCTACGTGCGAGTCCCGCACGCAGTACAAACGTTGCTAGACTATAAAGGCAATCATTGGTTTAGTAATAGCCGCATGACTAAGTATCAAGCTATGTTGTGTGAAAACCCAAGAGTGCATTTAGAGACTGTTAATACCTTGAATCCAGCTACCCTTTTGCCACAACCTACTGAGAGTCAACATGATTGCCTGGAGGTGATGGATGAAGTGTTCTCAAGTAGACCGGACCTTCGTGATTTTCCTATCCAGAACCCTGATGTCCAGTATTATACGGACGGCAGTAGTTATGTGAAAGAAGGGATTCGCTATGCAGGATATGCAGTGACTACCATAGACAAGGTGATAGAAGCACGGCCATTGTCAAAAGGAACATCGGCACAGAAGGCAGAATTAATTGCACTAACGCGAGCGTTACAATTGGCAGAAGGTTTAAGAGTGAACATCTACACGGGCTCCAAGTATGCGTTTTTAACCACTCATGCCCATGGAGCTTTGTATAAAGAAAGAGGACTATTGAATTCAGAGGGTAAAGAAATTAAGTACGCAGCTGAAATATTGCAACTGCTGGAAGCCATGTGGGAACCGAAAGAAGTTGGTATTATACATTGTCGGGCGCATCTGAAAGGAGATGGTGATGTAACCAAAGGAAATCGGATGGCAGATAATGCAGCTAAGCGTGCCGCTGAATCAGGAAGACAGGAATATGTGGAACATATAGCTGCACTTATACCGACTCCACTGTCTCAATGGACTCCAGTTTATACAGCTCAAGAAGAAGAGTGGTTAAAGACTGAAGCTGGGAAGTACCTGGAGAACAAATGGTATCAGTTAGAAGATGGAAGAATAGTCATTCCAGCATCACTAGCTGTAGAAATTGTCCAGAACTATCACAACGGGACACATTCTGGAAGAGATAGTATGGAAGAATCTCTCAGAAAACATTTCTACATACCAAGATTGTCCAACTTGACTCAAGCCATTGTACGAAGATGTGTAATATGTGCTAAGAACAACGCAAAGCTAGGACCCGTGAAACCACCGGGAGTCCAGTATATGGGGGGACTCCCTATGTCCGATCTTCAAATAGACTATACAGTAATGCCTAAATCCGGTGGACATCGCTACCTACTAGTAGTTGGGTGTACCTATTCAGGCTGGGTAGAAGCATGTCCTACTCGTACAGAGAAAGCAGGAGAAGTTGTACGATTCCTGTTGCGAGAAATAATACCCCGATATGGACTACCATGTTCTATAGGATCGGATAATGGTCCAGCCTTTGTTCACCAGTGCCTACAACAACTGACTCATATGCTTGGTATTAAGTGGAAGCTTCATACGGCATATAGACCTCAGAGCTCTGGTAAAGTAGAAAGAATGAATAGAACTATTAAGAACCAATTGGCAAAGATGTGTCAAGAAACTCAACTTAAGTGGAATGTTCTTTTGCCTATAGCTCTGTTACGTATTCGTAGTACACCTACCAGAAGGATGGGTCTCTCACCTTTTGAAATCATGTATGGGCGTCCACCTCCCGTACTTGGTAACTTAATGGGGGATTTGAGTCAGTTGGGAGAAGGAATTACCCGGCAGCAGGTTGTAGAGTTGGGTAAAACTATGGAGAAGGTACAGAAATGGGTACAAGATAGATTACCTGTGAATATTTATCCCCCTGTTCATAGCTATCATCCAGGAGATCAAGTGTGGATTAAAGAGTGGAACAGTATACCGTTAGGGCCTAAGTGGAGGGGTCCTTATGTTGTTCTTTTGTCTACCCCTACAGCAATAAAGGTGGCTGAAGTGACTCCGTGGATTCATCACTCCAGGTTTAAACCAGCAGCAGTAGATTCTTGGCAAGCTACACCAGATCCAGAGAATCCCTGCAAGATCCGGTTAAAGCGCATGACTCAGTCGGAGTAACAAGGAGATATTGGGATTACAAGTGTGTTTAAAGAGATCAGTAAGTGAGTGTTTTGTCAGCCATAATAAAGCCAGACCGCTCACCCACGTGACATAGCCAGGGTGTCTCGAAGGGACCTCTGTGAAGTGAAGAGAGGACCTGCAGAACTCTATTCCTTGCAGCCCTTACATCCTGGAAGCTGAGGTGCCATCGCACGGACGAAGACTGAGGATGAAGACGTCGAAAGAAGTGCTCTTGATAATGTGTATTTTTATGTTTTTTTATTATTCAGGAAGGTAGAGGTACCGACACACCTAGCTGTGAGGTTTGCATTAAGACTACTATAACAGGTAATCATATTTCCCAGACCCTAATTTGGCATTCACAATATGAATGTAAAGGATATGTATCAAGGTGTAGATACTTAGGTATAGAGTATAGTGTATGCCATTTAGGAGTAGGCGAACCTAAGTGCTTCAATCCAGAGTATCAACCCCGTACAATTTGGTTGACCCTCCGGAATGGAGACTCACAGGGGACCCTAATAAATAAAACAGTATTAGAAACCGTACATTCTTCGGGTGTTCTGCTATTTGATGCATGTAAGGCGATATCAAGTGGTAGAAAACCGTGGAATGTATGCGGGGATCTTAAGTGGGAGAGAACGTATGGGTCTAACAATAAGTATATTTGTCCCAGTAGTAAAAATAAGTACGTAAGTCCAAAATGCCCAGATAGGGATTATAATTATTGCCCATATTGGTCTTGTGTGGGGTGGGCAACTTGGGGACAGACAGTAGATAAGGATATGATTGTTACTAAGTTGCCTACCAAACCGTATTGTAAGTCTATGGAGTGTAACCCAGTCCATATACTTATTAATAATCCTGAACAGTTTTTAGATAGGTTCGGAAACTTATTTGGGTTCCAGATATATGGGACGGGTTTGGATCCTGGGACAATATTATTTATAGGGATAGAGACCGATACCGTAGCATCCCAAACTCATCAGGTTTTCCATTCTTTTTATGAAGAGATGAGTGTAGAAAATAAGATTCCCCATAATGCTAAGAACCTGTTTATTGATCTAGCCGAGAGTATTGCTGGTAGTCTTAATGTGACCAACTGCTATGTGTGTGGAGGTACTAACATGTGAGACCAATGGCCCTGGGAAGCAAAGGAGGTAATGTCCGGTTCTGAGGCAATTGAACAGATAACATCTTCTCAAGCCGATTATCAAATGAGTGTTAGAGGTAAATCTGAGTGGAGATTAAAGACCTCCATCATAGGTTATGTTTGCATAGCAAGAAAAGGAATAATGTTTAACACATCTGTAGGAGAACTAACTTGTCTAGGGCAAAAAGCTTATGATGATACTACAAAGAATACAACCTGGTGGTCGGCTTCAAATGTCTCAGAACCACCTAACCCATTTGCAAGTTATGCCAATTTAAAGGACGTGTGGTTTGATCTATCTATCACATCTAGTTGGAAACCCCCAGCAAATTTGTACTGGATCTGTGGTAAGAAGGCCTATTCAGAGTTACCACAGGACTGGGAAGGGGCATGTGTGTTAGGTATGCTCAAACCATCCTTCTTCTTGTTGCCTATTGAAACAGGAGAGACTTTGGGAGTTAAAGTATATGATGTGAATCATAGGAAGAAAAGGGGACCCCTAGAGATAGGTACCTGGGAAGATAATTAATGGCCTCCCCAGCGTATTATAGATTAATATGGGCCAGCCACTTGGGCAGAAGATGGTACTTTCGGATATAGAACCCCAATATATATGCTCAACCGCATTATAAGGTTACAGGCAGTGGTTGAGATAATTACCAATGAGACATCACAAGCGCTCAATCTCCTAGCGAAACATAATACTAGGATGAGGACAGCCGTTTACCAAAATAGATTAGCCTTGGATTACCTATTGGCAGTAGAGGGAGGTGTATGTGGGAAGTTTAACCTAAGCAATTGTTGTCTTCAAATAGATGATGAAGGGCAAGCAATAGCTGAGCTTACTAGCCACATGGTTAAACTAGCGCATGTGCCTACCCAGGTATGGAAAGGGTATAATCCAAGTAGTTGGTTTGGTAATTGGTATGAGCAGTTTGGAGGACTTAAGGCATTGGTAGGTGGAGTCATGCTAATTTTGATGCTGTGCCTTCTCCTACCATGTCTGATTCCTTTGGTAGTTAGGTCTGTGCAGAGCATTATAGAGAATATAGCAGAGAGAAAGGCTGCTGCACAGATAATGGCCATATATAGGTATGAGGCTCTAAATCAGGGAGAACTAGTACAGGAAGAGGAATGTTGAGGGATTCATATCGTTAGGGAGTCGCAAAGTCTGGTCTGGTTCATAGCAACCTGAGGTGTAAGCAAACTATGGTTAAGTGATGCATCTGGCATTGTGAAATATCAGAAGCATCAAAGGGGGGAATGTGGTGGAATCTCAGTAAAAATAAATTTACTAAGACAAGATTGCCACGTGGTATGGGCATTTGCATATGTTGATGTACCTGTTAAGTCAGTTACACGTAGCTAAGATACAATCAGTAGTGTAAGGAGCATAAGTAGGAATACAGGATATACAAGTATTTCCCCTCCTCCATTGTGCTGGGCAAGCCATGTGGTCAAACAGGATTTTAGTCTCTATTCGGTTGATTAGATAAGAGTATGTGTAGGTTGAACTGATTATGGGAGGAGCTACATGCCTATTTAAGGGACCTACACTGTATGATCAGGACTCAGACTTTGTTGTTTTTTGGTGACATTAGTCCCTCTGAGTCCCGGTCGGTGAATCGAATAAAGAATCTCTTCCTTCCTGAAGAAACCTGTGTCCATCTCTCTGTGCTTGGCTTCCGTCAGTTTCTCCGGTATCAGTTAGTGGTGGTCGAATAGAAGGTTTATGCACAGTTGCAAGACTCTGGAGGACTCTACACCTTGATGTCCGTGGGACTCCAGAGGCACCAGCAGCTTCAAATATCTGTTTGCTGCTATGTAATGATATTTTAGCAGCTGCTCTCCTGATCCGATGCATGGATCTGGCAGAAATCTTCCTCAATGTGCCTTTATCTGCACGAACCCGTCTGTGCTCTGAATCAGCCACAAATCTCTTAATAGTGCGATGATCACGCTTAAGGTTTCGTGAAATATCTAATGTTTTCATACCTTGTCCAAGGCATTGAACTATTTCACTCTTTTCGGCAGCAGTGAGATCCTTTTTCTTCCCCATATTGCATGAAAATGGTGCTCTGCTTAATAATGTGGAACACCCTCCTTTAGTAGTTTTTCCTTAAATTGGGCTCACCTGTCAATTTAATTAACATTGGTATCCGAGATTTTTTTCAGTGATCAAAAGAGCCCTGAGACACAATGCCATCCATGAGTTAAACTGAAAAACTAAATATTTAATCTTTGTGACACTTAAATAGAATTTGCATAATCATTTGGAACAGGGTGTAAGAGCAAGATAGGTCTAAAATTTGGGGGGAGGGTGGGTGGTTTCCTTGGCTTTGGCAACATAACTAAGTGTACCTGGAGTATGTCTGCATGTAAAGATTCTGCTGTGATAGCGTCAGTAAACGTTTTAACAAGATTTGACTTTATTTGTAATAAGCGTTACCTAGTCCATCAGGTCCGGGTCCTTTTCCATACGGGAGGGCTTTGATGGTGGCAGTGATTTTGTGATCTGCCAATGGGCCAGTGAGGTCTGGTTGTTTTATAGGAGTCAGTTGCGGTAGATGAAGGTCAGTCAAATAAGGAATTATATGCTCTCTCTGGAGCTGGTGTAGTTGGGTATCTTGGTTTAGATTGTACAGGTTGCAAATTTGTCTCCTATGTCTTAAACCTTAGTACCACTGCGTGTTGTGAGGTGAGCAATCCTTTGTGAGGCCTGGTGCAAACTTGTCAAACTTGCGGCCTGTGGGCCACATGAGGCTCACAATGAATATATTTGCGGCCCGTGAGTCACAAGTTTGCCATGAATACTAAGGCTGAGTAGGCACCAGCTCTCTTTACATTGCAGGTGCCTACTCTGCTCATATTTACCCAGTACCGGCCAGAGGAAAGGTCCCTGGCGGCAGCGAGGGAGCTCAGTCTTTGTGCTCCTTACTGCTCCCTCGCGCGCGCCCTCTGTAGTGATGCTGGGTGCCGAAATATGACGTCATATTCCCTCACCCAGCATAACTAAACTGTGCGAGTGAGGGAGCAGTGAGGAGCAGAACTGAGCTCCCAAAAGAAGAGACCCCAAACGAGCTCCCAAAGGTAGGGAGCAATAATCAAATGATGTTAGTGTGTGCAAGAATGTGGAAATGTGTGTGTGTGTGTGTGTGTCTAAATAGAGTAGTTGAGTACCCCAAGAGGTATACAACTGGGTGTGTGTTGAGGGGCGACCAAGAAACAGGGGATAACCCTCACATACATGTGTTAGTAGAAAGACATACTTGAACTGGTCAAGTGAGAAAGGGCGCCCCCTAGTGCATAACTATATACATATGTACAATGAAGTTATAAAACATAACCTTTAATATTGCTGTGATAAAAAACTCCAATAGGGAGTAAGAACAGGAAAACAAAAGTAAACTTAAAAATGGGGGGGACAAACGTCCAAATGGGGATGGATAAACTAAAGGTTTCACCTAAAGGATATATAAAGCTGGATAGAGCTATAAATCCCCCCAACCAGTACAGTGCGTCTCATCTGGGCAATCCCAGCTGGAATTGCAAAAAAATAATAAATAAATGAAATTCGATATCAAATCAGAGTAGCCATTCCTGTAACCGCTACACATAAATCCTGCTAATATAGAGAGTGCTTGCTTATGGCAAGAATAGTACACACTTGTAACAGGAGGTAACGATAGGAAGGCTTTCACAGAGCCAGCAGCTAGTATATACACGGATACATAGTTGCAAATTGCATAGTATCCATAGTGGTGCTGTCACCAGGGGACGGACAAACAGAGTGAGGGAAAAAAAGGTGAATATATAGAGGGTCTAGTTGATAGCCAAAAGGCTGACTAGCAAAATAGATAGCACAATTTGACCAACGATAGAAACCCCCGTAGTCACCTCTGCCCCTACTAGCCCCCGTTCCCCTACTAAGCTGTACAGGATCCTATGATTGCTAAACTAGCTTGCTGAAGAAACGAGATTCTAAACTGGTCGGTGTCTGGACAAAACTTGTCCCCCCTTTCTGCTACCTAACACGTGTTTCGGCGCTACAAATGCGCCTTCGTCTGAGGCTTAAACAGTGAGTCATAGCATCGCGGGCTCCTTAAGTAGCCCCTTCAGTTTGGTTCATACTGGGAGTGTGTATACCGCGATCACGCCGGGATTGGCTGATCGCGGATGAGGCCCCGCCCCTACTGACAACTCCTCCTCCTATTGGTGTACGTCTGGTGGATCGGCTGCAGTGTGTCCATTAACCATGTGTGTGCCGGTACCGCACAAACATGGAAAAGTAAATGAAGCATTTCACATTGTATCCACGCATAGAGACTCCAGCTACTTAGTGGTTGTAAAATAGCAAACAACCCCCGAGAAATGACATAACAGTCTCGGTAGAGTCCCCCATTTACAGGGGTTTTACTCAATCTGAGTCATGACACGGGCATGGATCTTTGCACATTTCGGCTATAGATTATATCAATGAAAATAACACCATAGTATCGATATTATAATAGTCCCACATTCGAGGAACTGTAGATATAAGCCATTGGATGGATATAATTTCCTTGTAATGTGGCTCCACCTGGGTAATTGGGGTACAAAATAACCAACGACGCTTAGACTGATATTAAGTGAACAAAATAAAGTATGTACAGACTAGGTAAATGATATATACATATGTACAAAAAATGAAGAATATATATGGTTTCCCTGTGTTATTTTTAATCGATGAAGGGGGTAAAGGTGAACCCTTCATTTAATCCATTAGGGGCCAATGATTTGAATCTAAAGATCCAGTAGCACTCTCTTTTTAGGAGAGTGTGATCCAAGTCACCACCTCTGCGACCAATGGTCACTTTTTCAATCCCAGCGAACCTGACCCCTCCTGGATCTCCACAGTGTCGGTCTCTTATATGTCTTGCTATAGGGGTGTCCCTTTGGTTTCTAGCTGAGTGTACATGCTCCATGATACGTCTTTTAAAGGGCCGAATCGTTTTGCCCACGTATCTGAGGCCACAAGTACACACTAGAAGGTAGACCACCCCCTTGGTACTGCAGTTGAAAAACTGTTTGACATCGCAGACCACCCTGTCACTAGAGTCCGTGAGGTGCTTAGAATCCTTTAGTATGTACCTACATGCCACGCACCTGCCACATTTGTACGTGCCTTGTACAGATAGCCAACTCCGGCCAGGTTTTGTGGTGGAGAAGTGACTTGGTACTAGTGATTCTTTTAAATTTTTACCTCTACGGGCTGTGAGGGACACATATGGGGTTACAGTCCCTTTAAGGTGGGGGTCCTGAGAAAGGAGTGGCCAAAACCTACTCATTATCCTTTTTGCTTGGTCCCATCCTGAGTCATAGTTCACTATGCATCTAGTAGGGGCTTGTTCATTGGGAATAGGTTTATCCCTGAGGAGTTCCGTTCTGTCGCTGTATAGCGCTCTTTGATATGCTTGTTTTAGACAGCGATTAGGGTATCCTCTTTCTTTAAACCTATTTCTCAGTGACTTGGCTTGGAGAATAAAGTCATCTTCACTTGAGCAGTTCCTCCTCAGGTGGAGGTACTGGCCAATGGGGATGCCCCTTTTTAAAGGAGTCGGGTGGTGACTCTCCCACCTCAGCATAGTGTTAGTTGAGGTGGGTTTTCTGAACAGAGTTGACTCAAAGGTTTGTTTGTGGGAGGTGCTAAAGGTACAGTCAAGGAAATTGATGGACGAGCCGCCTATTTCCATCGTAAATTTTAAATTAAGATCATTGGAATTCAGGCTCTCCACAAAGGACGTAAAATCCTCCTTTGTGGCAGTCCATACCACCAAGATGTCATCTATAAACCTCTTCCACAGGAATATGTGGTTGGTGTACTTGCTGTTACTGCTAGTGAATACCACATGTTCCTCCCACCATCCCAGGTGCAGGTTAGCGTATGATGGGGCACAAGATGTACCCATAGCTGTGCCCTGCACCTGGTGGTAGTATTGACCATCAAACAAAAAGAAATTGTGGGTTAGGACAAATTGTAGCAAGTCCAGTACAAATGAGGTGTGACATTGGTGGGCAGATCCTCGTGTTTCCAGGTAATCTTTGATGTGTCTCAGTCCAAGAGAATGTGGAATTGACGAGTATAATGCCTCCACATCGAGGCTACACAAGATGGCCTCTTTAGGTAGATTGGTGGAGGCTAGACACTTCAAGGTGTCCTTCGTGTCCCTTAAGTAGTAGGGTAATCTTTCTACAAATGGGCGAAGGATCTTATCTAAATAGATACTCGCTTTACAGGTTAGATTAATCGAGCCGGACACAATGGGTCTGGCTGTTAAGGTCTTATATTGTTTATGAACCTTTGGTAAGCAGTAGAATGTGGACACAGTCGGGCTTTTTGTATAGATGAATGTATATTCATCTTTGCCCAGGACCTTGTTATCAAATGCTTCATCCAAAAGGTTCTTTAAGGTCAACAAGAATTTGACTGAGGGGTCTGTACTCAATAGTTTATACGTGGTGTTGTCTTTCAGTATATTGAGGGTTAATTGTATATATTGTGCCTTATTCAGAACCACAATGTTGCCCCCCTTGTCTGCTGGCTTAATGATGATGTCATCGTCACTCTGTAATTCACATAGAGCCTGCCATTCTTTTCTGGAGAGGTTGCTATGTGGTCGAGGTTGGAGGGAATCCAACTTGAGCTCATTTATCAGGTTACAGGTTGATTCTACGAACATATCAATGTTCTTAAAATCCTTTATGTTCGGCGTGAACTTGCTTTTATGTCGTAGATCAGTGTATGGCAAGAGGGATGAGTCATCGTTCTCCTCCAGTAGGGATACCAGTTCACTAAGGCATTGGTATTCCCTTACATTGAAACCCAAGTCTCTGGCTCGCTTTTCCTTCTCTATAAGAAAGAATTTATGTAGGGCCAACCTCCTCCCAAATAGATGGATGTCTTTAATCCATTCAAACTTATTGAATGGAGGAACAGGGACAAAGGATAGCCCTTTAGCCAAGACCTTATTCTGGGATTCAGTGAGTGCCTTATTGGAGAGATTGATGACTTTATTGCTGTTGTTCAATACCGTTTGCGCGCCCTCCCCCTGTATCTTGTTTGTCTGTACTGTGGTTGTGTTTCCCCCTCTCGGGGGGTTTGGCCTAAAAAAGCCACCCCTTTCTTTAGTATACCCTTGGTTTGGGTGGCACTAGAAGGTATTGGACCTGTACTTGACCCTTCAGTATCTGTGTCAGAAGTCTCATACTCTGACGTTGAGTATTGGTCTGAGTCAGTACGCGTACTTCTCTTACTAAACCTTCTATACACCCGTCCACTTTTGTAGTCTGAATTATCTCTTATAAACTTTTTATGTTTTCGATTTTTAATAGTATCTTGGTATTTATTCAAGTTTTGCTGGAGCCTAAGTTCTTGGGAGTCAAAGGTTGGGTCGTCTTTGTTATTCTGTACAGCCTCAACTGCTTCTTTGACATTAGCATTAATTTGTTCCAACCTTTGGCTCTCAAACCTGCAGATGATATCCATGAAGGTTCGTGAGCATAGATTAGCTGCCTCCTCCCATTCTTTAAAGAGGGCCGTATCCTCCATCTGCATATTAGGCATTACTTGTATTCTGAGACCCCTAGGGATCATCGACTTATTAAGATAATTCTGGATGGATGAGATTTCCCAGCCCAGTCTAATCTGCTGTTTACATGCATTTGATATGACTCTAAACTTTGAGTCAATACTAGTGTCATGAGAGAGGAAAACACTCTCCTTGTCAGTGAACACCTTTTCGGCGTCCACACACCACTGGTTTGGATCTTTTAGTTGGTTCAGAAAATTGGCCATAATAATTTAAGGAAATAGCACATTCGGGAATAAATTATAGATTATGCGGAACACACTGAGGTATTGAAACCTTGTAAATAAATAAATAGAGTAGTTGAGTACCCCAAGAGGTATACAACTGGGTGTGTGTTGAGGGGCGACCAAGAAACAGGGGATAACCCTCACATACATGTGTTAGTAGAAAGACATACTTGAACTGGTCAAGTGAGAAAGGGCGCCCCCTAGTGCATAACTATATACATATGTACAATGAAGTTATAAAACATAACCTTTAATATTGCTGTGATAAAAAACTCCAATAGGGAGTAAGAACAGGAAAACAAAAGTAAACTTAAAAATGGGGGGGACAAACGTCCAAATGGGGATGGATAAACTAAAGGTTTCACCTAAAGGATATATAAAGCTGGATAGAGCTATAAATCCCCCCAACCAGTACAGTGCGTCTCATCTGGGCAATCCCAGCTGGAATTGCAAAAAAATAATAAATAAATGAAATTCGATATCAAATCAGAGTAGCCATTCCTGTAACCGCTACACATAAATCCTGCTAATATAGAGAGTGCTTGCTTATGGCAAGAATAGTACACACTTGTAACAGGAGGTAACGATAGGAAGGCTTTCACAGAGCCAGCAGCTAGTATATACACGGATACATAGTTGCAAATTGCATAGTATCCATAGTGGTGCTGTCACCAGGGGACGGACAAACAGAGTGAGGGAAAAAAAGGTGAATATATATATATATATATATATATATATATATATATATATCACCACCTCTGCGACCAATGGTCACTTTTTCAATCCCAGCGAACCTGACCCCTCCTGGATCTCCACAGTGTCGGTCTCTTATATGTCTTGCTATAGGGGTGTCCCTTTGGTTTCTAGCTGAGTGTACATGCTCCATGATACGTCTTTTAAAGGGCCGAATCGTTTTGCCCACGTATCTGAGGCCACATGTACACACTAGACCACCCCCTTGGTACTGCAGTTGAAAAACTGTTTGACATCGCAGACCACCCTGTCACTAGAGTCCGTGAGGTGCTTAGAATCCTTTAGTATGTACCTACATGCCACGCACCTGCCACATTTGTACGTGCCTTGTACAGATAGCCAACTCCGGCCAGGTTTTGTGGTGGAGAAGTGACTTGGTACTAGTGATTCTTTTAAATTTTTACCTCTACGGGCTGTGAGGGACACATATGGGGTTACAGTCCCTTTAAGGTGGGGGTCCTGAGAAAGGAGTGGCCAAAACCTACTCATTATCCTTTTTGCTTGGTCCCATCCTGAGTCATAGTTCACTATGCATCTAGTAGGGGCTTGTTCATTGGGAATAGGTTTATCCCTGAGGAGTTCCGTTCTGTCGCTGTATAGCGCTCTTTGGTATGCTTGTTTTAGACAGCGATTAGGGTATCCTCTTTCTTTAAACCTAATTCTCAGTGACTTGGCTTGGAGAATAAAGTCATCTTCACTTGAGCAGTTCCTCCTCAGGCGGAGGTACTAGCCAATGGGGATGCCCCTTTTTAAAGGAGTCGGGTGGTGACTCTCCCACCTCAGCATAGTGTTAGTTGAGGTGGGTTTTCTGAACAGAGTTGACTCAAAGGTTTGTTTGTGGGAGGTGCTAAAGGTACAGTCAAGGAAATTGATGGACGAGCCGCCTATTTCCATCGTAAATTTTAAATTAAGATCATTGGAATTCAGGCTCTCCACAAAGGACGTAAAATCCTTCTTTGTGGCAGTCCATACCACCAAGATGTCATCTATAAACCTCTTCCACAGGAATATGTGGTTGGTGTACTTGCTGTTACTGCTAGTGAATACCACATGTTCCTCCCACCATCCCAGGTGCAGGTTAGCGTATGATGGGGCACAAGATCCCGGCGTGATCGCGGTATACACACTGCCAGTATGAACCAAACTGAAGGGGCTACTTAAGGAGCCCGCGATGCTATGACTCACTGTTTAAGCCTCAGACGAAGGCGCATTTTGTAGCGCCGAAACACGTGTTAGGTAGCAGAAAGGGGGGACAAGTTTTGTCCAGACACCGACCAGTTTAGAATCTCGTTTCTTCAGCAAGCTAGTTTAGCAATCATAGGATCCTGTACAGCTTAGTAGGGGAACGGGGGCTAGTAGGGGCAGAGGTGACTACGGGGGTTTCTATCGTTGGTCAGATTGTGCTATCTATTTTGCTAGTCAGCCTTTTGGCTATCAACTAGACCCTCTATATATTCACCTTTTTTTCCCTCACTCTGTTTGTCCGTCCCCTGGTGACAGCACCACTATGGATACTATGCAATTTGCAACTATGTATCCGTGTATATACTAGCTGCTGGCTCTGTGAAAGCCTTCCTATCGTTACCTCCTGTTACAAGTGTGTACTATTCTTGCCATAAGCAAGCACTCTCTATATTAGCAGGATTTATGTGTAGCGGTTACAGGAATGGCTACTCTGATTTGATATCGAATTTCATTTATTTATTATTTTTTTGCAATTCCAGCTGGGATTGCCCAGATGAGACGCACTGTACTGGTTGGGGGGATTTATAGCTCTATCCAGCTTTATATATCCTTTAGGTGAAACCTTTAGTTTATCCATCCCCATTTGGACGTTTGTCCCCCCCATTTTTAAGTTTACTTTTGTTTTCCTGTTCTTACTCCCTATTGGAGTTTTTTATCACAGCAATATTAAAGGTTATGTTTTATAACTTCATTGTACATATGTATATAGTTATGCACTAGGGGGCGCCCTTTCTCACTTGACCAGTTCAAGTATGTCTTTCTACTAACATGTGTGTGTGTCTGTCAGCGAATGTGTGTCTGTCAGTGTGTGTGTGCCTGTTTGTCAGAAAGTGTGTGTGTGTCTGTCAAAGTGTGTGTGTCTGTCAGTGTGTGTGTCTGTCAGAGTGTGTGTGTGTGTGTGTGTGTGTCTGTCAGAGAGTGTGTGTGTGTGTGTCTGTCTGTCAGAGAATGTGTGTGTGTGTGTCTGTCAGAGAGTGTGCATGTGTCTGTCAGAGTGTGTGTGTGTGTCAGAGAGTGTGTGTGTGTCAGAGTGTGTGTGTGTGTGTGTGTCTGTCAGAGAATGTGTGTGTGTGTGTCTGCCTGTCAGTGAGTGTGTGTGTCTGTGTGTGTCTGTCAGTGAGTGTGTGTCTGTCAGTGTGTGTGTGTGTCAATGAGTGCCTGTGTGTGTGTCTGTCAGAGAATGTGTGTGTGTGTGTCAGAGAGTGAGTGTGTGTGTGTCTGTTAGTGTGTGTTGGTCAGTCTTGTGTTGGCCGTGGAGGACCTGGAGATGCACCGAGGCAATGCCATGTCACATTTCGATGTAACGTTAACATTCTCCACCTTCACTGATTTTAGGAGTAGCGGGAGGATCCGCTTTGGCACATTGGGGGTATACCAGAAGCTGGATTCCAGAGTTGCATATTGGCAGCGGCAATGTGAGTGGAGTCTGCTTGTTGGCTGTTGTTGTTGTTTTTTTTTTTTTTAAACAAGGGCTGGGGTTTAGTAGAGGGGGTGCTGGGATTTAGTAAAGATCGGGGGACTGGGATTTAGTATAGAGGGCGTGACTGGGATTTAGTATAGAGGGGGGGACTAAGGTTTAATAGAGGGGGATGGTGTTTTTTTTTACTGTACTTTTCAAAACAAAGCTTTGTTCCTATGAAAATGTAAGGTTTTGTTTTTTTTTGGTTGCGGTCCACATAAACCTAAACCTTGTTTATGTGGCCCATGCTAGTCTTTGAGTTTGACATTCTTGCTCTAGTGGCTAGTAGTCTGCTCGCTTTGTTGCCTTGTGTATAAAAATTAGCCTTCAGTCTTTTGATTTGGTAGCCGGTTGTTTGTAGGGCCTGTTGATTTATGCTGTTAGTCAAGGTCATAATTTGGTCTCTAAGGGATGAGGATGGCATCAGTTGGTTTTGCACATTCGGGCTATAAAGGTCTCTGCCTTTGTCTCAATTCTGCTTGAGACTGCTTACGTAGTGCTTCTGCTCTCTGTATATAAAAAAAAAAAAAAAAATACCTATCTTAACAAATAAATATGGGATATCATTTACACCATATGGCCAGATTGTGTTAAGCTCACCACAACATTACAGTACCATACCTCAATATCACTGGGTCCTACACTATTTTTCATCTGTATCTTTAAAAAATAGGAAAAACTATTACAAATAAATATATGATTAATAAAAATATTTTAAATTATATATACAATATATTTCAAAATATAAAAAAATATAAAAAAGGAAGATATAACTGGTCAGAGACATTTATTCAAGAGCATTTTGGAGCTATTTGAACTTAATATCCTTTATATTCTGATTGCACTTCTGCATTTCTGCACTTTATAAGGAATCTACAGGTTGGTTCCAGTCTAGCACAGACTGCAGTTCAACTACTTTACCATCCACAGTCTCTATTCTCCATACTGGATTTCTTAGACTGGACCGCACTCCTGGGATTTGTTTTTGGGCTACCTTTGCCACTTTGGTGGCATACAGGTCTGTAGGTGCAATATACAGTGGATTTGATTTGTGCTGCTGCTCTATGTGTGTAGTGTTTGTTATTAAAGAGTGTCAAGATGTTATTACTACACTCTTCATGACTGTTCATGCATGGTTAGGTATGTGTATATACTTCTCCACGAAAATAGAAGAAAAGTCAATGAATGTCTGCTGAATGTATTTTTCCTTTAAAAAAATAAATACTAGCATAGACTGAAGACTGCATGCAGGGAAAAGAAAGGAGCAGATAAATAATGTGTTTTGAGCATGTATTCATCTTTACTCTTTTAATACTATATAAAAGAGAATCTCTATCTATGTGAAAGCCCATTTTTTATTCAAAATGAAAAGATCATTTTTTTCACTTGATTCCAGCTGTGCCGAAATCCCATCAGTTCCTGTGCAAATACAGGAGCTGACCGCACAGGACTACTTTTTATCAAATGTCTTGAATTCCCTACAAAGGGTTTTCTATACATGTTGAAATCACCAGATATTTAGGTCTTTACAGGAGCATCACAATTAAAAAAAATGTATGGCATTTTATTCTTCATATATTTGGAGTCCTGAGTATATCCCTTTGGTTTGAGCACCCCACACCTCAACTCTATATGAAAATGGGAAAGCAGCAATTTGAAAAGAGCCTCTTGAAATAGCTTAAGCAGTATGTATTGCACTGACAAGAGTTTGGCTGAACCATTTTTCTATAAAATGTGAATGTCGGAACCAAATCAGAAGAACAAAAAAAGGTATGAACATGGGCCAATCGGTGTGCTTTATAATGCATATATTACATTATGATTTAAATATTTAGCAGTATACCGATAAGAGCTTTTCCAGCCATTTGATTCACAGATTAAGTGAGAAAAAGTGACTAAAACAGGAGGAGCAGTAAAAAAACAAACCTATATGTATATATTTATTATATGTATAATATGTAAATGTAGAGTTTACCACTCTTCCTTTTGACAAACTGAACCCCGAGCCTGGTTACCATAGTGACTGTTGTGACCCTAGTAGTTCTGCCATTGTCACCATTGATTTCTACTGTGACACTAATGTATAGGGAATAAAAAACTAATGTTATGTGAATGCCAAGTTTATGGTTTGATTTGTTGCATTTGTTATTTTAACAAAACAATTCAAACACACACCTTTGCAGTGGAGGATCAAGGGAGGGGGCTACTGCCCCCTCCCCAAGATTACAAGGCAGGCTGAGGCTCTCCCCTGTCTGCTAATGCAGGGCTGGCACTTTTCAAGTGCCAGCCTTTCAATGTGCCTTCAAGGACCAGAGGGGAGATCAGATCTCTCTCTCCCCGGTCTGCAGGCACCGTGCTGGCAGCTAGCAGCGAAGGGAGGGAGAGAGGACCCGTGAGATCAGCCTGCAGCTCCTCAAGGTCCTTCTCTCGCGAGCACGGAGCATTGCTGTGGTTACCACAGCAATGCTCCGGATCTCGTGAGAGTGAACTCTAGCCCTGGAGCTGCGGGCTAGAGTTTACTCTCACCACTGCAACCACAAGGAATTCCCCATGGACCAGAATCTTGCTGGATTCAGAAAGAATTAAGATAGAACAATTTCTTGTTCTATCGGGAGAAAGTCAGGTCTAGTAACCAGCACCACCCGATCCTGATAGAACACTGTATATGTTTTTTCTGAACTTAATGCCTTGATTTCAGATACCCTTCCGGTCGATGTAATTTCTATTAGGAATAGTGTTTTCACGGTGAGTAAATACATTTATATTTCTTCTAGTGGCTCAAATAGTACTTTAATTAGAGCATTTAGTACTAGAGTCAAGTCCCAAGGAGGTGCCAACTGTTTGGTAGGTGGTCTTATCCTCAAAACTGCTCTGAAAAACCTCATTATGAGATGATTTATAGCCCATCTGATATTTATCATGGCTGAAATTGCCGAAACTTGTACTTTCAGAGTGCTTAAGCTAAGCCCTTTCTCCAGGTCCTCTTGAAGGAAATTCAATATGTCTGCCACTCTAGGTGCATCACAAGTGATTCCCTTATCCACCGTCCAGGAGCTGAACTTTTCCCATATTTTATGATAGGTAGCTGACGTAGAACATTTCCTGGATTTTAGCAGTGTATTAGAGACAGACTCTGACAGGCCAAATTTCAAGAGGTTGTTTTTCTCAAAAACCATGCCGCTAACTGAAGTGACTGGGGTTCTGGATGCAATGCTGGACCCTGGATGAGCAAGTCTCATCTCAGTGGGAGTATTATTGGGTCTCCTTGGCTCATCCGTAACAGGAGCGGGAACCAAGGTCTTCTCGGCCATGATGGGATGATTGCAATTACCGTGCAATTCTCCTTCCAAATTTTCCTCAGTACCTTGCTGATCAGTGGTATCGGTGAAACATGTAATGTTAACACGAACTCCCACCTTTGGGATAGAGCATCCTGGGCATTGGGCTTGGTTGTCTTTCCATCTTGAGAAGAATCTGGGTGTTTGTGAATTCCTTGATGTGGCCATCAAATCTATTTGTGGGGTTCACCATGTCTTCACTACCTGCAGGAAGACTTCCCTGTTCAGAGATCATTCTTCTGGCTCTATACTTGCTCTGCTTTGGAAGTCTGCTAAGGTATTTTCTGTTCCTGGTAGGTATCCCGCTTTTAGGTCTTTCAGGTGAATCATAAACCATGGCATAATTGGTTGCAGTTGAGAAAGTGGCTGATAGCTCTTTGTGCCCCCTTGGTGGTTCAGGTATGCAGCAACCACCCTGTTGTCTGTTATCAATAATCTCTTCCCCCTTCAGGTAATGGCAAAGGACCTCATTGCATTAAAAACTGCCCTCATTTCCAGGATGTTGGAGTGAAGAAAACGGATCTGGTTGTTCCATACTCCTTGCGTGACAAGGTTCTTGTAATGAGCTC